>NC_092422.1:175232118-175553656 GCF_036169615.1 Heliangelus exortis
AGTGGGAAATAGAGTGAGGTTTATATAGTCAGATGTGCTTATGCTCACCTTTGCTAGGTAAATACACTCATTCTCCAGAGATATAATTTTCAAATACTATTTTTGCTGTAAGGTACAGATATCCAAATGCAGTTCCCCTCCAAGGAAGAGCCTTTTTCAAAATGAACTGAAGAATGCCTTTCCTTGTTTATTCCAAACAGTTGCAAAGTTTTAATAATTCAATAAATTCAAATGAATTTTGAGATGTTTCTTCAAGAGACAGAAGTTGCCTATGAGCTTAATTTTTCTTTACTGAATAATCCAGAACCTTTCTGCTGCCCTCCTAGAAGTCATAACCCAGAAAAAGTATGTTTCAGCAACTGGATTGCTTCAGGAGGCTGCTGAAGCACTGCAAATTATGTGCAGTGAAGGCAGCACCTAACATGAGAGGGACTGAATCTCTTTTTCATGCTGCTAGAGGCACCTCTGTCTTTCCATTGATAGGGTAAAACCCCCCAGATGTTTATGTTCATTTTTCTTCATGTTAAGGTGTCCCAAATTTTTGGTGTAAGCATTGCCCAAGGTAGACAGCCTGGTTTGACTCATGCCTTGAACAAGTTTGTTCTGAATTGAACTTTGCTAAAAAGAGGACAAAAATCTGGAAAATAAATGATTCATAACCTAATTACTCCATGTGGTGGTTGGATATCAATTGATTTTAAAAAAAGGGTGGAGGGGATAACTATATCTGAGTTTCAGATATGACTGACGGACACTTTACAAGCTGGTGTTTCATGTTCCTTAAGAAACAGAAAAAAACAAACAAAAAACCCCAACAGACTTGAGCTCTGTAAAAGAAGCAAAAAAATTGTATGAAAAGCATGACCAACAAAGCTGTCTGGGAAAGCAGGAATGCCAGTCAGTGAATAATCTCATAATTCCATAATTTAGATTCATTGAGAATTAGAGTGAAACCAAGATCTTTCAAAAGTATTGCAGCCACACCCTCAGTACCCAGCAGTCCTTTTCTGACATAGAACAAAAACTTCATTCCCAGAATCTGGAATAGCAAACAGCCTGGGGACTGGGGATGCTCCTGAGACACCTGACATCCACATTTAAATGATTCCTATCTGCTTACGAATTGCTTAAACATAACAAGATAATTTTTAATTAATTCACATTTAAACAGTCTCTTCTCTTGCAAAATATTGGTACTGAAGACCTGCAACTGGGCCAACCGCATGCTGCAGATCCGAGACCCTGGTCCAATCTCCAGCTCTTTCTCTGATTCTATGGCAGTCATTTATGCAAAAAGATCCAGTCCAAGGAACTAAAACAGGGTCAGGGTCACTGATTCTATAGCATGGAACAGGCACTACTGAGGTGCTTGGGAACACGTGAAGGAAAAGGGGTGTTTGAATGTGAGCGTGACCTCCTCAGGCAAGAACCCAACCCAGCAGACTCTTCCGTACCCTTAAGCTGATTATCTCTGGTTTCAAGCAAATTCCTCTCAGTACAACAAGTCTTTATACTAATACTTTATCAAAATCTACTAATAAATTCCTCAGAGTTATAAATGCAGATCTGTCAAATAAATTTCTACAAAAAGATTGAGGAAAAAAAAAAAAGGTCTTATAAAGTAGCACCCTCTGTAATTAGTATAGAAACAGATGTAAGTTAAATATAGTAAATGCAAGTCAGCTATGATGTACTCCCTTTCTTGTATAAATTTAAAAAGTTCTTTGCCCACTCTAAATTCTGTTAGAAGTCAGTCTGGTGTGCAATAATGTTCAGTATCAAGGAGGATTTAGAATAATTTCTAACTGCTTTTTCAAGAAATAGAAGTTTTGCATTTCTGATAACTCAGCTGCCTATCTTGTGGCAGATCCATTCTGGGGTAACTCAGTCTCTGCTGTATTTATAATGCTCAGGTAATTCGATATTTTCACAAAAACTGTAACTATATGCTGCATTTCTAAAGGTATGTGAGAAGAACATACCTAGGGAATCAGAATGTTCAACAAGAACAGAAGAAACACTGTTTGTAGGAAACTGAGACCAGTTTCTTAGGACTAGCAAATAAAAACAATCCATGACTTTATTATGTGAAACTGTAATAATTATGGGTTGTCCACTGAAGTAATTATGAATTTGTTTTGGTCTTTACCTAACTGTTCTAGCCAGTTCTACTGTAACTCTTCATACTCAATGTTCCCATAAAGTTAAAAATGTCATCTAAATTTTATTCTCTATATCTCTTGCACTTCTTACACTCATAGGATGCAAAAGCATTACTGGACATAAGCAAGCGTTGGCCCTCAGCTTTTAGTATTCAGTTAAAGTAGCCCAAAGTGGGTTTTAAGGTGTATGTTTATATACCATATGTAAATTAATGTATTTTCTGGCACACATAAAAGAAAAAAAAGATTATATTATTCCTGCATTCCTCATAATTTGTATTCTTCATTTTAAAAAACAACATACTGTTCCTTTCAAATATGGTAGGTTAAAAATAAGATTGCCATTTCTTTCTTGTTTGCTGATGAGCATAGGGAAAGAAATAATCGATCAAAACCTTTTCTATTTAAAGCTAAATGTTTATTTTTCTCAATATATTTTGGTTCAGATTTTGTTTATCTTCTTCAGTAGATATTAATATTACAAATTCTTGCTTTCTCAGAAAAAATATTCATCTGAACATATTTATCATCCAAAGGTCATTTATTATTGTTATTTAGAAAGCAAGTCCTTGTTCATGTTCGTTATAAATCTGAGTTAGGCAAGGTTTTTATATGGACTATATGGCAAGGTTTTTATAAACTCTTCAGATTTTTCACAGTAATATCAAGAGGTTAACAGGTGTTTTAGAAATATTTTGAAAAGGTTTATTTTTTTGTCATCAGTATTTAATCCCCCTAAGCTAAAGTGCCATGAATCAAGGGTTTTCTTACATGCTGTGTTAGTCTGGAACTGAATCCTAAGGTCCCATCCTTTAACCTACTTGTGCAGTTGCAGATAAACTGCTAACACCATTTCAAAGTATCATTTTTTAACTTTCCACTCAAAACCCCCCGCCTTACTACATATTAATTTTCATAAAATTATTCAGAAAAGAATTCAGAAAAACAGCTTCTCTATGTGTTTTGATAGATTGGTGAGTGAAGATTATTTCTTCAAAATCACATGACAAAATGGTGGTGAAATACCCACCATCAGAAAGGCAGAAAGAGGGGTGTTTTTGTACTTTCACAGGCATGTTTATTGGATTTAATACTGTGCCTAATCAAATATGCAAGGATTTGATTACAACAGTGTGACAGAACAGTGAAGCCATTAAATAATTTCCATGAAAGCTTCAAAGAAGGACTGAAGATAGACACTGCTCATACTTCATAATACCACCAGAGGTTATAAAACAAGAAGTGGTATTATTTCAAAAGTTGCCAAATACTAAAACAAATGGACAACTTTCTGCAAACCCATGGGACTTAGGGTGAGTGCCACCAGCCTTTGCAGGGACTCACAGTGTGCTCTGCAGCCCCTTATTGGTCATCCAAAAGTAATTCAGCCTGCAGCCTTGGACCAGGATGAGATGGGGCACCCAGCATGGAGCTAAAACTATCACTGCTCTACAAGAGACATGGGGATTAGAACTGAGTTGTTACAACTGCCAGCAAGGTACAACACAGCTCTCTCACTGTAAGAATGGTACCTGAACAAACCAGTAACCAAAGAGGCAGTGGGTGGAAAGATTTGCATACCTACAGAGCTATAATTACTTTATATTAGCATGTCAAAATGCCAGGTGCAAACTAGGTCCCTAATATTTTTACCAAGCACCAAAGAACAAAATGGTGACTGTCCCATTCTAAGTAGGGCATCTGAGTTGCAAACTAGAAGCTTTCTAATTTCAAGCACTGTTCAGTTAAACTCTTGTGGTACTAAGCTGGGACTGAAATGCCTTCATTTGAGCTTGTTCCAAATGAATTTGTGATACTTTGTTTAGTCTTTCTATGTTTCCCACTGTGGTAATAAAGAAAAAAAAAAAAAAAAAAAAAAAAAAAAAAGAGTTTCCTTGACTAATGTTGTCCAATATCCATTCTGAGTACCTCAAGATACGCTGCATTTCTACTTAACTACCTGTGAACTAGTAGAATGAGGCTGACAGTTGTCATGCAGGATAAGGTAATATGGCATCTATGCTGACTGTCTCAATTTCTCCTATTAAAATTATTCACAGGAAAATATATATGTATAAAGCTTTAATATTGTCTCTGGTAAAAAGATCTGTTAACAATGCTAAGCTCTGGATGTGTATGAAATCATAGCTTTTGTCTCTCATGGTGATTTCACCAGCTTCGAATTGCCTCTGACCATTAACTAGAAATTCACTTAACCTGAGATTAATCTTGAAAGACAGGAAATGAAAGGTAATTCTGTGCAGGCCTTCCAAGACATGTATTAATCCCAGCCTTTGACACAAACATGGTTTTATATAGCAAAATAATGAATGAGCTATCCTCAGCTCCCTGTGAAGTCCCATGTCTGTAGTGTTTACCTCAAGAAATCTAGGAAGGAGAAACACTTATCCATGCCCATCACTGACTTTCTCTACTTCACCTTGGATTAAAACTAGAGTGCCTCATTTCCACTCCATTTCAAAACACGGTCACTCTTGCACAAAAGTTCCTTAGCAAAACAGCCTTTTTCATCAGGAAGATGCAGAAGAATCCAGATCATACAGTGGCTGCAGATCTTTTACAGGGGGGAAAGGCAAAATAACAATTAATTGTTGTAACAATTAACAATTAAATTGAATGGTCTACAGTTGACTAACTCTGGAAATTCTCTGTATATATACAAAGGGAAGAAATTAACTGCTGCTGTCTGGGAAAGCCTGAGCCCTCATTCCTCCCAGCAGTTAGGAAACAGTCTAGAGAAACAAGGTAGAGCAAAGAATTTCCAGGCATCTGGGCAATCAGACCACAGAGTGCTCTGGGGTGCCTTCAGGCCTCATGAAGACTTTTGAGACTGCTGTTACATGCTCATCACAAGCTGGCCAGATGGGATTTTCCTTTCGTTTCATTGTATCTCTACATTCAAATCCTTTTTTCATGATATGAAATACTCCTGTGACTTCCAGTATACACTCAGTGCTTTTCAACTTTTTTTAAAAGTTATAGAATTAAGATACTTAGCACCAAGCCAAGATAGTTGCAGGATCTTGTACTATCACAGTTGTTGACAAGAAGAAAAGTAAGTTGATTTCTGATTTAATTTATTTCACTCAAGCTGTGGCTCACGAAATGGCACGCCCACATAATTTCAGTAGCATCTTTGGGACATCTTACTTGTCCTTGCACGTTGCAAAAGTTCACCTTCATCAAACAAGGAAAGAAGAGGACTTAGTGATGCACTGTGGTCACTTGTTTCAGAAGAAACTGATATCTGTTGAAGCCTGAATGAATGTCTCCCGCCTCGAAGACCGGGGAGAGATGGAGGGCAAGCCACGGGGACTGGTCCTCGGGGGACACCCAGATTGTCCCTGCCCTCTGCAGGATCCTCTCCTCTCTACCCCTTTCCAGCCCAACTCCCTGCTTGCCGGGGGTCACTTCAGCTGGTCACTCACTGCCTGCATCCTCCACCCACCTCCCCCCTTGACGCCACAAATCCGTGTGGAAAAGCGGGAGGAGAGGCACCCCGTTTCCCCAGGGTCTCGGAGCGGAGCATCGCTCCAGGGGGGAGGGAGTGACCAGGCCACTGCACACCCATGCCTGTCCCCGGCCCGCAGTGAAGTCCCTCCACCGAACCACCAGCCGGCCTCCCGGCTGCTCTTCCCCGGGAGCCGGGGGGGAAGGTCCCGCCCCTTCGGATTTCCCTGGGGCCTCGCGGGGGTCTGGCCAAGCTGCAGATCCGACCTGTTGCATTGCTTTTTATAAAGCACACTCGTCCGTTCAGTGGATTACCTGAGTAACCCGAGATGTGAGAAAGAAGGAAAAGCCCCTTTCCTTCTCAGCCACTTTCAGAGGTGGCGGAGAGGCAAACCCTGCAGGCCTCAATTTAAGGTCAGACACCCCTGAGAGGGGCGGCCCGGGGAGGGAGCGGGAGAACAGCCTGCGAAGGGATACTTCTCTCTCCTGGATGTAACTCTTTAGGCACGATCGTAACCATCACTTTTCACCCCTTCCGATACGGCCAAAACCCAGGGAAGGTTACAGGTGCCCCAGGAGTAGGCCCCTGCGCTGCTCTCCGCACCCACTCACTCGCCCCGGAGCCGCCGTCTCGGGCCGTGCCACGGAGGGAAGCAAAGCCCGCCCGTCCCCCCCCCGCCCCAAAAGTACCCCCGCACCCGAGGAGGGGGCTTGCGGGCACGGCGGGATGTGAGCGGGTGGGCCGCTATTCCCGAGAGGAAGCATCCACTTTCCATGCCTGTTTCGATTACCCCGAGGGGCGTTACAAACGCCGCCGCCCTCTCAGGCGCCCACCGACGAGCGGGCTCCGCTTTCAAGGCTCGGCTTGGCAGAGTTTGCTAAGCAGCTAATAACATAACAACCCGGCTTTGATCAATCCGAACTAATTACCTCTCTTAATTAAAGTCTTTAGCGTTTTTTTCAATGTTTTGGCAAGGAAGCGGGTGAGGTTTGCTGTTAGACAACCTTAGAGCAGCGCTCCCCTCCCGCCCGCCCGCCCACCCGTCCGAGCCGCAGCCCCCGCCGCCGCAGTCACTCCTCCTGTTCGGATATTTATTTCCACCAGGTCAACGATTTTTTTTCTTATTTTTTCTTTTTTTCTCACGTGCAAGATTAAAATCGAAATTCAAATTCGTACATAGCGAACCAGCTCTGTCCATATAGATACGATATCGGGGGGAAAGGGAGAGGAGGAAATCAAGAAGGGGGACATAACCAGCAGGCAGCGGAGGCAGGGCAGGATCAGCACAATGGAACTATATATACATCGAAATAATTAAAGTGGTGCAGCGTTCCCGGCTCGGGTAATACAGATCCAAATAAATACAGCAGAAATCGACTTGGCGCTTTTTCGGTATTTTTGTGGGTTTTGTTTGTTTGTTTTTTAAACCATCTCTTCACCTGAGATGCAACGACAACAAAAAAGTAGTCCTTTGAAAAAATTAAAAATAAAATAATAATAAAAAAAAACCAATCAGTCCCACAAACGTTAGTGGAGATATAGAGCACAATACACAAAACTGCTTAATAGGTGCATGCAAAGAGGCGGGCGAGCGGCAGCCGTCCCTCAGGGCTGGAGCGGCGGCCGGCCCTGCAGCAGCGGCCCGGGCGGGGGAGGCTGATCGGGCCCCCCCAGCTCAGCGGGGGGGCGGGGCAGTCCCAGGGCGCTATCGTGCAGCTTGCGGACGTGCTTCTTGAGGTCAAAGTTCCTGCAGAAGCCTTTGCCACAGGTGGGGCAGGTGAAGGGCTTCTTGTCGTTGTGGGTGTGCATGTGGAAGGTCAGGTTGTACACCTGGTGGAAAGCCTTGTTGCAGATATTGCACTTGAACTGCTTCTCCCCACTGTGAGTCAGTTTGTGGTTTTTGTAATTGCCTGGGAACGATAAGGAAAAAAAAAAAAAAAAAAAAAAAAAAAAAAAAGGCAGAGGGGTCTGGGGTTCAGAACTAGACACTGCGAAGAGGAGAAAACATAAAAATAAAATTCCCCAAACCCTGTCCCTTCCTCAGAGCTCAGTTTTAGCTGAAAAGCACCACTGATCCCTGAGCAAACACCCGCCTTCTCCCCATCCTCCCCGCGGCTGTTCTTTTGACAGACGAGAAGGTCATTATCGAATAAACCAAAATCACTTCAATTGCAGAAATAAAAAAACCTGGCTTAGCCTTCCCAGCAACACGGGAAGAAAAAGTAGCCAAACTCCCGCACTCGGGAGGCAAAAAAGGCGACCAACTCGTTTGCCGAGCTTCTCTGGCTGCTGCTGCGTGCTGCAGTGCAGGGAAACCAGGCACTGCCCGCGCCCTCCCAAAAACGCCAACCCTGTCCCGCTCCGTGGGCCTTGCAGTAGGAAGTGTATCGGGACTAGCGATAGTTAAAATTAACCTAGATTTTCAGTAAGGGAAATTAAAACCAAAATCATCTTCTCCCCTCCCTGTGGCAAATTGTCCCAACGCTTGACCCAGGCTGGAGGAGGGCGGGAGGTCCCGGGAAAGGGAGAGGGAGATGGAGAGTGGTACCTTTCTGGTGAAATCCTTTGCCACAAAATTCACAGACAAAAGGTTTGTAGCCGGCGTGTATTCGCGTGTGTGTGTTCAAGGTCGAGCTCCGGTTAAAGGCTTTGCCGCACTGGTTGCATTTGTGCGGCTTTTCCTGCAGAGAAACAAATCCCAAGTCACGGCTCGTTGGTTTTGTGATCTGCGGGGTGTGTGTGGTGGTTTGCGGGGTCTGTGTGTGGTGATTTGCGGGGTCTGTGTGTGAGCTCGGGGCTCCCAGCGCGGGTCACCACCCGCGGTACCCACCGCCCTTTGGACTAACAAAATTCCCTCTCGGCTCCGGCTCAGCCACCCCCCGCATCACCCCCTGGCCTCGGAGCAGCCGGACCACACCAGGCTCCCCAAAAAACCGTGATCGGAGGGGTCTCGGGGAAGAAGGGAGGGAGGGAAGGCTGCAGGCTCACCTGGGTGTGGATGATCTTGTGCCGGCAGAGCGTGCTCGCCTGTCTGAAGCCCTTTCCACAAACTTTGCAAACAAAGGGTCTGGCTCCCGTGTGCACCGGCATATGGCGAGTTAAATTATAATGTGCGTTAAATACCTTTAGAGTTAAATCAAACAAACAAAGAACAAAAATAAAAATTGCTATTAGAAGGCGAGAGCGCCCAGGGAAACTGTCGTTTAAAAATAAAGCAAGCAAGCGATCAGCGACCCGACGGGAGGGGGTAGGAGGATGGGGAGGCAGGGACAAGGGAGGCGGGCTGCGGGTCTACTTGCCTTTCCACAAACTTCGCATGTGAAAACTTTGGGCTTGCTGCTCGGGGAGCCGCGGCTGAACTCCGAGGTCTTGTAGGCGATTTTTTCCGAGAGAATTTGAGCACTTTCTTTCATGTAGTGCTGCAACTGAGCCTGCGACAAGTCCTTGAAGGCAACCCCTGCCGGATACTTGTCCACTGCCGGCAGCACCAGCTTGTTCCGCTCCGCCAGGTAAGCCTTGGGCTGTGGGTGCAGGGGAGAGCTGAGGAAATAAGAAGCCATCGGGTGGATGTTGACACTGGAGGACGGGTGACAAGGGCTGTCGCCTCGGTTGAAATAGCACAGGGCTCCCATGGCGTGGAAGGAGGAGTGATTGACCACTCGGGGTCTTACCAGTTTGTACTGCTGCAAGGGCAGGGCATCGCGGGGGAAATCTCCTTTCAAGCTCAGGGCACAGTTCAAGAGATCGCCGCAGCTAAAAGAGGGCGAGGAAGAGGAGTCTAAATGAGCCTTCCTGGGTTCCGCTCCGGCTACCGCCGTTTTGGGCAGGGGGTCGTACGCCACCGGGACAAAGGGGATCATGCAGGGGATGGAGGAGTTGAGGTGCAGCGGGTGCTTGGGATCGCCTTTGGACACGGAGCCGTGGAGGAGCTGCGGGACAGGGATGGAGCGGGGCTCTGGCGTCCGCGCCATGATGCGCTCAATGGAGAAGGCGAGGGGCTTAGGCGTGCTGATCATGTTGCTCCTGGCAGACAGGCTTTCTCTAGCCGGAGGAGTCGCTAGGATTTTGGTCGCCGTGTGGTGGCCACTATTGTCCATGGCTGGATTGCATTTGTTCGCCCGGTTTGAGCCGCTTTGGTAGACGCCTCTTTTTTTTTTTTCTTTTTTTTTCCTTTTTTTTTTTTTTTTTTTTTTTTTTTTTCCTCTCCTCTCCCCTTTCTTTCTTTCACTCTCTCAGTCCCTTTTCTTGTCACTGATCTGCAAGGAGGGCTACCATCATCGCCGCCGCCACCATCACCACAGCCTCCGCCGGCGGAACCAGCCTTCTCAGTCCAGTGGACTCATGCCAGCCCATCACAGTTTACTTTGGCGCACCAATGACTCGGGACAATCGCTACTTATTTCTATCAATAGAAAGTGTTGTGTCAATAACGCAGCCAAGATCTCGCCAATCGTTAACTTCCAAGAGGAGAAGGTAAACTAGATAATTGCTCAATTCGCTTCCAACAGTCAACAGGAAAAGTTTCCCCCCCCCCCTTCAGTAAGCGGCTACTTTTCATTGGCGCCCGCGCCTCCCCCGCCCAGGGAAGGAGGTGTCTCTCCCCTCCTTCTTGCCTCACTACACTCTGCCTCTCTCTTTATTATTATTATTATTATTATTATTATTATTGTTATTATTATTATTATTATTATTGTTGTTGTTGTTGTTGTTATTATTATTATTATTATTATTGTTGTTGTTGCTGTTGTTGTTGTTGTTATTGTTATTTGCAATCTGCTTAACCAGGCTGTAGAGGCCAAGCAAATCCGAGATCAATTTTCTTGCTTGGCTTCAAGTGACATCATCTAAAATCATTGTCCAAGTGCTAAATAGGGATTTGAAACCTAATTCAAGGACTAGCGCCAGAGGTGCTGCAGAAGAAGCGGCTGGAGGGGAAGCTGTTTGTTTCCTTGCCACTTTCCAGCCCGAGCTTTCTTTGTGCGTGGGAGTATGTGTGTGTGTGTCTGAGGGAGGGAGATGGCTGCTTTGCTCCTGGGACTGCTTCTGGTCTTCCCACTGCTTTAAGAACAAGGTCAGGATGGCAGTGAGCTTTTTGGAAAACACAGTAAACAAACGAGAGGGGAACCTGGGACAAGAAGAAGGCAAGAGCAACACATGAGGATGCTGGAACTAACTAGGGCAGATCCAAGCAGTACTTGTGATCAAAAGGGTGAATCAAAACCTGGGGCTGAGGAATAGAAGGGAAAGGAGGTAGGAAGACGGAGTGCCTTTTAAATCTGAAGCACTATTTTGATGTGTATATATACAAAAGGTAAACTACATATACACGACGTATATCTTCTCTGTGCATAGATACATGTACAATACAAATACCAAAAAGTCAACATCGGCATAGATATTGAAAGAAATATACAACACACACGCTGTTTACTGGTATAAATCCATCTAAACAGATGCGCTCCCCCTGTATTTAAGGGAAGCTTGGTGCCCTGTTCTGGAGGGGTATCTCCACCGCCCCGGTAGTTTGCACTTACAGACGGGGGTCTGGGAGAGGAGAAGGGTCTGTATTCACCCTCTGTCGCAACACCGTCGGCTAGGGGTCAGAACAAGTTCCCGTTGCTCTCGCCAGCCTGAGGTTCACTTGGCTGATGAATGAGAGGCCACTCACTACCGAAATCCCCGGAAACAGCCCAGAGCCTCTCCGTTCTCCCCCGGCCCAGGAGCGGGCGGCCGGCGGGGCATTGCGGGGCTTCCCCCGGCAAGGGGGCCTATGGGGCGTCCTCCACACCCGCGCTGCCCTTCTCCGGGACTGGGGGAGGGAAGAAAGAGGTCCGGATCTGGCTAGAAGCCTCCAGCGAGGCAGGAAGGCCCAGCCCCACTGCTCGGGTGCCAATTGTGGAGCCTACAAAAACTGTGTCTCCCCTCTGCCCCTGGTCCGGGACAAACCGTTTGTGGGGAAGCGGGAGCACCAAGGAAGGGCTGCGGTCCCGGTGAGGGATGGAAGGAGGGATGGAGGGAAATATTCTTTCCCTCCGCGCTGTGAACGGGACGATGCCACCCTGGGTCAAGGAGGAGGGCAAGGCAGAAGGTGTTGCACGACGGTACCTCCGCAACCGGGGGCTGCCGTGCGAAGAAGGATGGTGCCCAGGACAGGCGTCCGACGGCGTGCCATGTCCCGGGCATCCTTCGCTGCGGAAGATGCGCCCCGTGACCTCCGTGTCAATCCCGTCCCTTGGGTGCCCCGGAGGGCAGGCAGGGGACAGGAGCTGGGACTGACCCCGGGTGGCGTCTGGATGGACAGAGATCTGTGGACAAACGTGGGACCCAGAGGAAGGACCCGAGAAGTGCCTCGCAGTGAGTAGTCCCCGGCCATGATGCTCTGCTCCAGCTCCGCTTCCCGCTTTCTCTCGGCCGGGGTGAAGCTGCCGCCGCTCCCCGGCAGATGCGTGGCGGCGTTAAAACCGTAATTGCTGCCCGGGATCGGATTGCCTCACCCGCCCTCCTCTTACCTGCTGCTTCCCGCACCGGCACCATCAGCCCCTGCTCGGACGGTGGCACGCACCTGGGGGAGGGGCGGAGGGACCCGTGGGAGGGGGGGGGGGGAGGGAGAAGGCGGGGAGGAACCCTGTACCCCCAGCGCTGTCCGGAGCAGCTGCCCTGGGCTGTCTGCTTCGCCGGGATGTCTGTCTCAATCTCTTATTTTGTCTGCCGGAGGAGAGATTCCTCCTTCAGAGCAATTTACATTTAATTCAATCTCGGGAAATTTCCTCTTGATTGGTGCTGAAGAAGGGAATTATTGTTGAGAGGGTTTTAGAGGCTTCAAATCCCATATACTTAATATGTTAACAGCTTGCACTTAACTGGTCTTTTTGGGATTGACTTTTTGACATGTGTTTGAAAGTAAAATACGTAGTGTCATTTGAGCAGGGTAAATATCCCAAAGCAGCAATTACAGCCCTGTCGTTACAATTACATTGGCCTCCTCAAAACTGAGATACACTCTTGGAGAAGATGTAGCTTTATTATTCGTTACTTCCTTAAGGATATGTCCCCCCTTTCTTTCCGTGCCGCACACGAAAACTTGTGTTTCTGCCTAATCATTAAATAGCGATCTAAAATATATTTTTAAAATTCATTTTTATTTTTGCTTTGAAGGCTCAAAAATGTTGCCTTAGTAGTGTTAGAGTTTGCTGCAATATCGATAAACTTACTAAAATCGATGTCGAAATAATTTTTTTTTTTTTTTTTTGTCCCTTTCCGAGCTTTGGCTTGCGTTCGAACTGCATCTTTTAAGCATTGTTATGTCTCTGCCGAGCTGTGCTGGTTGAAAGAGGTTTTTCTAGAGACAGAAAGATTTACAGGCTCTGAGGGTGACGAAAAGTAAACTCTTGGCGGGTTTCTTTTGCAGGGGGCACGGAAGGCTGCGTGCTGGACCAGCAACCCCCACCTCCGCCTCAGAGGCCGGAGCTTTCCAGGCTGGCGGCACTTACCGAGTCCCGGCAGAAGGGTCCGGCGGGGAAAGGAGAGGGCCCACCGGCCTCCCTTAATAGGAGGAATTGAGGGCAAAAAGTTTTGCCTCAAGTTGATTTCGTGTTCTGCCTGGGAAAGTTTCTGTTCTCTTTTTCCCCGTAATCGGTTTTATGTTTCATTCGCTCCTAAGCTATGTTCTTGATATTGCTCACTTGCATTATTATCATAACGTATCTCTACATCCACTCAAAAATCCGAGTCACAGGCGAATTCATCTCGTCGTCAGGATTACTCCAATCCGATCCCAGAGGCGATTAGAGAGAGGTAAAATACCGCCTAAAGCCTAATCTTTAATTTCTTCCTCCTTAATAAAATGAATAATTCCGTTGCGTTTTTAAGTAAAAAATGAATTGCAAAGGATAATAACTCCCCTAACCTTCTGTTGCGTGTATTAATGTTTTCCTGGAAGTGTCTTATCTCAGCCCTCGCCCGAGCTGCCTGCACCTCGCAGCGAGCACCCTCCGTGGGTTCAGCCCCTGCTCCACGCTGCGGGAGAAGAGAAGGCAGAGATCAACCAGGCTGTGCGGCGGCTTCTCTGTGAGATTTTAATGTGGAAGGACCAAGGAATTTACGGAAAATACTCCTGGCCGCGGCACTGGAGGACCCGACGGCGCTTGATCACTGTTATCGTTATCGTGATAACCGTCATTAATAGTGCCACTATCGAGATTCGCTGCGCAAGCTGAGGTTTGCTCTTACTAGGCACCAGTCCTCGCCGTCCCCTCCCGAGTCACCGGCTTTGTGAAGAGGCGATTTACTTCCCGCACGGGATGAGAACTCCCTTCGCTCCACCGCCGTGCCTTCCCCCCCGAAGCCCGGCAGCCTCCCTACCCCGTCGCAGCGAAACTCACTATCCCTGCCCTGGTTAAACTCCGCATTAGCCCCTGGATGCTGGGCTCGTTGATCTTTCCCATTCGCGGTGTGCTTGTTTGCTGGCTCTTGAAGGGAAGTCGAAATATAAACGGAGGAAAGAGTTAAAGCGGGGAGGGAGGGGAACAGATTCCGGGATTAGCAGGCTGGTGGGGCAAGCTGGCCGACCCCGTTTATCAGCCGGCGTTTAGCAGCCGGCACTGGGGGAGATCCAGGGCAGTCGTCCTTGCCAGTGGGAACCTTCTGATGTTTCTCCCCGTCCGGCCCTGGCGAGGCGAGGTTGGCAGCAGAGCCCAGACAACCGGACAGCAGCCGTAGGCTCTGATGCTTCAAAAGGATTTTGGGCTTTGCTGGGTTATTTTAAGTTGAAACTCTTCGGCATTTTGTCCACTACTATTTTCTCGGTGTAAAATCTCTCTCTATATATACATATATATATGTATGTATATTTATATGCGCACACATATATATGTGTATATACCTTCTGAGACTCTGTATAGTCTGCCCACACAGTGTGTGTATGTTAGCATCCCTCCATATCTGTTCCACAGCAAGGAAAAGAATGAACTATGCTATTTTTAAAAGAATCCATCAAAAAAGAAAACCAGTTGACACTGACCCATCAAACACAAGTGTTCCCGGAGGTAAAACAAAGTTTGACAGTACAGTACGACTCACACAGACCCCTCTAAACCGAAAACTAAACGGGCGTAAATTAAGCCTTTTCACGTATAAGCCTTTAATCACATATAATCGAAATTACAAGTGACCCTCTAAAGCAGCGCTCCCGGCCCTCCCGTAATTCATGCAAGCGATTTGTCTAAGTGTGCCAGCTACGAACGTGAACTGCAGCAATCACGTCTAATCTAATCAGTCCGCCTGCGAGGGGACCCAGCGGTGTCATCAGCTCCAAAGGGTCCTTGGTGAAAGTGGCTGGGAGGGGCCAGCGGCAGCTGGAGCCATGAATGACACTTTCTCATTTGTTCCTTTCTCAGTTCAACAAATGTTTAGCCCCGTTGCTGCTAAATGAACGCCTTGCGCTCTTTGGCTCAGGGAAGCTATTTATTTTTAAGATTCCTGAATAGGATCAGGAGCAATTAACTTATTTTTGTTTCTATTTTCTCCCAGTGTATTGGGAGCTAACCTAGAGCAAAGCAAAGAGCTGGTCGGCTGCGTGGGCGCCTGTGTGATGCAGTCCGCGCACAGAAGTACTCCGGGCTCTCCTCGGCGACAGGGAGAAGGTGTCGGCCATCAACAGGCTGCCAGACATGGAGCCGGGACGAAACCTCGCTGTCCTGTGTGAGAGTCCGGGGTCCGAAAGCTGTGCCGCTGCCGAGACTGGGCGGGGGGAAGAAGCCAAGTTAAATACACGAAAAAAAAAAATTCAACAAACAAACCAAAAAACCCTAAGAACAAATAAAAACAGGAGTTATGCCCCGTTGCGACTGCGACTGGACGGAGCTCGATGAGGGCTGCCCGCGGCCCCGACTGACCGCCCGGCACACCTGCCCGGGCCCGGCCGACACCGAGCCGCCCCCGGGGAGAGACAATGTTACCCCAACGGCCAAAAACTTTGGAGTTTAGTTGTTTGGTGTTTTGGTTTTGTTTTGTTTTGTTTTTTGATGATTATCTTTGTCTTCTTTTGGGGGTTTTGATGGTGGGGTGGGTTTTTTTGTTTGATCGGGTTTTTTATTACTATTATTTTTAGTCTCGGTTAGAACGAAAACTGGCCTGAGAGCTGCGCTGGACAACCCGGGCCGGCCGAGGTAGTACTGCGGGTCCCGCGGGGGTCCCAGGTTCACCCCCTTTCGCTCAAAATGGGCTCAGCTCACCCTCTGCAAGAGGGCACTTCTGGCTGCTTTGCCTCTGCCGCCGCCTGCTCCGCGCTCGTTCGCTGTTAGTCCAACTTGTTATTCAAACCCCCTTCGGATGCACAAAGGGTACTCTTTGTACAGGTTCACCAACAACACACCCCACAGCCTAACACAACCCCTCCCTGGCATTGCCCTCTCCCTCTAAGAGCCCCGCTTGCTACCCCCTCAGCGGTGCTCCGACCGATCTCCACACCGAGAGTGTGGTGTGTCCCAGGAAGAGCTCTCCCACACACACCGCAAGAAACACGCGGGATGCCCCAAGATGCCTCCAGGGCCCCAGGAAGCGTTGAGTGGGTGCCATGGACCCATGGCCAAGGAGGGAGGCCGCTCCTCTGGGCACCTTTGGTGAGCACCCGGTAGGTAGTCCATTTGCTCACTCCCTAGCCCAGCGGGTCCTGCGCCGGGGGCCGACCGCTCCCTGCTCGGGATGGGGCGCAAAGCGCGCGATAGCTCCAAGCACAGGGCTCTCCGGCGAGGAACCGCGCTGAGCGGGAGCTGCGCTGTGCCCACGGGAGCTCTGGCCGGGGCGGGTCCGGAGCAATGCAGCGGGAGCTGATTTGTCCTTCGGGGCCCGGCACGCTCTCCCCTTCTGGTCTCAGCGGCGGTGAAGTGTTAAACTCAGCTGGAGGAGGAGGAGGGTGCTCAGTGTCCCAAACCCGCCCCGCCACCGCTGCGCTTCCCCCGGCCTCTGCCTTGGCTTGCCTTGACCGTCATCTCCTCCTTGGGCCGGGGCAGGGGGGCAGCAGTAGCCGGGGGGGAACGAGCCCCTGGCATCCGACTGCGGGCGACCTAGCAGGGGCAGAACCGCTGTCCCGCCCCCGACCCTGGCATCGCTCGCAGCACGGAGAGAGCAGCCCGTCCTGCCTGCTCCTGGTCTGGCGCCAACTTCCCTTGTGATGCTACAAAGGTGTAGGGGGGTGAATTAAACAAGACCCATCCTGTCTCTTTTCTAAGGGCTCCTCGCATTCCGCGTCTGCTTAGGAAAAGAGGAGGCCGCAGTGGGAGCGGTGGCTGAGGCAGTGCACCCCGCGCAGCCTCCGCACAGCCCCGCGCAGCCCCGCAGGGACAGGGCGGCGGGAAAGCCGCTCGCTGCCTCCCATCAAGACGTACAGCGAGAGGTGATGCTCCCTTTTCTCCGACGAGCACACACCTCCAGGAGGGTGCTGAGGTTTTAAACACGTAAATTAAAATGTAAAGGCGGACCTGGCACTGTGTCAGCGGGGTTTTGCTGCGGCTGCTGGCGGCGGCCGTGACTCCGGAGCTGTCACACAGATACTCACTGGGCTTCTCAAATTTGGCGTTGGTTCACGGTTTCACAAATCTAGTTACTAAGAAAGTAGTGGAATTAATAAGAAATGGAATGACCTTTGGAGCGCTGTCATTTCTGTAACTGCCTTCCTGTGATGATGTTTGCTGTGCTGCCTTTCTAATAATAATTTAACAGATACTTTGTGTCACAGTTAATTTCTCTGAAATCACAAACATCGTGTAACTTCTTCATGATTTTTTTTTTTTTTTACTATTTCCTTACTCATCTCGATCTTACTGACAGATTTGTCTTGCAAGTAAAGAAGTACTGTGGATGAAATTGTACAGTAGTTGTGCAGTTATACTGCTTGACATATGGGATGTACATGTATCATAATAAAATCTGAGTAACTTAGACTCACTGCAAGACACAAGAAGTAATAGATTTGTTTGTTTGCTTGTTTAATTTTTAGCATGATGTCAGACCATAACAAGGGTTCATGGCTTCCTAAAAGACAGGGAGCTAGGGGAACTCACCAGGTGGGTGGCATATCCCCATCAGCTACGGATCTGACCACCAAGTCAGGAAGCAGTGAAAGCTGAGGCAGTAGGGGAGGTGGTGACAACCCAGAATCCAGAGCACTGACCTGTTTATGATGACCATGCAGGTCTGAAGTCAATCCATGGGTCAGGGTCTGGATCAACAGGACCCATAAGCAAGCAGAGGCAGACATGTAGCTGAGCTGAACCAGCACTGCTACTCCATCACCAGGGCAGAGACTGACAGCCCTGGACTGAGCTGAGATGTAGCCCTTGGTCAGAGGCTGTTGGTGGGGGTCCCAGGTGAGGCCCAACAGGACCATGTTGACTTATGAGTCCTCTGGAGGCCCTGACAGGTGAAATTACTATAACCTACTCTGTGACTGTCCAAATTCACAGGTAGGATTGCTTGCCTTACCAGGAAACCCTTCTTGGTGTGAGGATAACTTGGGACAGAGGACAAGCCCAGAGGGGAGATGAAGGTAATTCAGTGTGTTCCCTCCAGGGCTTTTGGTTATCAAGGCTGGGCAGATGGGCTACTGCCAGGTCTGTCAGTGCTGAAGGAGAGCTTGACCAATCACCTCCTGGCTGTGCTGGTGGCAATAGTGTTTCCAGTTCCCACTCCCGGTCCCCAGACCGTAAGTGACTTGCTAGGGATTGGACTTGATGTTGAGCTCCCTTCCAACCCCTAAAATTCTTGTGATTCTGCAAGATTCTGTGAAAACCACCTGTGAGTCTGTGAACGATGGAGAACACTGTGCTCTCTCCAGCCCAGCAGAGCTGGTAACATGAAGGCAAAACGATGGAGGGCAGCACACTGTGTATGCCCTGCCTGCCCTTCCACCTGCCCTGCCCTGCTCCAGCTGCCTCCCACCCTCCTGCTCCCCAGACCACACCCTGACTGCAGCTGCAGACATCTTGGGGTGGGGAGAGCCCATGCCCCTGCCCACCCACCCTCCCTGGACACCTCCTGGGCAAGTGCTCAGTCCAGACACAAAGAGCTAAGAATGGTCTTCATAACCAGTTCCTATTTCTTCCTTTTTGTTGAATTCATCTTAGCTTGCACACAAATGAGGAAGTTGGTTTGCTACAAGAAAAAAAAAGCCAATTTGGGTTTCTCTCTAGACAGCTAAAAAGAAGCATAACTTGCATTTCCCTGCTTGGATGAGTTTCCAAGTGTGCGGAAAGACTCTTTCCTTGCAGACCATGTTCTCAGTTCTTGCAGTCCTGTGTGGTTTCAACAGACCCCTGAAGTCCTACCAGCTGTTCTTGCAGGGAAACTTCATACCAGCCTCATAAATCGTCAACAAAATATCAGCAAAACACTTTAAGTATAATACCGTGGCTCAACAAGGACCTCAGGAACCCTGCTTACTTCTTTGGGTATCATTGGTGTTCTTTCTGATTTTGACTACACAAACCCAGGAATTAGTCACATTCTTGCAAAAAACCCAAGACAAAACAAACCAACAAACCAAAGTAAAGCAAACCAAACCAAACAGCAAGACTGTGCAGCATTTTTCAGAAGTTGTGTGAATTTTGACTGATGAAAATTTGAATTCTTTCTAGGTCATAGAAAAACTGGCAGCAGGCACTCTCTGTTCATCTGCCAGTAAGAGGTCTCCGTTTGCTTTTTTTCTTTATCAGGGCATCATGTCCTTGGATATTTCTTTGCTCTCTATATATCTGCTTTATCAAAACAATAAATATGATAAGTATAATATAATATAATATAATATAATATAATATAATATAGCCATTGCTAGAAATAACTATATAAACTAAATGTAATAATATCTTAAAAAACTTGTTCTCATGCAGAATCGTACAACAACTTGAATGGTTTGAAATATTGAAAACATCTTTTAATTGTAGAATTCTATACAAACTTGGTTAGATACAGAAATGGCCACGACAAAATGTGTTCTTATTGCCTGAAATTTTCCACAGAAACAGAAACACTGATGGCAAGCTTAGTGACATTCAACATGATGAGATATCTTCAAACTTGCAAAATGAATAGACACAACAATACTTCTAGGTTGTTTCTATGTGTTTGACTGCCCTTGAAGTCTTACTACTTAAGTACCAACCTCAAAACACAAAGAACCAAGATTAAAATTTTTATGCACATCACATAATAATGTAAAATTATGCACAGAAAAGGTAAACCAAGTGTAATCCTGAAAAATACACTATTTTTTTCACCTAGGGCACCAACTTATCCGAGAATGATTGCCTGTTTAGTTGGATTTTAAGTGAGGCACACATTTTGCTTTCCACAGGACATCAATATCTGATGGAGATACAAGAACAAATGGTAACAAACAAAAGGGAAAGAAACATAACCACAAGTGGAACTCAACTCCATGCCAGTGTTCTTGCAGCCCTAAGCAAAGCTATACATAAAAATATGCTACAACCATTGTTCTCAAAAAGTCCTTGGCACTTTTCCCCTTACAAACTTTCTTTCAGTTTTTTAAAAAATGGAGCAAATTACATTTCTGCACCTATATCATAAGGCAAAACTCTAAATGCAACTACAAGGACAAGTTACCAAAAAAACCCCAAGCCAAAGAGAACCCCCACCCTCAGATCATCACCCCTGAAACCCAAATGCTTGGTGAAATAATATCATCCTTCCTCCTCATCACTGTCTTTCATAGTAATGCCCTGGAGTCCCCCAGCATCTGTGACTGAGACTGTGGCCTCCTCCACGGTCAGACGGCTGTGAACGGTGTCGTAGGTTTTACTGTTCAGTGTTCCCTCCAGCACACCTTGCAACCTGAAGTCTCGGTAGGTTTTCTGTAGCAAAAAAAAAAAAAAAAAAAAAAAAAAAAAAAAAAAAGCTGAATTGGACTTGAGCAAGGCTGAGCAGTCTCCCACTACACAATGGCCATTTTATGGAATCACAGAATCATCAGGGTTGGAAAGAACCTGCAATACCATTGAGTCCAACTGTCAGTCCTACACCACCTCAACTACTAAATTATCTCCATATGTGCCACATCTATGCATTTGAATACACACAGGGATGGTGACCCTACCACCTCCCTGGGCAACCTGTTCCAATGCTTCATCACTCTTTTGGTGAAGAAATTTTTCCTAATATCTAATCTGAACCTCCCCTGGTACTACTTCTACCCATTTCCTCTTGTCCTATTGCTAATCACTGGGGAGAAGAGACCAACACCCACCTCACTACAGCCTCCTTTCAGGTAGTTGTAGAGAGCAATAAGATCTCCCCTCAGCCTCCTCTTCTCCAAGTTGAACAGCCCCAGCTCCTTCAGCCTCTCCTCATAAGACCTCTTCTCCAGACCCCTAATCAGCCTCACTGCTCTTCTCTGCACCCTCTCCAGCACCTCAGTGTCCTTCCTATACCGTGGAACCCAAAACTGCACACAGTACTCAAGGTGTGGCCTCACCAAGGCTGAGTACAAGGTTAAGATGACTTCCCTGGCCCTGATAGTCACACTGTTCCTGATACAGGCCAAGATGGTGTTTGCCTTCTTGGCAACCTGGGCAAAACTGCATTTCTCGCATGCTGGCAAACAGCTTTGTTCCTCCTGCAGTTAGGCACCTTACATATGGTTTGCTAAAGGTTTTGAGGTCTTAGTTCGTCTGCTGTGTGAGGTTTCTGTAAACTCTATAAAGTCTACAAACCAGATTTTGACAGTCATTCCTTCAAGAGATTGCGTTTTGTACTACGTTTCTATAACCGTATGCTAGTTTCTCAGTAATGTCCATTTGTCTTAGTTATACAACAAGAAACCAACCATATTTGCATATTTAAATCTGAATTTGGCTACAGGTAGCTTTCATTTCACAGGAAACATCGATGTCTGACTCTTTGCCCATAATATGGTTTTACTTGTATTCATCTTTACATTTATATGCCAAACGTAGAAAAATAGAATAAATTATAGATTATGATCTATAATGTAAATGCTTCTCAGGTGACTACTTCAATGAGTTAATTTACATTATAAGTCACTTACATTCCGAGTCACATCTATGTTTTTTTTTGCTTGCGAAAGCTTTGTTGCCCTGGTATCCAGCCTTCCTGTGAACCAGCAGATATTACTTTCTCTTTTGACTTTCTATCAAGTGGATTTTTTTTCTTCATTGATGCAATGTTCAAGTCAGCATATGGAAAATCATCTACCCCACCTCCTTTAGTTTTAAATTGTAACACATTTAAGTTGAAACACAATTTGAGGTTAGCCTTAAAAGCCTAAGAAGGATAAGTTGATCTAGCTATTTTTGTACTTTGTGTACACTGTTAATATGAGTTCCTGATTTTATGTAAGAGACTATAGGAAAAAGAAGATGGAAAATAATTAAGGGCCATTCCTCTGCTGGAGGAGACCATGTATAACCCTTAGAGAAAGAAAAGAGCTGATCTCGTTTCTCTCAATACATCAGAGAACTGCAAAATATACCTCTCAAAATGGGTAACATTCAGCTGGGAGAATTTTTTCTATCACTATCAATGATGATTATTTAAACCTTGTCTGAATCACTGCAACTGAGATTTATTTGACTTTCATAGGTCGACTTCAGAGTCAATGGATGCAGCTCATGTTTTGCTCACACTCTCCTGTGAGTACCCTGCCTTGTCTTTTTTCAAGTGTCACCATTGCATTCCCTTTTTACAACACTGTGCATTCAATTTCCTTTTATGCTGTTAACAGGTCCTACAGCAATTTCTTTCAGTTTTACATTGTATTCCTCCTGTTCTCAGACCAGCACTCTGGGGTTCAGCCACTGCTCTTCTCTTGACATATTTTTGCAGGGTAATAATGTTCACTTCCAAGCTTAATTTTTCTTTTCTCCCTAATTTCCATCTTGGTCCTTAACCCTCTTCAGTCATGTCCCTCTGCACATGCCTCAGACATCTTTATGCCACCAGGCTTGGCTTTAATGGGAACAAGCAGCGTTTTGGTCATTTTTAATAAAATCACTACCACTGCTGCATCCAAACATGAAAGAATTATCTATTTCTTATTCATCCCATGACCTTGAAAAATGACCTCCTACTTCTTTTTTTGAAATATTTCCAAGTGATGACAGGGGCAACACAACCACCCAGTTTTCCCAAAAGCAAATAGAGAAGTCCCTCCATTCACTCTAAAGTTTGGAGGATCTGTGCCTCCCCATGTGCCTCTCTCCAGCTGGGCTGCAGCAGTGGAAGCTTCTTATGATACTCTGCTCAAACCATTGTTTATTTACCATTAGCCTCCCATTGGATGAGTTCCTGTTTTTCCAGTTCTGTCATATTCACCATCAAAACACAGGTGGACATGATTTTCTATCTACATTGAGCAGTACTTCTGTGATTGACATCAACAACTTCAACCTTCTATATCCACAGAAGGTGTCATGGAATAACACACTTGGAATTTATGTGCAAACCAAAGAAGGTGTCTGGGCACAGGAAGGCTCCCACCATAGCCGGTGTGTCCCCATCACCAGCAGGAGCCTGGTTCTTTGGAACAAAGTTAACCAGTGTGCCAGGCTGCAGTAAGAAGGTTGGTTAATGGTGCTGCTCATTCATCTTCAATACTACATGAGCCTCTTCCTCTAATACATTAGGTGATAACTAAACCAGTATAATTTAGTCTGCTCATTCTCAGATCGCACTGGGCCCAGTTTTTAGATCCTGTAACACTTCCTTTTCCCCCAAAGGATGATTACTCTTCACTCAAGAAGAGCTTTAAACTTTTCACAAGAGCCATCCACTTCAACCATAAATAAGAAAGTGATTCTACCATGTTAGAACATAATATAACGAGAAAAATCTTGTTCCCAGGGAAATCAGATAGTGTAAAAACCAGTAAAGCTAAACTTGGAAGGTACAGAGAGCCATGATGACATTATTATGACTATTTTCTTGTATCTCTCTCTTTTTTCCTTTTAACTATTGAATTCTGAGAGTTGCAGTTGCATATCTAATGTCCGCAAGTTAAAATGCTTCTGACTTTACAATCCTGCATGAACTCCATGAGAAAATATTTTGAAGACATCTAGGTCACCACTGACAACAGGTGCTTCTTATTTCACATTTACAGAAATTAAAGGAATAAAATCTGAAATGTCTGAAAATCTGAAATGGCTTTCTGTCTCTTGCCTAAGGGCATTAGCTGAGATCTGAAAGGGAGCTAGGTGAAAATTTTTTTCTATGGTAGGTTAACCCATAATTGCCTATTGTGAGGTATTTTCCACTTTGCTCGAAAGTATTTGACATTGGCCAGTGTAAATGTCTGAGGATTGGACTGAAGGGATTTGTTTTCTATTGATACTTATCCCATTGTATGAAGCATCAGAAAATGGTTACATTGAATATTGTTTTCCAATTGATCCTAGTAATCACATGCACGTAAGAAAGAGAAAATAGTTACTTTTTTGGACAGTGGGGAAAAAAATGGAGAGAGGGTTCTGTTGTGATTTTTAGGGTAAAAAAAATCAATAAAATGACAATTTATCAGCAATACTATACAACATTGCTGTACAGATTACTATCTGTTAAAATCCCTTGGAACAATTTTAACTCTCCCTGTAACCGGAATGGATGAGAATTATGTGGACATATAATATTAGATGATGAAACAAACTGCTCTTTTTGAATCCCCCACTGCTGTGGAAAAAAACACCCAAACAAACCCCAAACCAAAAGTACATATGCTTGCAACTTTGATTTTTTTTTTTAACTTTCAGGGAATTAGCTATGTTAATACTTCATCCCTTTTGTCCCTCTGTACAATGCAGTCTAACTCAAACACATTTTACATACCTTCACTATCTTGATGAGAGTCTTCAGCTGGTAGATGTGAAGCTGAAGGTCTAATCTATCAGCCAACCACATGCATATGACTTTCATGGAGTTGCTATACCATTGCTGAAAAGAAATAATAATAATAAAAAAAAAGAACACAAACAAACGCTAAACAACCCTGCAGTATTCATTTAATAGATTTGATAATGAGAAGTAATGAAGCCCTTTGAAATGATCACAGATCAGCACTTAAAGTCAACAATCATATAATTTCCTGTTAAGAGAATTGTATGGGTCAGTAGTAACTTGACCTAGACTGTTCTTTATATGAATTAGCAACTGCCATTTTATCTTTCAGTTACAACATTTTCAAGCAAAACAGTGTTATGAGCTTTGCTATCTGTCAGTGAGAACAGATATTAAATCCACAATTACATGAGGAAATTGACAGCTAAAACAGCAAGGAAAAAACCAAAGATAGGGCTGCCTGAGATCTCACAATACTTAGATTTTCCAGTCCAAACAGGAAAACAGCACCTAACAGAGAATATGGAATGTCTTGATTTTCCTTTTAAATCACCTCTTTATTAAGTAAAAAAAAAAGAAAATAAATCAGAAATCCATGGAAAGTATATTTAAGTACGATCAAACACCACTCCACCCCTCCCAAAATAGACACGTTAAGGTTTTGTTTTCCATTAATTACTAATTATCATTATAACCTACCTTACTCCTTTTTCATGTCCTAGATAGGAGTATGTTTTCACTCAAAGCTGCACAACTGTAAGCTCTCTGCTGCTAGTGTCTATGGTATTGTAAAAAAATGCTCAGATCCAAAGAGCTACTGTAATAATTCTTTCACATTAACTGGATTAAAAGAAGAGATTTTTACTAATCACAGTTGCAGCAGTTTTCCTCCCCCTCCTGTTAAATACCAATCAGATGTCATTTAGTCAAACTGTAAAATGGAAGGTGGTTTGTTTTTTTTTCATTTTAGCAATGAGATTAAAGGAGTTTGTGTTGTAGCTCCATTTCTAGTCTCTTTTCCTACAGGGAAGAAGCTGAATTTTTACAAAATACACAGATATGAAAAGAGAGGAAACATTTTGTATATCTGAAAATGCAGCATGTTACCCAAGGTATCTATAGAGAAGTAATTCCCATGAAGGACCTAACATCTCACAAGACACCTCTACATAAAGAAACAAAAGAAAACATATATTGAAAAAAATGAAGGCAAATTATTGGCTACTGGATGTAAAAATAGACAGAATTATAATTCTTTAGTAATAATGTAAGGTCTCTGTCAAAAAAGTTTAAATACATACAGTAAGTATAGGTTAATACTTTTTCCTTAAAGGGAACAGTGTCATCTGATTGTAACTATCAGTTTTAAGGTAAGTTTGAAAGAAGAAATAGGATTTTCATTTAATAATGACTTCCATTTATTTTTCTTATTGCTTTATAAAGTATTTTAATTAAAAATCATTGGAAAAAATTACTTCTACATTTTTTTAGAGTTTCTCCTATTACTTTCCTATTTCACATAAGTGAACTAATACACCATCCAAAATGCAGATAGTTGCACATTTCATAAAGGTATTTTGATTTATTCAAGAAAATGTGGAACTTATTCGGTACCCATACAATAATGACATTCTTGCACTGTTTACATTATTTAATCCCAAACATGCACGCTGGTTTTGATTTCCTTTATAAGTACCTGTAAAATATTTTTAATGTGACAAAGTTGTTACAAAGTGGCAGCTGTAAACTATATGACAGGTGTTATATGGATACAGATGTCTAGAAAATAAAATGCAGTTGAGCTTCTTCGTTTGGGGAACTCTATTGATCTAATAAACAAAAATTCATATGGTATGGATTCTACCCAGAATACTTGTTATTTGTAATAAACTGAGCCCAATTATTATCATTCAGACTCTGTTAATCTTTAACTTGACCATGGCACAGCAGAAAGAATAATTTTAGTTGTGGAGTTTTCTCAAAACTGATATTCTTCCATAAAAATAAAAATCCAGTATCACATCTGATATGTATTTGCTTTTGTATCAAATAGAAAGCAGAAAGGGCTCAAACTTGCTCATGTGAACAAACCATAAACAGGACAAAAAATTCTGTGATTGGTTTCCCCAAGTAACACCACTGCATGCTGCTGGAACACTGAAAGGAGACCCAGTCACAGTTTTCTGGCAAAATGTGTGTTTTAAAGCCCAGTCAGGTAACTTAATTAGATGGATGCAGTAAAAATAAGACTCTCCATACATATCAGTGGTATGCTCACAAGCACTGAAAAGAAAGCTAAAAAACTGGAGGGAATTAATTTTACCACTCAAATTTGCAAATGAAAATATGAATAGTATGTTTCCCCAAGTAGTATAAATACACTAAATTTTCAGTAGAAATGTTTAATGCAGTGTTTGTGAAATGATACTCTTGTACTTGCTCCTCTGTCAACATGCGTTGGTCGGAAAAAAATACGACTGCTATTATGTTAGAAAAAGACGTGTTCTTATTTTGAATTGTCACAGCATTTTTTTGTAACAATCACATCCAGTATATTTCTGGAGTCCTCTCAGAGGTACTTGTGGACTGCATTCCTGTTCACTATTGGCTTTATACCTGCTAGTTTTGAGCACTTAGCTTAGGCTGAAGTTACATAAGCATAAATCTGCTGGACTCCCGAAGAAGAAAAATAAGTATTTCCCTATCACTTCTTTCAGAGCCTGTTAAAATGCAGAGCACTGCAAATGCCTCTCAGAGGTGGAATCCAAGGCCACACATATTGAAAACCATGCATCTCTGTATTATAGAGGCAGGGATAGGTCTACTGTGACTTGCCGAAATCTATTGCAAACACAGAAGCTTCAGCAGTAAGATAATGGTCCTGACATTACCCTGTTTTTAGGTAATAATAGTTAAATTTAAAAACTTCTAAGTGGTTTTAAGAAAAATTGCTTTCCCTTGCTAACAATAGCACTGAAAGGACAATGTGAGTCTTGCGGATGTCAATGATACGGTATTAGTGCCCTATTCTTTGCTGTCATCTATGTGAGAATAAAGCAGTAAGTGTTTGTTGGATATTTTTTTTCACATCAGCACATAACAACAGCCAACCACTTTAACAAAAACGTGTTTACCTCCCTGCCCCCTCCAGCCCCCCCCCCCCCGACCCCTTATTCATAGCTCATCCAGCTCCTGTAAGGGCATGCATTACTCACTTCATTTTCCTGAGATACCTCTTTTAAAGTAAAAAACAAGAGAAAAGGAAAGGCTAGGGTTGACTCTGTGAGACCCCTGTATTTATTCACACTTATTGTGCATGACTGTAGACTGGTAAATCATATTAGCAGCCCGTCTCCCCATCAAGCTGCTACTTGCTTTCCAGCCCTGGGAAGGTTCAACAAATCAACAGGAGCACGGAAAACAGAACATCAGTCTAATCTAGTGTTTAAGGTGAAGTTTTCAAACCCAATCTAAGAAGATCTTTAGAGCAAGCAACAAGCTGAAGGGCTCAGAAGGTGGTATTGACAATGAAAGAGTGTTGAAATATTGAGAAGCGCAGCACTTGTGCATTTTTAATAACAAGAGGGTCAACAAGGACACAGCTCCCTCAGTGCCAGTAGTTGCCACACCAGGGCTATAAACGCTCTCAGTTCATCAGATTTCTTAAACAGTTCATCAGCTTTCTTAAACACCCTAAACCCCCTCAGCAGACCTTTAGTCTTAAATTAACAAACCAAAGCAATGAAAGAGGGTGCAGCTTGAATGGCCAGCATTGATCCCCAACGGGGCTCGGCGCAGCTACAGGCACTGAAAAACTCTCTCCATTGTCGGGAGGAATTGACAAACCTCGCGGCCTAAATAGTCCAGCTGAGGCGGGCTGGAGGCACGCAGCTGTAAAGGGCTCCCCTCGCCCCGCTCCCAGAGCTCACAATGCTCCAGGCATGAGCTCTTTGTCAGGCCCAGACTCTGCAATTTTCTAACAAGGATTAAAGTTGTTTCTCGGCAGGACCAGTGAAAAGCAATTTAGCAACATACCGTGCTTTCTTCAGGCAAGTTAAAGAGAAGTAGTTAAGGAATTTCATTATTCTGTTGACCGGTGGAAATACAAAACAAATATATTAAATATTCACCACCTTTCTGGGTGCCTGAGCTATAACATTTGCAGAACGGTTCAATTAAATATAACACTTATCGGCTCAAAGCAGGCACTTCAGATTTATTTTTGAAGTTTTATAAAAAGGTGCAGCTGTTTGCCACCTGGAAGGAGGCTCAATACACGGGAATACACAATGCTTTAGTCCTTCTAGGGCTGGTATCCCTAACGCCTGAGACACAAGACCCCGTCGAGTTTCTGTATCTTGCCTGCTCTTGATAAATGGGCACTGTCAAAATGCTTTTTCTGTTGAATATGGCAGGGGAACAGCTTTTCTAGGACAGCGTTTTATCTTCCTACCGAAGCCCTTGGTGCACTATTGATCAGGAACTGAGTGACTCAGACGACAACGGGATGTTTTTACTTCCTCCAGCTTTACTTTTGCTATCAGGAACAAAAAGAGAAAGTATTCTCACTGAAGAGATTGTACATCAAGGGCAGCAGAAGCTAAAATACATAAGAATCATATGATACCATAAGCATGTTCAATATTAAATACTGAAATGCTCAGTTTTAATGAAAAGGAAATGCTACTGTGTTGTTTCAAGGTCTTAGTAGCTAGCATTAAGAGTGTGCCAAGGAACTTTTAAAACACTTTAGAAATATTAAATGATGAAAGAATAAAGAAGGACTTCTGTAAAAATGCAAACAGCAAAGGTTAGAAAAAAGTTCCTGATTTCTTTCATAACTTATTTCCACCTATGAATAATCATACTTACGTCCTTTGTTGAATGTTAATGAAAATGAGGGAAATGAGTGTTACTTTGAAAACACTCCGAGTTTTAGAATTTATAGACATATTTTCAAGTTTAGGTATAGATGTCACTCACTTAAATCAGAATTTTTACCTAAGCTATGACAAGTTCATACACTCTTCTGGAAAGCCTTGGTAACTCTTAAAAAAACCCTCCAAAAAACAAACCTGGGGAAGGATTTCTCAGCCTGTGAGACACCTTCAGCAGGTATGTGCATACAGGAACACCAAAATAAGAAATCAAGTCAGAAGAAATAACATTCAAAGTATCTTTACGTTTTTGCAGAAGTGAAAAATATTTAGTAGCAAATTAAAACCAACCATGAAGAAATTTTGCATAAGATATTTATCCCTTTCCCTCAGGCTTGGGTAGCTTTTTGATTAAGAAAGCCTGAGAAACCTTTGAAGATTCAGGAAACTGTAGGTAGACATAAGAAGAAAATTCAATGTATCAACATGCAGAAAATTCATACTCCCTTCCTGGCCTGTCAATTCTGATTCCTGACATGGGCAATTTATGAACTGGCTAAAGAATGAATTTCTCCTAATGGAGATAGACTGAAACTTGTTGACTATTGATGTAGTGCTCTCCCACCACTCCCTCCTGTATTTTCACTCCTCTGAGAGGAACAAATTATCCTCCCTGTGACTTTTCCTTTCTGGATTGCACTGGTCATAGATGTGCACCAGTCTGTGAGGCACTTCCAGTCACATTTCTAATGAGAATACTTGTGTCAGTGACCAGGAAAATGAAGGTATGGGAGCGGGGGAAATCTGAGACAAGACAAAGCCCTCATGTAAGAGCTTTCTCATCCCACTATCAGCTTCACTTGGCTTCATGGTGACAGCCACTACCCTTCTGAGACACATTATCCAACCCCACAAGGATGTGGTTTCTCACAGCCTCACAGTGCCATGCCATAAAATGCATAGCTATGTTTGACTATGAGCACCCATGTTTGCAGTGACATCCCTGAAAAAATAGTCCCACCAAAATTCAGAATTTTGCCTCCTAAGAAGTCCATGCAAAGGTGATTTTTTTCTTGGGGGGTGTGTGTCTCAAAATTATTATTCTGAATCAACAGGGAAATTTATGTTTTGAGACATGCTTCTGTGGTAGAGGTGGTAAGAATCAGTGGGCATAAATGGTCAGTCAGCTGGCCTCTGACTGTAGAAAAAGAAATTATAGCATCTCCAAATATAATAAAATTTTCAAGTATACTTGTAGCCTGGTTCTTCTTACAGCTACCTTAACACCTGTTTTTTGTTGTTGTTTGTTTTTTTCTTTTTTTGGTGGGTTTTTTGTGGGTTTTTTTTGTTTGTTTTTTGCAAGATAGTAATCTTTCTGTTTAGGTCATCAGAGAAGTTTGAATTATTTCTCTGAAACATGAAAAAATTCTCCACCTTTTGATTCAAAGCACTGCTATGACTGGAGAAAAAAGACCTCTTGTGGCATAAAATTCCTAGCAAAATGAAAAGGAGAAAAACTGCTGAAATTATGACTGCGCTGAGGTAGATTTTTCTCTCCATTTTATGGGCACAGATGGAGCATTTCACCTACATGTTCACTTCCTGCATATTTACTGTATTGGGAAACTTTATTTTTTTGTTATTTAAAACATAAAATACAATCAACATAAATATTAAAACTGAAAGGGTACTTTAATGTACTTTATCTTTCATCCAATAATTGTATATAACCTTTAATATGAAGACATTAGACCTGGAAGGCTTGGAGTGCTTACTTTTGCATTTTCTTAAATGCTCAGTAAGTTCAAGGAGGCTACTATCAGTTTAGGGGCTCATTGTTATGCCACTACATTTATTCCTTTTGTAATTTTTTTTCCCCTAATAATATTCATGGAAGAAAAACTGAAAGAAATGACAATTAAACCAAGCATGAGTGGAAAATCCATGGAGTTATCCTTGTTGGGCCCTTGGGGTTATCAGGAAGTAAAAACAAATGAAGCCTATACCAAAACTCAGACATTTAAAAGCCCTTGATCTGAAAAATGCAAATGACTAAATAAATATTAAGTGTCATATGAAATACTCTACCTCCACTCCCCATTTTGATGCAATCCCTTCCCACATTTTCGTGAAGGACTTGTCTTAACCAGCATCTGTATTTTGCTTCCTCCTCTATGCCAAGTTTTGAACTTTGGCTTGGGAATGAACAAAAATTTTCATATTCAAAATTACAGCTGCATGTACCAGGAAAGGTGAAGTGAGAAAGAGTGTCTGCTTCAACATCATACTTCTAGATTGGTCATTTCAAATTACAAGCCCTGTCTTGGTACAAAACACCATGGTAGGTGTTTGGTTTGGTTTTTTTTTTTCCTTTTTTCTTTTTTTTTTTCTTTTTTTTTGTTGTTGTTTTGTTTTGTAATGTTTTTTGGTTTGTTCTTTTCCTCTGTGTGTGTGTAATTGTAGTTGCTTCCACTGGGACTCTTCCTTGGGCTTCTGCCTTTTTAGTGCCATTACTCCAATGAACCTCTCAGGGAACTTAACCATTTCTCTTTTCTTAAGAAAGGCTAATTGATGAAACAAACACTTTAGTCTCTAGTCAATCTCTTCCTTGCCTATTTGACTGAAGGATTTCTACTGTCACTCCCAAAGCAACTGGCAGAAAAGGGAAAGGAACTCAATAGAAATAAAGACCTAAACTTGACAGAAAGACCCTGTTCAGCAGGACTCATGATGAGAAAAAATGAACAGTTGCTGCAAGAAATATTTTCATGATACAAGGAAAAAAATCAGGCAGGCTAGTTTTCAGAAGTCTGTAATAAAAAAAAAATCAGGGAGCAGGGCTAATTTATAAGCATACTAAGCATCTTTGAAACTTGTAGGCAAGAAGGAAATTGTTTTAAAATAATTAAGAATATCTAATATATGAAAAGCTTATCTTTTAGACTGCAAGTTATTTTTTCACATTTTAGGCTTACAATTAGAAGGTGTCTAGTAGCTATGGAAATGCTGCCAATTCTCAAATAAATGTGAGTTCTAATACAAAATACACAGTACTCACCTCTCCCTGCAGTGCATATTGGTCGCTAAACTGCAATTTACAATATTTATGCTATTTTATAGTGTTTGTGACCTTTGCTGTTTTCTGGCTCCTTCACATATGGTGGGTACACTGGGAAACTGGAAGTCTGCAAAATCAGACATGCACCATGTCCTTCCCTGTCTGGACATATGTAATCTTGCTACTCTGATTTTAAACAGTAGGCACTAACATAATGCTGATGACTGTGAGAGACTAACAGCACAAACAGTTTCCCTGCTCCACTCTGGATACACAGTGCATCTTGTGAGCAGTACTTTTAGAGGTTATTCTGGTGCTAAAACTCTCAGGAGCAGACACTGTCAGGCTTGCTATGCTGTGTGCTGTGCTGCGACTCAAGTAGATCTGCAAACATCCTCCAAGGACCAGAATGGGGAACAACACTTGTGTGACCTTGAAATGAAAGCCAGCTTGGACCTTCAAAATAAACAAATGACCATAACACAAAATGTCCAAGTTGTTACTTGCTATAACATCAGCCTTTTGCTATCAGACTCCAGTTTTACAAACGTTATGAGCGTGCTTAGCTGCACAAATGCAAAGCAGTCTGCCTCAGTGCAGGGGTAACATCAGCAAGGTTAAAGGCCCAGGTTCTCTTTTCCTCTTAACACTCATGTCTACTTCTGCCCAGTCATCTGGGACTCCCTGAGAACTCAGCAAAGGGGATTCAGAGAGGTGGCAGAGTCTTCCTGCATCTCTCCTGTAAGGTGAGTGTGCTCTTACTACCTCTAGCTTGGTCAAAATCTGGGCCAAAAATCTGTGTTGCAGCTTTTAGGTAATGGCTCACGTAGTAGCTCTGGTCCTTGGAGCCTTCTATTTAGACTCCCAGCTCTGTCTGGAACAAGGTCAAGTACCTATTTTAATTAGAGTATTTAAAACATCCTGTGTTCCTCTGTGTGAATATTCACAGGCAGATCATTTCTTTCAACTTCAGCAATCTTGACTCCTTATCTGGTCACTCTGTATGTTACTGTAATGGCATATGACAGGGCTGGATGCAGCTGTGAAGTTGATAGGGAGGTGCACAGTGGTGTAGCCACTCCTCTCCTGCACAGCATCGATTGGGCACCACACTGAGAAACACTAATGTGGAGCAGAGGTCCAGCCTCCTGCCTCCCTTTTGCTTCTCTCCTCCCCTCAGCTCCTTGGAGAAAGTGTCCTTGGATTGGGCAGATGCCTGGTTTGACCCTTTCCATCTCTGACTCTGTTGCCCATGTGCATTCTTTCAGCTATGCAGATTTTACAGCCATGTTGTGTAGGGGTTTTTTTTGGAACTGATTTTTCTATTCATTACTTATACTGGACTTGCACATTGCAAACACTTCTAATGCAGTGTAAATACTAAGGACAGCCAATGCTGTGTAAATTAAGAAAACATACGATTAAACACTTGAAGATAGTTAAAAATAATCTTTAAACAGGTCCACATTTTTGCATGTTTAAATCAGCATTAAAGCTTCATTTCCCTGACATTAAATAGGTTAACAAGCTCTTTCTCCTGATGCACCACTAACTTAGTCAAACACTCCTTAGCATCCTCACCTGGACTTATTTTGATTTACAGCATAGCAAACTCCTTTTGTTACTCCACATTCATTTTAGCAAAAATAGATTATTTTTACACTTCCTGGACCTGTTTTTCTTGTGATATGATCAACAGTGTAGTTGTGTGTCTATTTGTGAACTCTGAGACAGAGTTTTGCTTGATTTTCCTTTTTAAACTAAACCAGACCCAAGAAAAATTCAAGTATAAATATCAAACCTGCTAGTGAGGTTTGAAAAACCACAAGGTTCTCCTGCTGTTTATATGTGTGTGAATTACAGTACATCAAGAAATCAATATTCCCTAGATGGTGCTTGTGCCTGGCACTTCATGGTGAACAAACATTAGATAAGACAATATAAATGGTACAATCCTTATTGATTTCTCTTGACTGTGTAGAATGTGAAAGCTGCAGCCACAGTTAACACTTACTGACAGACTAATCTGAAGTTTCAGTGCTATTTTATATTTTTATAGTTGTCCATGCTCAATTGATTCCATTAAGTTGCTAGACACATTTCAAGCCATCTAGATAAGAAAAAAATACGCAGTGCCTGGAATGAGATGCTGCCACTTTGTGCCTAGCAGGATAAAAAGGTTAAAGGACTAAATTGTGCCTGGATGTTGGAAGGAGTTCTCTTTTATTTGACAGAATTGTTACTGTTTTTAGTGAATGGACACTGCGAGTGATGGATAGATGCATTTAACTAAGCTAAATAAATGAACGAACAGTATAGACCAGAAACGTCTATAGGGAAACTGTACTACAATGTGTAGCCCCTCCCCAAACAAACAAGAAAAAAAACCTTGTAAAACTCTCTCAGAAAAAAAAAAAATCAGATGGGTCTTAAGATCTTGAGTTTGGGATTTTCTTTTTCCCTTTTCCCCCCCTCTTTTGATTCATGATGTACATTTAAAATCGCTTTTTATAGCAATTTATACTTTTTCTTTCAGAAAAATTATGCTGCTCAGATAAGTCAGGAAAATTATGGGTAGGACAGCATAAGAAATTCTGAATATCAGACTATGAAGCTTAGTGTCCTCAAAAATAATTGTTTCCCTTTTATACTCAAAGAACTCTTTTAGCATAATATCAGAGTATCTATTTCATAGTTTCTTGCTCCCCACTGGGAAGATTTAAATAATATGATTAAATTAGTGTGAAAAAGGTGTCAGACATCCATTCCATGAATATTAAATGCAGACTGGACTATGGGATAATGTCTTGAGAAAACCCTTTTTATATCTTTTTTAGCTGTCTGGTACCCAACAAGATGGAAATTCAGAAATAAGAAGTGGCTTAAAAATTGAAGAAGTGGGGAAATGTAGCATATCAAAACCAGCCATAGGGTTATGGTTTCTTCTAAAGAAAGCACTCTCAGCTACCATGTACAACAGCTTACAAAGTGCTGGATATTCTGATCCTGAAGAAGCAAACTCTGAAGCACATACTTTGCTTTAAGTGTGTTGTGGTCCTATTGATTTCAGCAGCACTGAGCTTTGCTGGATTCACAGCAGCATAATCAGCACTCTCCAAGAGTGGGCACTACTTTTCTCAGCATATTCCAGAAAACAAATAAACAAAAAACCCCCATAAAAAACTAAACCCACAAACAAATAACGAAAACATCTACTACTACTACATGAAATCACATGGAGGTTACAATTTTTTCAGTTTTGCTATGAATTGGTTTGTATATTTTTTTTAATTCTGTTTTTTTCTAAGAGAGAAAAAATTCTATCTCAGAAATTCAGTACATTCTACCTGAAAAAATCAGAAATGATCTGATGAACTTTGAAAAGACTTTGCACAGTAAATTCACAAGATGCTGTCCCTGTCTTGTGCAAGTACTTAATATATTTGAATATGTTAATATTATTCACTTTTTCAGTTCACACTTGATGATGCTGTCTACAGTTTTCTCTAAAATTCTTCCTTTTACCAAAAAAGATAAACTTTTTTGTTTTGTTTCAAATGACAAGAATGTCTCTAGATGAAGAAAAAACTGCAGAGTTGTTCTTATATCAAGAGCTTTCTATTTTCCCTATAAAATATTAGACATAATGAAAGGTGAGTTAGGACTGTGGTGAAAATCTAAAGAGCATCGGCAAATCTGAGCACTGCTCAGCTTTTCAATTGCTTTTCTACTTCTCAGTTCTTTTAAATGGTTTTCTATGGCAGGAACATTTTTCTTAATTAGTCACAGCTAATTAGTGTTCTGGCATAGACAAGTAATCAGAAATGTCAGAGCTGCAAGGCTACATCTCCCTAATCCTTTGATAATAATTTAGCCTCCTGGGAGGGCCTCAAGCTGCGGTAAGTAGTGGCTGACAATAAGGCAAAATTAGGTGGGCAGCAGACCATTAGGATAGAAAAATAAAAAGCACTACCAAATCCTGCTGAGCACCATCAGGCAACTAACTACACTGCCAGATGAGGTGCCTGTTTAAGCCTGTGTTGTTAATTAGCTGATTCTACCAGACCTGCCACATATGTCCAGGTGCATCATGCAAAGATGTGTATTTCTGGGTTTGTGCCAAAGGACAATTTTGCACTGTGATCAAATTTCAAGAATCTGAGAAAGAAGCCCACATATTTCTTGAAGATTATTCTGAGTTATCAAAGAAATAAGGAGATCAACAAGCTACAATCCAGTCTTGCTGAGTCTCTTTTAAGTAATTAGGCACGGTCCTCTCACATTTCTCAGAGGTTAATACAAACACAGCTTTTGATTCCAATGTGGCCTTTAACTAGTCCTACCTAGTCTTAACTTGCTGAAGGTGCCTTGGCATATAATCTAGATGAAAAAGTAGACCTCTTGTCACATCACACACTTAAAAATAATTACATAACAATGAATGTGAAGATTACTTATTAAGATTAACGTGGCAGGAAGCAATTTAAGAGAAAAAAAAATCACTGTTGAATACTAAATACTACAGTATCATGCTTTTGAGGTAGACATGGACAGCAAAAGGAGTTGGTCCTACAGAAAATACACATGCAAAGTAAGTGGTTCTTTTAGCTGTGTAACATCAGCTGCAGATTAACTCACTCACCAAGGAGAAGCATTTGCACATTTTTAATGCTTTTTTTTTTGTAAAAGGTCAGAAAACTTACAGAAATGATGCGACTGAATAAAGCATTTGCTAAAAATGTGCTTGCAGATATGATGGCGAATAGAAATGAATCAGATGAGTACTTCATGTCTCCATCTAGGCATGGAATGAAGTACATGACACAGCACTCTTTGGAGAAAAATTACTACCTCAAATAACCTCAAGTACATCATTGAACTTAACTCGTCCATCCCTGCTACTAATGGAAATGGAATAGAATGGCTTAGATTTGGGAAAACTAGCAGCATTTACTCTACATTCCAGACAAAATACAATAGAAAAAAAGAGTATCACATCACTTCTCAACTTTTGAAATATAAAAGTGAAAAGCAGCTCCATAAATCTGGAGTGCTTAAGCATTTATACTACGCATAAAGACGTTCACTGTTTCTGCACTCCAAAGAAAGTCGTGTGCGTTCCCTGCTGTTGACATTTCCCACACTCCATCCTGTGCCATTGCCTTGCTCAGGGCCACAACCCCAAGGACATTCACCTACAGAAGCAGCCCCTGGGAAGCTGGCAGCACTGCTCAGGTACACCACCCCACTTTAACACCTGTAGGACATGGATGATCAAGGCTAAAGTCAACATCTGCTAACAGATGCCATCTTGCACAAGGCAGCGAAGGGACCTGCTTGCTGACACCAGCCTCTCCAAGATGTGCACTCTGACTACTTTATGTGTTTATGGTACACTTGGCACAGGTTACCCAGAAATGAGAGCCTAAAAAACCTGGGAAACCTTTTAAGTTGTATCAATGGCAAAACATTGATGCGTTACAACTGTTCTCTTAAACCATTCTTTATTTCTTAAAGAAGTGATCGATTATTGTATACAGATTTCATTCTATATATAGTCAATAAAACTGGAATCATGCATCTATTATCACCTTAGGCTTCTCACAACAGGTCCAACACAAATATAACCTGTAACATAGTGATCTTAATGGCAAACAGTCCATGAGGAGTTTTGAAGGGAAAATGTTTGAAATGAAATTTTTGTGTGTTCAGACAAGAACGTCCCTATTTCCCATGCAATTAACAGGGACTAGAAAGGGAGAATCTCCCTGAGGGGCACTTAAGAACTTTATATTACTATAGAAAGTTAAGTACTGCATTGATGTTTTATGCAAAATGACATCTTTTTAAATCTAGGGTTTGTCAGCAAAACCCAACTTTGTTTGAAAGGGAGTTTTTTTCTAAGATAAATCTATTTTCATTTAAAATGTTCATGAGTATGAAGACTTATTAGGTCCATCTTAAATATTCAGGTAGAAACATGATTCTAAGTATAGTCAGTGATGATTAGATGAACCTGGCATATTTATGTATACAGCACTGCTTTTATTGAAGTTAATGGTAAAATTCCCATTGATTTTGATAATGTAAAACCAGACCCCATGAGAATTTTATATTTGGACTATAGATTTTTCACATCTGTTAATTTTGTGATCAGATACATAGCACTTTGATAAGATGCACAAATGTTCTTATATCATCCATTAAGCATATTATAAAACTTTGCATTCACCAACTTGCATTTTTACAGCCTTTTCTGAAAAGAAATATTTTTCAAAAACTGCTTAAAATATTAAAGAGCAACTTAATTTCTAAACTTTAAATAGTTATTATTTTTAAAAAAGGAATTATTGGCTTAAGTGATTGAACTTTTGAAAAGTTTCAGTGGGTGATGCTTTTAATCCTAATTCAAAATTATAATAATGAAACAAAGACTGCAGTGCCTATCTTAATTATTTACTTGCTGTATGCTGAGTCTACCTGAGTCACTGCAGCATTAATGTTAGAAAAACTTGCTTTATTTGAGTTTATTAGAGAAACTTGTCCCAGTAAAACTTCTTTGCCTTCAGTGGAGTATGGGATTGTTAGGAATCACATGGATCATTCATTGAATTAAGCCTGCAGAAATGATGAACATGGAGCAGACACTTAACCCAGAGCTACTGCAGACCATCCACATGTACAATACATTACAAAACATCTCTAGTGCTCTTTCTAAGATTTGTGGTGTTAAGAACAAACTAGCAAACAACCAAATCCCCACAACTATAAGCTTCTGCAGCATAAGAGGAGGAGATACATGTTCTGAGTTACTCCAAGTGGAATTTGATAGGCAAAATTCCCAGCTGATCTTAGGAATAGACCATGTCCCACACCATGAAGGAAGACAAAAAGTCCTAAGTGTCTCTGACAAACTGACCAAGCAAAAAAACCTCTCAAATTTGCTGTTTGAGGACAACACACTGACCTCGTAGAGACCTGTGCTAGCAGGAGCACCAAGCCATATTGTTTGAAGTGCTGTATATACTCTTTTCAGAAGCCAAGTTATTTAGAGGAAGGAAGGAAAAAAATCCACCTTGGTTTTGTTTCATGATCAGCACAGGTACTAAAGCATAGAGTGATTTATGTTGCTTAAAAACAGTGCAGGAGAGAATTAGCAGCCTGGTCTTCTTTTTAAGTCCCATAGAGATTTGAGCCTCTCTCATGTGTAAGGATCCATATCTCAAACCTTAATTCCCCTGGTTATTCACATCCCATATGGCATGGTGGTACTTTTCCAAGCTTATCAAGCACCACTGTAAAACAATGCACACTATTGGTCTTTTCCCTAGTGTGAGGCTTCTCAGACAGACAGAAAGACTTTTGGCTTTAACGTGTTTGTGTCCCACTGGCAGGCACTCCTACTTGTACCAATACTACCCTTCAATTTAAATGTTGGTCACTGTAATAGCTGTCAGTGTATAGCAGCCCTAAATCAAGTAAATGAGATACATACATAAATAATTTTTAAGTACCTGTTTTTGATTTAAATAGTGCTTGAGGCCTGATCCTGCCTGGATTTGTAACTATCACTACCAGCATACAGAATATGGTTTGAAGGACAGTTACATAAAAACTTGTCCATTCCATCCAATTCTGCTCATTTCATGGTCTGATGTTATGTGGAAATGTGATACTACCATATATGAAGAAAAGTAAATATACAGATAGATATTTGATAATCTGGATACTTACCATGTGCCTCTTCTTTCTTTCCTTACAGCTATAAGCATTGGTCATGCAGCATACAATACATACTGCTAAGTAAAAGGGAACACAAATGGTTCTGGTTCTCAAGAGCAAGTGCTATGTCATGGCTTACATCCATTCAGGAGATGTTTTCTTGTGCTGAAAACCTTGATTGCTGAAATCAAACTTGGAAGAGGTTCTCAACCCATGCTCCCAATTGTACTGAGGTTCTTCTTGGGTTAGTGCTACTTGGCCTAAACCAAAAATCATGCCAGGAAACATGCTGATGACTTAAGGGTATGGATGACCACTGTCATCATCACAGGATGGTTCTTAGGCCTGTGTCCAGGTCCTGGCCTGTTTAATGCTATGGAACCAGCTTCAGGCTTGATTCAATTCCACTGCATCAACAAAGCCAATGTGGTTTCTCCAGTGAGAGTTAGACTTGGCCTTGGGCACATAATTTTATTCATATTCAGAAAATTACAACATAAGCAAAAATAACCCCAAAGAAAAACAAAAAATAGAACCTTGGAAATGAAACATATGCTTGCAGATTCAATGCAAAAGCAAACTGAAGCAGAAGTTGCTAATATGGTTTTAGTACTTTGTGAAGGTGCCAGCTGGATGGATGATAATTTTTCTACCCCTGCAGGGCATCAAAGCTTTTATAAAATCATTCTTTTCACACATATTAGCACTTAGCTTATTACAACAGATGATACTTTTTTTTTTTTTTAAAGATGCCTAGGAGTGTCTGGAAATATAAAATCTGAGAGATAAGTCTCATTTTGACCACCCAGTCTAACAAACAACAAACACTGACATGACATACCATGGCTGAGAGTCTATGTTATGGGACCTTCTGTGACTGCCACAATTGTAGAGTCACAGTAAAGGCTGTGAATTGCTGTTATGAAAACATTTGCTGTAACTTGCATAATTAAATAAAACTGCCAGCAAAGCTTTCTAAAATACCTAGGAGATGACATAGAAATAAATAAATTGCAAAGTCTGCATTATGGTCCAGAATTTGTTTTGAATTAAACTGCACTGCACAGTGCCAGAGATGACTTCTTTCCCTGTTCAAATTCCTATGTAATTACAAGTGACTGACACCATTGCCATGTAAACTGATCCAAATATATAATAAAATAACTTTTATTTTAGACAGATTTTACATGTGTAGTGCTTTGAATTTATACAGAAGGGACACTTTCAGCTGCCTACAGCTTCTCCTTCAGGCAAATCATGAAGGGACATGTGAGACATAAATCAATGGTCAGAAGTTGAATAGGCAGATATATGTCCAAGAGTGATGCTAAGAGTGGCCTTATAGGAGAGTCTTGAATTTGGAAAAATTTGGTTGAGTAGGTGATAATTTCTAAAAAAATGGAGGAGGAATCAGGGCAAAGGCATGAGTGAAGGGAGGCTGTGGAATCCAGAAGTGAAGCTGAGGGAAATTATTATGAAGATACAGGCTGGCTAGCAATGTGTGGGTCTTGAGGATGATGAAGAAGATAACTCTGAAGTTGCAGAAGTGGGATTAGGATTTTGAAAGCAAGTTCAACAATTCCAAAAATGTTTGGCCAATGGAAAGAAATTAACCTACAGGTGTAACTGCATAAACGGCCTTTCTGTTTATGAGCAAGCAGTGATAAGTACAAGTTGTTTATTTAGGGAAATCAGGTCTGCAATGGAATCACAAACCACAACAATTCTTTCCATTAACACATTCAAAAGCAAAAGAGGGAATAAAATTGGACTACTCACAGTAGAAAAAAATGGCTATTTCAAATAATAATCTTCCATTGATTTTTTTAATGCCTTCTAGCACTTAAAAGTTTCATGTACAGAGTATTTACAGAAAGACCACTCTTGAGAGTTGAAGATGGTAAATAAAATGCAGAATTAAAAATGATCAACAGGCAAGAACAACTGAGTGGCTTGCTGAATATCATAAAAATGTAGCCCATCCCTTCTGTTGTAGTAGTGCTAGAGCAAGCTTTATAAGGCTGGTTACTTACATCAAATACCTTCTCTATGTACATTTCCTCGTTGACCTTTTCTCGAAGTATGTCCTGGTTTTGTCGAACAAACATAATGTAGGTATCTGCTAGATCCATCCCTGGTTTCTGAGGAGACATAAAGTAAGAGGAGAAAGTAGAGGGAAGGAAAGAGATAAACCACTCAATAATTGAACTTAAAAGTTATACTTAAACACAATGAAAACTGAGATTATGTTACAATGTTCACACATTGTACGATCTGTATTTACTAAATCTGATGTGAACTGCAGGCTAGTTACTAAGATGAGGAGGATTTGCTTTTAATAATGTGTTATGATTTATGGATTAACTGAGTCATAAATCTACATTGTCATATGTAGGGGAATGAAGCCCTGGCTCTGATAAAGTGACAAAGGGCAAACTGGGACATTTTCTCCTTTTTTGTTAGTGAGGCTCTCATACTTACTCAACGTCCTGCTAGAACACTCCGAAAATGGTTAAAAAAAGCATTCAGGTTCTTTTGCATTGCCTCAGATTTGTTGTGATTTGCTTCCACTATACAGCTGAATTTTGTGTTTGAGGTTATCTTCTACTTATTCCAATTCAAACCAAGTTCAAGCATTTCCCTGAGAGCAACTGCATAAAAAGGTTGGTATGCGAGTAGATCCCTCACCTTATTTTTCTGAAACTGTTGCACTGGCCTACACAGCTCAGAAGATGACCAGGGAAGGAGCAAGGGCTGAAATGTGTCCCTTCTTATACTCATCTATGTTCTGTATCAATAGCAGAGTAAGCATAATTTTGGTATCACACTCCTAAATGTGGGACAGGCTAGGATATGCTGTGTGCACATGACACTGTATCAGATCAGCCAGAGTGTTTGCTGAGACTGCTTTCTCTTGCCCAGCTGGGACTTCTGGACCTGTACAGCCACAACATTTGTGTTTTTTCACACTAAACACCCTAACAGCCAGCAACATTCCCTTTCCTGGCAGTGTCTGCAGAGCTGGTCGTAAGCTCTCCTTCCTTCCTGTGGCACCAACCAAAAATTAACATAAACACTTTGGAAAGCCTTCTGAAACTGCCTGATGTGTGAGCAAATTTGTAGAACCATTTGATCACAAATAACAGTTTCTAAGTTCGTGGCATACAAACAGAAGGCTGAGTTTTATAATACTTTACAGTAAGCCTTAGCACAAAGCTATTTATAAAGGATTCAGATTTGGCTAAGACTGACTCTGTACAGAATAATTAACAGCTCTAGGGAAGGAAGATGAAAGCAGCTCTATCCAGTCCCTGGATTCCCAGGCACAAGTCATCTCTATTTCTCATAAGCTGTTACTGTTTGAAAAAAGCATACATACAAAGCTGTAAAATATTTCATATGTTAAAGGCATGTGTGCATAAATATGCTCATAGAGTTAAGATATTTACATACAATTTTATATTCAGGTTTTCTTTCTAGTCTTCAAGTGGATAACTTTTTTTTTTCCTCATTCCTTATTATCTTAAATGTAATATATTACAATGTTTATACACAGGTCTGAGCACAAGAAGGAGGGAAAGGTGCAACATGCCCAAACTAATACTTGTCCAGAAACTGCTATCATAATAATAGGATGACAGCATTCTCCTGTCAAAACTGCTGTGAATGAAACCTCCTAACCCAAAAGCTTAATCTCTTTTTTTCCCCTGAATCTGTCACAGACAAATTTAAGAATATGATCCAGAAAAAGATTTTCATTTACATTTGTGCATCAATGGTCATTTTCTTCCTTAAAAGTAAAAAAAGTGGTATGATGGCCTGGTTTAACACCCCTAGCATCTCCAAAACTCACAAAGAAAACCTAAAATGACTCCTGCACATTTAGACGGATAATTACTGAGGCAATGAAAGCTTGTTTCAAAAATGTATCACACACATACACGCCTGCAAGAAACTGAAAGAGGAAAGTAGGACCATTTATATTTACATCTGAGTTACACACTTTGATCCTAAGCACAGAAATAAAAATGTTACATTACAACAGGTAAAACAGTTTTCTGTTGAAAAACCTGGTTCATGGAAATCAATAGATTTCATGCATAAAATTATGACTTCCTCATTAAAACATGGTAGAATTATTTAAATTAAACTAAATCATATATTGATTTAGGAGTTTTAAAAGTTATATGTATTCCCTTAGTACGCTCATTTGTGATGGCAGAAAAGAATAAAACAATGTTGAAATCTTATGTGCTTTCTAAAACTTGATGATCATTTCATAGGAACTGGACTAGTTTTAACTTGGAGAGATAACAGGAAGGTATTTTGAAATCTCAGGAGGGGGGCAGCGAAGGAGAAAATCTGACAAATGAAAGGGTGATTATAGTTCTGGGAGATACATATGAAATGTAAAACTGAATCTTCCAGTGCAGGGTAAAACCAAATGGTTCTCTGATTCATGCAATTTTTTCCTTTACTGAGTTCAATATAAAAATGTTCATCTTGCAAACAGCCAAAACTAGGAAAATAACATTCCCATCAGCATTAACTTTCCTCTTATCTTTGAGATGTTTATCTGGTCTTGAAGCTGTGACATATGGGAATTTCACACCTAGTGAATATATTTTCATGTAGCTCGTGGCACAAGAGTGTAATCATTAAAAGAATATACACTGGTAAGAGTAACTGCAACAGCTGGTGACATTTACCAATTAGAATTACAGTTCTTTAAAACACTTCATCCTTCTTTAATGTGTGCAGGATAATTATCTTTGAAATTGCTGTTGAAAAAAAATTAATTTTCCTTTTAAGTAGTGTCTGCCTACAGTAGAAATATGTCTGGGTAAGGAAGTTATCATTACTCTAGCAAGACTGTTTAAAAAACTCATCAAAATAATTGCAAGCTAACTATTTCTGCTCATGGTGGGCAAAACACAGACTAAACATTGAACCAACAGCATTTCAAATACTTCATTATCTCTCCATACTACATGCCTTGAATTTATTTGTTTTCTCTAAGCAGTGAAAGAAGAAAAGAAAGCTGTTTTAGGCATTAAACAGGTTTAGTGCTGCATATATGTATTATATATGTATATATATGTAGATATGTAAAATACATGTATTTTAATTTATTTTTTTTAATAGGGATTATGTATTAGATGGGAATCTCTGATTACATGAACCTGTCATTCCACTAGTGTTTTGGATTATTGAACTTCAGAAAAATCCTTGGCTAACAGAGAATTAAAAGCCAAAACAGCAAGCATGAATAGTTCCCTCCCCCCTCAATAAATAATTGGATGTACCTTAAAAAGACAAACCAGTAGAAACAGTTACTTAAAATATGTCCCTGTCACAGAGGGCATTTTACTACTAACATTGGACAGACTTGGGCAACTCAGTCTTGACTTCTGTACCCAAAATATAAAATTCTGCACCTCTGAATCTCTGGCAGAACATCTGGTGAAGTTAATGGGAGAAAGTTATTTGCACATCTTTGGGAGAATATTTATCCAGATAAGCATGAGCTAAGGTATTCTGTCTGAAAACTTCCCCAAGTAAAAAAAGTGTTTTTATATGACAGATAAAAAGTTATTGTAGGTTTGTTTTATTCAGGACAGCAGACAAGATGTTTTGCCTATCTGAAAATGAAAGAGAACCAAACAAAGAGATGAATGGAGAAACTGGAAACACAAAGACATCAAATGAAATACCAGGAAATGAAGAGTTGTAAATAGGGTTACTTTGTCACTGGTTACACAAGTAACTGAATACGCTGGCAAGTGAATGAGTTTAAACAAGGGTGTAGGCTTCAGCGCATTCTTTTTTAGGGTTAATCACTAGTTAACCTGGCAAGATGAACATGCTGTTTGGGAAAAAAAAAAAAAAAAATCCTTGTTAATTATATACTGCAAGTGCTCTTACTTCCTGCTGCTGCACCTAATCCCACAGGTGCGGGTTGTCTCTTTTACTATTCACTGGTAGGTGGGTCCAGAACAAGCAGCACTTATTCACAGCAACAAATTCAGATAAAGAAGAAACATTTGAACAGGAAAGCAGTGTCACGGTGTCTATTTTACAAGGAGGTGAATTTTAAAATTCATGATTCCAGTTTCCAAGCAGGTGTAGAAGCTGAATTATGATTAACACACACTGCTCCCACCTAGTCAAAAGTAAGGCTGCATTGCCTTCGTTTCCAGGAATTCAAATATTTTGCTGCTGAAAGGCTTGCAACAAGCTTAATATTGCCAGTACTATTAGGCTTTCCCTACAGGAGAGATACACCTAAGTTTCTGCACAATTTTCTGCAATGCAACAGTTTGTCACAAATCTTAATAAAACCTGTGTACGTTTGTCAATATTTGAGTTATGTTTATTCTCACTTTGGCATTTTTCACAGGATACTTCTTAGCATCAGAGTGTACTATAACGAACTCATATTCCTGATATTACAAAGAAAAAAAAATCTAGTTTTACTTAGTTGCTATGCTGTAAAAGCATTCATTTTTCAAAGATGAGAACAGATGTTAGAGACTAACTATGTAATAACAAACTTCATCCCATTTTGTGTTTGCTTTCCTCTCTACCCCCTTTTTCTCCCCTGTATCCTGGAGGGAGACTTTTTAACTACAGAGTGGATATAACAATGAAATGAAAAGGAGTGATGAACTGGAGGGGGCTATTGTGAGAAACACAGGAGCTCCTTATTCAGTGTTCACCATCAAATGAAAGAGCACACTGGAAATTTTCAATGCCTGAAATTTCTCCCCTAAATACTACAAGGTTCATCTCTTGGGCTTTGGAATGACAGAATTAAATTATCATCAAAACATCTTTGGAATAGAAATTAGCTCTGCTCATCACAAGATCCTTCCCCCCTTCAGTTCTTACAAACCAAAATGCTTACCTTAGGTAGGAAGATGCATCATTTTTGTAGTCAGTTTATTATAAAGGTAATATTTTATTCTCATACAATTATGAAAAAAAACATTTTTTTCACTGTCTCTAATGCATCTTCCTGTAGATGAAAAAGCTACCTTGACTAAGGCTAAATGTGTGTATTTTGAGGCCTGTCATGCAGAACTTAAGCTGTGGTCCTGCAAGCATTTGTGAAAACATTTTTTTCATGTATGTGTAGTTTCATTGCATCCATGGGGCAACACAGGTGTGCATTTGCACCTCTGCAAAAGGTATTCAAATGTTACAGTTACTATGACAAAACTAGGTATTAAAATGTGCTTTTCCCCCCCAAAATAACTATGCTATTTTAAGTTTCCTGCTGATTAGCAGGCATCCTTCTGATCTGCATTTAAGACATATATCAAAACCACTGCTGACTTAAAACAGGTGATTCTGGGCTTTCCTTCCAATTCTGCAATAACATGCTTGTATGGATCTGAAAACAGAAGGGCCATTTCCCAGGCTAGGGTGTGCAGAGGAGGAAGGCAGGAGAAGCCCTGCAAATGAGGATGACTGTTCTGTAATCTTTATTTTTAAACAGAGGTCTCAAGATGAATCCTACTTAAAGATTAATGGCATAGTATGGCCACGCCTAAATAAACACTGATTTCCCAGAAAAAGCAGTTTGCTTCCTAAAACCAGCTGAATGAGGCCATGAGATGCACGTGTGTTATTTGGAAATGGAGGTATCTGGAAGGTCCAATGTGTCTCTGCCTGGTAGGAGGCAAAGCTCCTACTCTGGCCTCTACAGGACCCCATAAGTCAAATGCTGGCACATGTGTGAGGCCTCTTTTCATAACTTTGATCCTCAGATAAAGGCAAGAGTGGAGCAAGGGGCCTGGCATTGTGTGAGCTGTGTGCTGCTGTCAGCCCTGGGTCCTTCAAATGGCCTCTCTGCACTTGGTCTGACAGGTGGCCCACATGAAGTGAGGGAGGATTAGGTTCCTTCTGTGCCCTCGACATGACTGGCATAGATTACTGGCCCCTACAAAGGGATTTAAACATACCTTTCCCAACAAAAAGCAGTATATAAATATGCATGTAACTAGATGCTCAATTTGTACGAGTAATTGCTCTGGTTATATTTGTAAATGAGGCAAATGTGTGTAGAAATGACCAGCTAGAGACACAATTATTTGTGTGTGTGCAAAACTGACTTACATGATGAGAAACTGAACACAATGAAATTATCTACATGATTGAGGAATAATGAACATCTGAGATTAACAATATACATTTTGTGCCCTTAATTCAACTGCATTCTTTCCTTGTTCTCATTAATCAACTGCCTTTGTGACCAGCACATGAGAAAAAAAAAAAAAAAGAAAAAAAAGAGGCAGGTTGTACTTCTACATATCTTAAGTACTGCTAGGGCTTTAAAAGAAACCAACAGAGTTATAGTGGATTTGGGTGAGCTGTTTTTTAAAAAAACCTGTAACCTAAACCAGCTCCTACATTTTAAAACATCAAAACATAGCATTAACAAGAGAGAAAATTGCATTGTAATGTTTGTGTTATTTTCCTCTGAACATTTGGCTTCTTTCATGTGCACAGCAGCCACAATTTCCTTCACTTCAGAGCATGGTGTACTGTGACAATTACCAATGAAAACAGTGTAAAAGCAACTAGTTTTTCTTCATTATTATTTTTAGGAAATCCTAAGCCTTCATTGTTGTTACTATTCTTAGCCTGGGTTATTTTTCACTGTTCCTAGTACTTCTGCTGGTGTTTCAATCATCAAAACATATACAGTGTTCCTATAGCCCTATAAGCAATGCCTGGGAAAAAATCAGAGCACTTGGTGACCATGTCCTGCAAGAAGGATGCTCTGAAAAATGGAGGAATAGGTTGAATATTTTCTTAAAAGGGCTAAAAAAAAAGAATAATATCTTTTTTTTTTTTTTTTCTTCTTTTTTTAATGGAGTTATTCATAATTCTCTGGTAGCATTAATGACTGGAAGGATAGACAGCAACATTTCTTCAAACATTACCTGCCAACTGAACTGCAAGTTTGTGTCTACAAGTCCCACCCTGGTCCTGAGAAGTTGAGAGATGTCTTTTGGTGAGTATGCATCTTTGTGCCCAGCTATTTAATTTCTAAATCTCCTCTCAATATAATAAATTGAATTAATAGAATTTATCTTCTCCTCAAAATGGCTAAGAATCATCCAGGAATGTCTGCCTCCTTTTTGAACCCTTTATTATTTTTATGTACCTTTTAAATTATTTTATCTCCTTTACCTCTCATCCTTTCTAAAACATTCTGCTTAGTACTGCTTTAATTTTCTTCTAAACTCTTGTTTGTCTAGTTAGCTTCTTTTTATTTCACTATAAACCAAATCTTTGCCAAATATTGAGCCTGGTAGGCAAAGATCAAAAATTCTATTGAATTCACACACTCAAAAAATCCCACAGGCCTTTTGTGCCTCCCAACCTTCATCTCCCCTGTATCCACCAAGTGATCAACAGCTCAGTTTCAGGGACCTCAAGGACAGAGCTAAGGTGACCCAGAGTCATCCTCAAATGGAGGGAGGGCATGTGGTTATCTGACAAAGTGCAATTTCACATATATTTGTAACTATATAAAAAGGAAAGGCCTACTTGGTCACCTTTAAGTCACCTCCAAATATGCAGCTATATGGTAAGGAGGGACAACAAGAGATTTTAAACCATATCAGTTCAAAATACAGCCACAGGAAGCATTAAATTAGCTTCAGTGCAGGCTTGGTAGGGTACAGTCATGCCACCAAGAGCTCAGCATAAATTCCTCATCCCGTGGAACCCCTCTCTCCACTTCTGACTTCAGTTGTGAGTTGAGGAGATGACCATGTAATGTGATAACTTACAGCCCCCCTTTGCAGTTGAATTCGTACCTTCCACAAGCAGTGATTTTAGACCCTATTCAGACTGGACACTCAGAGTCAATTGTGACAGGAATTGCCCTCAACTGCACCTTCATAAAAAGGGGTGCAACAAACCAAACCCCCAGGCTAACAAACTCCTTCAACCCAGGGAAAATGTCCTTCAGGATTTGGAGAACGTTTGCTTGGTCAGATCCACAGCCTCCCTGAAGCACAGTTTATAGCTGTAGCACTACAGTCCAGGTCATACCTTGAGCTGTGGGAAAGGTGTCTGGGACAGCTGAAAAAACGAAGGGGCTGTAAAGAGGAAAGGATCCTGATATCCTGTCTATAATCTGGTCATCTCTTCAGGAACACCATTCAGTGAATGTAAGAAAAGCTACAGGGACCCAGCAACCATCTCTCTGCTCTGCCTTCTCTTCTCATCTCTCTCCTCTTTCATCTTTATTGTTAAGTCCAGGCCAATGGTAAAAGACTTTGACATCTCCTTCTCATAGATATTCTGTCATTTGGAGAGTTTTTGTGTTATCTGAAAGAAGTAGATTAATTTCTAATTTGTTCAGTAATTTTTTTCTTCAGTTTTTAGAGTCTTAAGTGTTCCACCAAGGACTTTTTGGGGCAATTCCACAGCACAAAATATTAACACAAGGTATTCTAAATTAGCTAGATTTGATATAAAGCCATTCCTTAGAATGCAAGATTGGCCCTAACATTTTTTTCTTTTTTACAGACCATGAGAGCATTTATACAGTTCAACAAAAAGTCCACATGTAACTAACTAAAAAAAAGTTCTGAAAACATCATCTGACCATAAATATTATGTTTTATTTAATTTTATGAATAAGGCAAACATAAGGATAGCAAAATAACGATTCCAGAAATTGAGATTTTTCCTTTTATTTAATATGCATAGATTTAAAAAATTAATTAATTTAAGCTTGCTACTATTATATTTGTAAGTATAGAAAAGATTTCTGGCTACCATGCAGCCTAGCACATCTGGTACGCTTTTATATTTGTAGTTTTATTTCCTGTAAGATTCTAAATAAAGCAATTTTAGTAATTTTTTTGCTAGTCTAGGAAAATAAGATTGTTTTCAAATCACATTAAAAGGGGATGTGAACACAGACTTGTGAGAGAACAAAGGATATTTATTGACAGTGATAGCAACAATATTAGATAACTTTTTCCTTGCTTTTTAAAAGAAAATATACTCTACTATGATACTCTAATAAAAATATTCTAATGGCTGAACTTTGCTTTTATGTACAAAAGAGCTCCAACAGCTACCTGTTTTAGTTTTTACTTATTCCACACAAACATTGCATAAACAATGGTAAATCAAACTGAGATCTAGCAAGGGATTAAATAAGCAAGATTGGGTCCTGAAGTAAGAAATCAATAAATAATAGATGTTCAAGTATGATGCTTTTTCTTGTAGCTTATCCTGTATATTTGAACTATTTAGAAAAATGATGGAAAGGTCTCTACAAAACATTATCTAAGTTACAATTCTCATTCTTCCACAACTGAAAAAGTACATTGAGAATAACCTTTCTAAGCTTTGCTTTGAGAATTACTTGTTGCTTGAGGGAAATTAAGTGGCCTCTGAGGGTTGTAGTGGCTATTTAAATACTCTGAGCAAAGCTATCATTAATCTCTGCAGGAAAGCAAAATGTCAACAAAAAAAAAAGTGATCTAACGAAACGCCATTGAAAAATATTATGAGCACTGGAATAAATAAATAAAAAAAATTGTACTTACAGGAACGTCAACGTATTTTGCAGCTGCTTTCACCTTTAGAAAATGAAAAATAAATCAATGTATAGTAAGTGCTTATTACTACAAATTGTGCACAATTTCAGCACTATGCACAGAAAAAATAGAACTATCGTGAATCCAAAAACTTACAGTGAAAGAAACTAATGATGAGAAGAAAGTGCCTTCATCGTATCTTGACAATTTAGACAGCACACCTTCTAACACTGAAACAACCTGGAGGGAAAGCAAAGAGAAAAATGTAAATGCAGAATATGTAATGTAAATACTTTGAAGGAGAATGCGAGTTTTTCTTCCTCAGATTTTTATTGCTCATCTGAACAATGCAAACTGTAGATATGATCACTCTATCTTACAAAATAATGAAATCAAGGACAAAATTCTTTTCTCCACTTTACCCATCAATCAAACTGATGGAAATCACTGTTGAACCACTGCAGAAATAGAAATCCAACCCCAAAAGCCTCCTGACGTTGGCCTGCTACACAACATCACTTTGCTGCCTCAAGAACATGTGCTTAGTTAGATACAAGAGTGCATGTACCCAGCATATATTTTTGGGTAGAGAACTATCATTTTTTAAGGCTGCTGTTTCTAAGATCACAGCTTCAAAGACGATGGAGCAAAATTGTTAAAGGTGGTGATCCCAATATCACGTTATTCTTATCTTTACTATTCAGTAGAAACCTGGCTCTGATTTTACCCAACAGCATAATAGCAGTGGAGTTTTCTGCCAGCTCCTCTCCAGCAACAGCATGTGCTGTTAAACTGCTAGGAAAATACAGGCCCCAGCCCTCTGGAATGGTGTGGTTCCTCTCCCCCCTACTTTCACCTGTGATTCTCTGAGTAGCACGACTACTCATTAAGGGGCATGAAAAGGCACCTTTACCAAAATTTCTGACTAAAAAAAATTCTTATTAATTGCTTTAATTATAGCCTTAATATGTGCACTTCTCCAAATTAGCCTTAAAGCAAACAAATCCCCATCTCATATCCTTCTGTGATGTTTTGTTGGTCATGCCATCCATGGTATATAACATATATCATTCAGCCATTGCATTCGTGCACAATTATTTTACACATACGAATTGCTTTCCAGCTTATATAAAGATTGTTTTAAAAGTCATCCCTTCCTTCCAACACAGTCATTCCCACAACTATGAGTATCATTTTATGAGTGTGAGGACAGAACAAAATTCCATCTGGCATGCTGTTAATGGGCACTGTAACAGTGTCACAACAGTGTCACCTCCAGAGGAACTGAGATCATCACTTTACAATAAGCCCTGCTCTTAACAGGTCAAGGAGCAGGAGGCAAGTGCAAACTTACATTTGTCATTTATCAATCTGACCTGTCATATTTACAGTGATTAATTAAGACACCAGTACGTAGGTGCCAATCAAGGAATAAAACCACATCACAAGAGAGTGGTAGCTATTTCTGCACCCCATGCACAGTATAATTACAGTCTATTTATTAGACCAAATACCAGCTTCCTGTTCTGCTTTTGCATGCCTGTGGGAAGCTGCTGTTTCTACTTTAACTCATTTTCTGACTGGCAAAGACTCCTTCTGCAGAAGGGTGTTCAATCTCATTGCACAAAGATCTGCTGCTGAAGAGGCTGATCTCACAAACATGGTGTCCACAGCACCAACAAATGGTTCCAACACAAGTGGGACACATCAGAACAGAGAGCAAACCATTGCAGTGTCCAGGATATCAATTTAAACAAAAGGCTTAATGATGAAGCTGGAAACTTTTTTTGTGAGACCTCAGTGTATGAACATGTGAAGCTCTAAGAGCATTTCTGTGTTTACTTCTCATTCTCTGAACTGGTTATCCTGAGACTCACTGTGCTTTGTTTCACTCTTTTGTGCTATCCCTATGATTTGTTAAATGCTTTAGCTTGCCAAGTCTTGTGAACAAAATGCCCAGCACAGTCTTCACCAAGTCAAATCTCACTGAAGTGAAAATACTCTTTTCATTTCATAGATGACTTGCAGCTAAAAACAACCACTGAAACACTTATTCCACCGAAAGAGAAAGGAAATAATACAGAGGCAAGGGTTAAAATAACAAAAAAATATTATATTTAAGAAACGAACACAGATGGATATTAAGTCCATCGATATGAATTTTTCCTGAGCAAAACCAAGAGTGAAACACCAGCCTTCCTCTGTACCCTATGAGGCTCTTCTGCCTTGTAGGCACATCTCAAGTGAGGAGAGACTGATTAAGCTCCTAAAGATCATCCAGTGAAAGAATATTTGCTTCTTGTTCTGAGTCTTCCACTTCTGGTAATTGTGTATGTGATACCCAATAATTCAAATTCCTCTATACTGACAGCAGTTGTTTCCGGAATTTCTTGTATATAAATTCAGGAGAAATATGACAATTTTCATATCCTATCTCAGATATTACAAAAATAATGAAATGGTTTAATTTTTAACAGCATGGTTTGCACGGATTAAATTCCCTTTTCCTCCTCTTCAGTAACACCGAACGCACAACTGAGAGGTGAGTTCAGACTGATGACAGGCACAGCTGTCAAATGAACCACTTGTAGTCGCATTTACATCAAAATGCCCCTTTAGAGAAAAAAAAAAGTGTTTGGATTTTACATATTTCTCAGTAAGTGGTCACATTCTAAATTTCTACCATGATTCTACAAAACCCATCCTCTTCATCTCCTGAGCCAGCATGGTTGATGTCAATCTGTAAGGAGATTCCTGCTCCACACACCCCATGCCAGCAAGCTGTACCACATGAAATTAAAAGCAGGAGGAAATTATAGCAGTAGTATTTTGTAGGTTTTTTTTTTTCCCCCTAACTCATAAACTGTAAATGCAGAGCTTAGTTCTCCTACTTTAAAAATCAGCTATTTCTGGGGAGTTTGCAATGCATAGATAACAAAATGTCTTATAAAGTGTTTTTTTCATTTTTTGGCGTGTCCTTCAAATTATCAGAAAAGCTTTTCTTTTATACCAAGCATTTAAAACTTTTTCTGGAGTAGAGGTGCTATGGTAGCATAAGACATTATTTAAATTTTCCTCACTTATTCTCCAAGTACCTATATCATGTAAAGGCAAATTTTCTTTTTAAGCATAAAAAAAATCCTCTAGGAGGTCAATTTAAAGAAATAGCAACTTATAAAATTTTTTAAATGAGATTTTGTTCCACAAATCATTTATTTTAAAAATGCTATACAGGTACTCTGGATGTTGTCCATCTTTAAATGCAAAATCTAAATACTACTTAGTGGTAGGAAGAAACTTTTCATGTGAAAAACTAAACAAAATGTAAAACATGCTATTAAAGCTGATATTACATAATCAAGTCCTACCAGTTCTACTACCTTTTAGCACTTTTCATGCAGAACAGAAAACAGATTGCAAAGAATTTTTTTATCTAGTAGGTTATAATTTACCTAATAGGTTATTAATTTTGTAAATTCCATATTATTTAGATGACTACTATTCACAAATCACGTCGCTGTCTGCCCCAGTCCCCCTGTGTATAGAAAAACTTTATTATTTAAGGACATTTCAGAATAATTAGAGATGCATTTTCCCACTTCATTATAAGGTAAAATATAAAGTGTTTTACCTTTGAAACAAGCAATGAAATAATTTCTTTGACAGTTTCTTCAATCAAGTCATCTATTTTTGAATGGTATTGTTGCTGTATTTCAAAAGATAAAGAAGCATTAGAACGTATTCAAACACACATTTTTGTCATAAGTCATAAATGGTACAAAGCTGATAACCCTGCCCGATCAGATTTACTTAAAATTATCATTTTGAACATCAGAACTTGAAAATGATCCACCCAATCAACACTTTCTTACATTCTGTGTTGGAAATTTTCCCATGTACACTGTTGAGTTAAGCAGCTAATGGGGTTATTATTTAGATGAATTGAGTTCTTATTCTTATTCAGGCAAAGGAATGTGAAGGATACTTTTTGTCTTCTCCTATATAATTAAGGTGGCCATGTATTTTTTTTTCTAAAGGGTCGGTTTAGTTGGAGAAGCAAAAAGACTAGAATAAGATTTAATTAATACAGCATTTCATGTCTGACAACTCTCATTCATAAGTTATTTTAAATGCCCTCTAGAAATAAAATGAGCTCCAATTGTTCATCCTAAAAGAGCCTTTCTTGTTAGCACAGTGAGCTGCAGTTTATACAGATCTTACAATATGCTCAAGCAAGGGCAAAATTAAAATTTCATCAACAAAGCAGAATAGATGGTAACAAATTAATAGCCCATAAAAGGCATAATAAACCAGACTTCATTCTCCATAGCCTTTTTCTTTTCATTTTTGACAAAGAAGGTGCCTTTAAGTAAATGCTTTTAAAATAAATCTGAAAGACTTTTCAGATAATACCGTGGAGTTCGCTCCTGAAATTAAAGGGAACTAGGGATCCCATTCTGTAAAGGAGGCACATCAATTTAAACAGTAATTCTTCCTTTAGAAACATTTATCTGGCAGCAAAGATTGTCCCCAATAGCCACTTCACAGAAAATGCGACTTGTAAAGACTAACCCTATCTTCACAGTTCAAGGCTACTTGGAGCAGCTAACAGCATAATGCTCCCAGGAAAAGTACTGAGGTCAGTATAAACATTAGCCTAACTTAGCAGCTGCCAGCTGGAGAGTTTGCAGAGTTCTAAGTTTTTAAGTGCTTTTTCATCTGTCTCAGAGTTGCCATACAAACCAAACCATTGCAGCTGATATGCTCAATATGCTCAGGAATGATTTTCTAAACAGCTCACTTACTGAGTGGGCATCTACATTAAGAGAGAATAAAACTGTGAGATGTGTTTACCAGCACGTGTGTATGTGCTCCAGATACCAACACCAAGCCTGTTCAGTTTTTTAAAATTTAAAAACACGTGGTTAAAGTGAATTCACATCTCAAACATCAGCAGACACTTCAGTAGAGTGAAAGAATGTATTGAAAATACACTGAAGAATTTACATAGTTCCAGATATATTTTACTCTAATCATATTAATGTCTTGATATGATTAGGATACTATTGATAGGATTATAATACCAATATAATAGTCTCTGGATCTGCTAAGGATTTAAATCACCCCACATTGTCTGACATCTACTGCTCACATTTGGTTTTATACTTTCTAAAAACAATAAATACATTCCCATAGATGCATGTCAAACCTATACATATTCCTATGGTCACAGTTGTCCTTGCCATAAAGTGTTTGCAACTTTACCACTACAGGATATTAATGGATGTGTGTATAATTCCTATGTATTTTTAAAATTTTTTTCTTAATCACCATAAGGTAAATAGAATTTTATAGGAATGGTATGTAATCAGTAACTTCACTTTGTGACCAAGAAGAACAAGTCCAAAAATCACAAAAAACCTTCCAAATAACTTGACTTTCTTTAAAAAAAAAATTAATTTGATTTTTATTTTTCAAGATTTATCTGTCAACCTGTGAAGCCATCATTTTTTTAACTCCTCCCCATTGTCAACTTCCACCAAAACAGCCACCCCCAGCAAAACAGAACTTCAGACCCTTCTGGAAGATTATTTGACACCAGAGGACAGGCTTTAGGAAGGCTGTTAATATTCTGTCATTAATCATAAAACAGGATGAGCTGATAATGTTGCATGCACAATCCTGAAATCAGCAGGTGGGACACCAGCTTTTCGACTTCTGCCAAGCTTGGTTGGTGAGAGCAGAGAAATCCTCACTCCTCTCTCAAACACCTTTATGGCAAGTTGCTCCTTTATATTCCTCTGCTGGCAGATGTGATCACAGTCCACATGACTCTGAATCTAGGCAAGTCAGCTCCCAGAGCTAAATTATTTAGAATACATTTTATAGGGTCTTTCAGCATCTCCCTGGTAGCACTGGGATGTGTGTGATGGTGGAGGCTTCTGCCTTCCAGACGCCCTAGAATAATTCCCTGTAAAATATGAAATACAGCTGCAGCTTTAGGACCTACATAGGTAATGACTATATTTAGTGGCAAAGTGTGTCAGGAGGTGCAACCAAACAGGATTGTCTTTGGAGGACAACCTGGATGTTCTTCCAAATGTGGCCCCCTGCACCTACTAGCATTTGGAAGGATATCAAGAATTTTACTGCCTTTTGACACTTGTGCTTTGGGGGAACCTAAATGAAGGAACTGGGACTGTTCAGTTTGAGGAAGAGGAGGCTGAGGGAAGAATTCCCTGGTCTCTATAACTATCTGAAAGGACATTGTAGAGAGGTTGGTGCTGGTCTCTTCTCACAGGTAATTAGGGACATCCCACGGTTTAACAATGGCCCGGCAATTAAACCAAGTAACAGACTCTCTCTAGCACAAGACAGAAAATCACCTTTATCCTGGCCCAAACCAGGACAGGAGAGAACAAGAGGGAATGGTTTCAAGCTGCAACAGGGTGGGTTTGGACTGGAAATTAGGAAGAATAAAATTTACAGAAAGAGTGTTCAGATACTGGAATAGTCTGGCCAGAGAGGTGGCTGAGTCACCATCTCTGGATGTGTTCAAGGGTCATTTAGATGTGGTGTTGGGGGATATGGTTTAGGGGAGAGCCTTGTAGAGTAGGGATGATGGTTGAACTTGATGATTCTGAGAGTCTTTTCCACCTGAAAGATTCTATTATTCTAAATCCTTTTGTGATGAGCTGAGAATTGTAACTCACTCAGTTCTAAAATATATAAAATTTAAATTTGTCTTCTTCCTCACTGTGACCCACTATTGGAAGTGGCTTTTTTAACTGCTTAGCTATTTCAGGTTTGATGCTGTTTACAAGACTTTCAAGCTAGCTTGCCTTTGTTTATTTTAATGTTGAGTGGCGGTGCAAATAAATGACACAGGATCATAGAAACGAAAACTGCTACTCCCAACAAGTAACATTACAATGTAGCATCCAAATTAAACTGTTTCTGTACTTTCATGATCAAATCAGGTATAATCCTTTACTACTAATGTGATTAAAGGAGCCTGCTCCTTGAATTTTTTGAACCAAAAATAGATTCAGAAACGAAGTTCACTAAACTAAAGCCTATTAAAGTTTTCTAAAGATATACATAGCACTAGCTGTGCCATGTTCCACTGAAATGGTACACCACTAATTTTTTCCCCAGACTGAACAGTATTTCTCTCTTCTTTTATAAGCATAATAAGGTACTGGGAGGGTTGAATTCTGAAGCAACTGAAATGGTTTCTACAGGTGTTCTGCTATGAAGCATTCAACATTATAGACCAATGGCAGCTACTATGTTCATGCCACCCAGTTACACAAAATAACAAATAAGCTGTGACTCAGCTTTAAGGTCTTGCTTTGATCTAACAACTGTCATACTAAGTGTCCCTAGAAACACTACCCATTTAATTCTTGCCTCCAGCAATATTTTCTGTGTGCTTCTTACCTATCATACTCACAAAAGCTGAATATTGCCAGAAGCCTGCAGCATCTAGATTGCAAAGTTTTAATTTAATAGATTTTAAACTATTTATCACAAAGGCTAAAAAATCTCTGGATTGAATCCTGTGTGATAGATAAGGTTTCCCTTACTTTGCTATTCATGTGACTTGGGACCCACGGACTCAAAAGAAGTAGCACCTGTTTGCTTCTGGTCCAGGAAAGAAATATGTAGGATACTGCTCAGCCTACATTCTCCCAAGATGATATTCACTGAAACTAAGAGGGCAGGCAGTAAGTTATTTATCTGTCTTGCTGTACCCTTCCCCTTTCCTCCATGAATTGCCACTGTGACTGTCCATGAAGCAGGCACCAGCAGTTTGAGATAAGGTGATTCTCCCCTTGACCTGCTCCTCAAACCCTCCTAAAGCAACTGCCAAGCAATGCAGAGGGCATCCAGACAGCTTAGACACAATGTACTGATCACCTGTGTAGTCAAAGTTTGCTGTGCTTCTCCTAGGCTTTCAGGTGACAATCAGGTGACAAGGAGGGAACCTTCCTGAGGGCAGACTTAGTAACTCTTTTGTGAGACTTTGTGGAAGACATTTGAGTGAATGGAGAGCAGTGCATAAAGTAATGTAGGAAAATCAGGGGGACTCAATCAAATTTTAACTCTAAACTGAAGGTTCTGATTGCTAACCATGACCAGAATGTCTTAATTACATACTAAGTAATAATTCCCTCCGTTCCAACAAAGCAGGGTGAAAACTTCTGCATCTGATTCTATTTGAACACGATATACAACTGCTTATAGCTCCTTAAGGAATGAAAAGTGCATGATGTATTCAAAATGTTTGACTCTATCCACCTAATTAATCAACCTCTCATCCCTTGCAGAGTAAATTCTAGAAATGGTGAGAGTGTTGAGTTTGAGGTGAACAAACAGTGCTCGTAAAAAAAATTAACTCAGGCTTTGTGGAACATTTTTCTTGACTGGCCATGTTTGAGGCTAAAATGAACATGAAAAAGGACAAGGGAAAGAAAGGTAATATGGAGAAGGTTTCAAAATCAAGTGGTTAAGTAGAAGTTACTGGAAATGCTGGAGCTTCTATGGAAATGTCAGAGATGCAATTTTTTATGTTTTAAGAAGCTATCCTGCCTGCTTTGACAGATGGGCAGATTCCAGAAGTATCTCATCTAACAAACCTCGCAGTGTTTCAAACAGCTATGATATCAGCTAGCAAGTGAAAAGCCATTCTATTTCTTAATCTTTAAAAAAAGCTTTGTGAATAGAAAAAACTAATAGACAATAATTCAAAGCCTATGACAAAGGAGTTTCCACATTATGTGATGATTTCTGACATGTGAAGAATTTGAGATTCCTTATTAGATGAATTGGGATGAAGATTAATTTTGGGACTTTGAAATAAGTATTTATTCATCATATGTATGTCATATGGTAAAACTCTTGCACTGAAAAGAAGCACTGGAAGCACTTGGGGTCATGGTCAGACCTATTAGGGAATAATGGCTGCATTTTTGTTTTGGTGTTCTGAAGAGTGTATGATGGGGCCTGAAAATCTAGAGGATGGGAAGATTTCAGCAGATAATCTCCTAAGGGTCTGCAGTCCAAAAGATAATTGCAAATTCTGAACTTTGGCTCTGAGGAAACAGGCTGACACCAGAGGAGGAATCATCCAGAGCAAGTGAGAGGAATGGTGGGACTGGGGAGAATGAGGCTAAACCATCTGTCCTGCAGGTCTGTATGGAGGTTACTGGTATTGTCTGCCCCAAAGAAGAATGTTCATGTATGTATTTGCAGGTTGCTTCTTGGGCAGCATTTAAAAGATGAACTGGCAGCATCAGCCTAAGACAGAGTTGCTAGGTGTGGTTTACTTCTGATGAGGTTGAAAGAAGTTGTTTGTTGCTCTTTTACTTCAGTGAGAGCTGCAGGAGTCCAAAACTTTGTGATCTGGTAAGACAGGATACTGGGTCTGAGAAGCAGAAGAATGAAGAATTCATCTGGAACAAGGAAAGAGGAACTGGGAAGCTGATGATCACTCTATGGCAAGATCAGGAGGTAAAGGAATTCTGAGGGCTAGACTAATGGATTACCAAGAAAAGTAGCATTACCATTTAAAATAAAAAGTGACTGTTAATAACCAAATAAAACATGTATATTAGAAAACAATGAAAAAAAACTTACCCATTGACTAGCAAACTGGTACACATCAGGGAAAACCAAAAGGAAAAATAAAGATGACAAGGTAGAACAGGAAAATGATGAATGTCTCATTGAATTGGAAAAAGAAAAAGACAATTACACCAAATATGGCAACTTAAACAATGAGTCTATGAAACGAAGAGCACAGCACAGAAACAATATGACCAAATAAAGTAAAAGTGAAACTGTCCAAAGCAGAAATACTTTTTGTTGCCCAATTCTGACAAATGTTTTGACCCTCTCTCCAAAACCAAATGAAACAAATTAACAATGCTATGGCATTAACACAGCAAGAGCAGCTTTCATTTTATGGTGGTGATCTCACTCATCTGACCAGTCTACATAGCACACCCTTTTCACTTCACAGATTATTCCTACTGAGAATGACAACATGGGAGGACATAGCCAGTGAAGTCTAAATGTCCTTCAAAAGCACATGAGTGCTCCACACTCCACTACAGTGGAGCTCCACTACAGTCCTGGCAGCAGATTACTGCCAAAATGGTCCCTGTCTTTGGAGAATAAGTAATAATAAGAAATCCCATTAAATTACCTGGTTTTTTTTTTTCCTCTATTTCCAGGTGTAGAACCATTAGAAAAACAAACCCTACTTGTTTAAAACCTGGCTGCAAAGGACAATGTTTCGGCTCTATCTTACTACTATAAAAGAGTCCTGAAGTGGGCTATTTCTCTGCTGCAACCTAAGAGAAATTCCTGGAGGGGCTGTGAGTCAAGAAATCTGAATGTTCAACAGGCTCACAGGTCAAAGCAAATAAATTACAAAAGCACTCTGTGTCTTCTCTGGTGGAAGATGAGGAGTTGTGTCTTAGATGGTGCTTCTAGGGAGCAGCGTATGCACGCTCCTATCCAAACAGACCTGTGTGACACATTTTAGCTAGTTTGAAATTAACCTGCTAAGGACTGTCTGCAGTGTGAGACATTTCAGATTAACTGAATGTATGAATTAAACATACAAAATTCCACTTACCTCTTGCCCCCCATCCAGTATGCAGAGCTTAGCCGTCTGCTTTTTGGCATCAACTAAGACATTAAACATTGTACAGAGAGAAGAAGGGATACGCAAGTCTGTTGATTTGTTTGTCTTTTGCAGCTTGAGTTCAAATGCAATTCTTGTTCTGTTTATTAAAACACAATTCATAGCATGAGTCTCTCCAAAGGTTCTGAACAGCTTCAGCTAATAATAATAGTACCACCTTGTTGCCTACTAGATAATATGCTTCCTTCAATGATGACTAATAACAATTTAAAGCCATATTATAAGAACATTTTCCAGCACTTCTATGTTAAAATGAAGTTAATAATACCAAATACTTGCTCCTAAGAAACGTAAAAAAAAAAATGCTCTTGTGGATATAATAGAAAAGAGAATTTTATTGAAGAAAATTAGCTTATTATAAAGCAAATGTTTATATTGAAAAGTATGATGTACCAGGACTTATGTAATACAGAAACCCTCTTTTGTTCTCACACCAGAGTAAACAAGAAACTATGTCACTGAAATAAATTATAATAGTAAAATTTGAATGTTTTATAGATCATATTAGTAGCACAATAAAGTTACTATAGAATAAATCTGTCATTCTTTTCTGAGTTGCTGCTGTCTAAACCAGTTCACTCTATGGATATAATTTACTTTCTTTGTTACATGATGTATTGTGACTTTGTCTACACTAAAAAACTACTTAGTGTATTAAGACCAGTATGTTATGTATTAATTCTAAAATTGGGATTTTAGAAATAATACAAATACAAATATATACAGTACAATAATACAAATACACTGTATGTATTGACACTAGGATCATTCTTTAATATTAATTAAACCTTCATTTATTGCCACCAGAATCTTCTTATTCTCTACAAAAGCAAGCAGCAAGGAGGTCAGAGAGATTGTTATCACAGACCAAAACATGTTCTTGGTGTCTACTTGTGATCCTAGCAGTGAGTATATTTAACCTATTTTCCAGCATGCCATTAAAATCTACACAATTAAATCTGCATGACAGGTAATGACAGGTAATGACAACATGTGGCATTAGATCTACTGGTTAGGAGAAATCCAAGTTATTTTTATTAGAATTGCTTTTCCCATGCTAAGCTGTAATAATAATAATTTTAAAAAAAGACAAAAAGACATTTGAAAAAATTCATTTTTGCAATAAATTAACTGGTACTAATTATATACTTCTTTGTATTTTAGTCCTGTTGATAAGTCCCAGCGTAGAAGATTGTTTTCATGTTTTTCCAGGCTCAATTTAATAAATTTATTATTACATTTCAATGCTGCTCTTTTTATGGTTCTTCAAAATAAGATTGCACTGATAGTCTCCCAGTCCTTTTGAGATTTCACCATTTTTCTAAGATTTGCTACATATTTGTAGCTGACTCAGCTTGTGTGCCAAATTCTTTAGAACACCTGGATGTTGGCTTACATGACTTCAGTTTTAGTAGCTATGCCCTATTTTTTTTGCTACAAAGCTTGAACTTTCATTCCATTCGCTACATCATGTCCCAAGATCAAACAAAAATGTTTGTGAAATGCTTCTGCCTTTTTTATTATTATTTTATTACTGTAGCTGTAGCAACAGGCTCATAGGCTAAGCTTGAGGTTCTCCCTGCTCCTACTATGTTTAACAGAACATAATAAAATACTGTTATCAGATTTAATCTTAGTGGATGTTAAAGGTTCTCTGTTTCTTAGCCTTCCTTATCAATGTTGCATATTTTCAGATTGACACTATTAAACGGACTACAAATTTACTTTATTTTTTCCCCATTCTTCTATTTATTTTTAGAAAAAAAATCAGTATTTTTATGTGTCTAGACTAAACTTTCTCTGCATGTGGGATCATGGCTTCTGAAGCACCTAGTAGAAGATCCCTATAAATTTTGTAGACATAGTTATTTCTTCTAAACTAAATGCTATGTGCTGAGAGCTATGAAAAAGATAATTTTAGGCAATTGAATTTAATTTAAAATTGCTTGATTTAAAAAATATACCCCTAATTTTAAGATATAGCTCAAAAAAAAAAAAAAAACCCACAACCCAAAACTGTTTTCTACAATTCCCAAAAACTTAGCAATATGAAACTTATTTTCAGTTGTGACTTATAGATATCCTTCATTTGTTGTACAAATAAAGAAATGCTGTAAACTCTGTAGTTTGTAATATATTTCCTAGAGACAGTACTCTAAAATAATTAAAAATCAAGTATTTAACTTATATAAAATATAAATATATAAAAACATGCTACAAAATCAACATAGTGATAGAGAAGGGTAATATACAAAAAGAAAAGATTATATCTAGTAGAATTCTGAGATTTGTTAACATCTATCAAAAATATGAAAAAGAAAGAGATTTGTTTTATTAACTTCCAAGGGTCTTTTCACAATGTATATAGAAATTCTTCTTGGTATTTCCTAGCTGTTCCCAAATTGCTGATTGCCAGATACTGTGAAATAGACACAAGCCATGACTCTTTACAATTGCCCTGACTGCTACGGGAGGATTTTGGTACAGCTGTACCTCTGCTCTTCCTACACTAAGTTTTACATTTTTCCCAATTTTTAATTGATCATTTCAACTGTACCTTTTAACGCAGGCTTCTATCATGTCAGTGGCCATGAGTTTAAGTCTCTGCTCTAAATGGTGGGCAAATTCTGGTTCTGGCCAGTGAAGATCACAAACAAACATCTGCAGAGCATCCAGTTTCCAGAAAAGATCTTCTGATGTAGCTGAGCCATTGCTATAAGAAACAAAAGAAAAGAAAGTCCCCAAGAAACAGAAGATAAATGTATTGATGGCTATCCTAGTTGCCACAGAATTATCTAAGAGAATCAGATTTCCTTATCACATCATCTTCCTCCTTCACTTCACTGTATCTAATAGCACAGGTGCTCTTACTCCAAGAATGTGAAAATGGTCACAGCAAATTTAAAGCAATTCCCACTAGAGTGAAAAAAAATTTTCACATCCATTAGCTGAGAAATATGACAGGCTAGGAAGGTAGATGGGATGCTGGGGAACATGGAAAATGAAGTAGCTCAAAATTCAGATGAAGACAGGAAAAATAATGAGTACATGAAGTATTAATTAGTAAGGACCTTTACAAAGCAGTGAAGACTTGCACACATTTTCTTGCCTTCATAATGCTGGTAGGTGAGCCTACCAAGGAAATGAGGATGCTGGTAGCAATGTTCTAAAAGAGATAGCCAGACAAATAGTCCCTTGACAAATGCTCTGTAATTCTAACTGAGGGAATAGCATCAGATGGTGGTAGTAAAAGAACAGAAGCTGTTTAAAGAAATGTGTGCTCAAAGAAATCATGGGATTAATAGGGTTCTGTGTCCTCTGAGATTGTCCGTGCAATTTTAAAGTTCTTCCACCCTGAACTGATTGCTAAATTTAAACGTAGTTCTTGTGATACGGTATAACAGTTTAAGGCTTAGTAGTAAGTACAGGTACACTTCCACTGTCATGGCAGATTAATTATATTTTCATAATGTATTTTATTGCAAAACCTGGGTTACTGTTTAAGGAAACTGTTATACTATGCAGCATGGTGTTACAGAATGTTAACGGGCACAAGCGACCACAGTTTAGTCTGAGTTGGTCCCAATTCGGATCCAAATAGTTTAAATATGTCACTATTGAGATTTTCTTTCTTCTGCCTCATGACAAAAGAACATTATCAAAGTAATTGCAACCCCAGCTCTCCTGGAAGGAGTCAGCGAGTGCTGAGCGTGCTCAGGATCGAGTGGAGTCAGGTTAAAAAAATCAGCTTAAATAGTGGAAAAGACCTCTAATATCTATCTGACCACTTAATGCATCCCTCAGACAGTAGCACCACCAGTAGCATAACCAGTTCACACCAGGTTAGCAGAGGCAGCAGGCAGTGAAGTGAAGCCAAGCCCAGTCCCCGTGTTCACAGCTCTGGAGAGGCAGCGGGCATGCAGCAGGAGCACCCCTCACCTTCCAGAGCCACCCAACTGCACCCTTGCCTTGATACTTTAATGCTACCAAAACTTCAGAGCCATCTGGTCTTCTGCAGTGCTGTCTCAGTGCCAGAAGAGACTGCTGGGCCCAGCAAAGGGGGCAGCTGGGAAGGGCTGGGCAGTGGGTGACAAACTGGGAGCAGAGGGTGCCCCCCTTAGGAAGGGGCCGGCATGGAGTGTCCAACCCCAACTTCAGCATTGGTTTGAAATGGCTCACGCTTTGATATCTTCACTACACATAGCAGAATTTTCCACAGTTTTGGACAGATGTTTTGTTTTGTTTTTTTAACACATATTTTCCCCACTTATTTTAAACATTAATTGTTAATTTTACATTGTACTGTGATTCTGAAAAAAACCCAGCAGAAATGGGAAAAAGGCCCATGGGACTGCTAAGGTTGCAACTTACAGAGCGATGTTACCTGTTAAGGTGGACCCAAGTAGGGAGGAGCACTTTTATACACAGCTAAGTTTCATTAAGAAATAGAAATAACAAACCACCAAAACTTCTCTGAAAGTTTATAACTGTTAGGCTGTTTCCTATGTTATATAAGAAAATATTGAAGATTTAACTACATCTGCTGTGTACACTAGCAGTTCTGGATGCTACATTATAGCTATTATTTGATTCAAAAGTAAGTCAGTCAATTTTTTCATATGACTGGGGTAAAAGATAATGACAAATTGCATAGGGATAGAAATGGGGACAATTTCAGTATACATAATATGATTGACAATGAACACATTTTCTAGAAAAACCATCCTTTTTCAAGAAACAGAACTACCATTTTTCATCATCAGATCACATAATTTAACTATTTTCTATTCTTCCATATTTTTTTCTTATTTTGCTTAGTGGAATTCCAAATGAAATTCTTTAGGACCCAGGTGGACTAATGTGCTCTCAATAACATCAATGTATGCTTGTGCATGTTCACTCTCTGGCAGCCACTTAATTTGGTTTCATTAGACTTCCAAATAAAGATTCCCAATTATAATAAATGTAATAATAGACACAGGTTCATGAAACACTAATTCATTTATTCACTCTGTTTTCATATAATTTTGATCTCCCATTCTTCATTTTTTACTCAGCACTGTCCAATGAGATTTGAATTTGACTAACATGCTATACTAATAAGATGGGAAAGGAAAATACAGTGCTACAAAAAAATCTACTTGTTCCTAGTTCACACATCCAAGCACAACTCTACTTTGGTTGTTAAGTACTGCAGAAAACTGATTTTAACCACCTCAATACTGCTATTTGTACCAGATACTTATTTTACTCATATTTTAGTTTTTTTATTCCTGACCCTAATCAGTAAAAGTATTAGAAACAGCATTAATTGTCAGCTTCTACCTCAACACCCTGAAGTAGTTGTACAGTCTATAGATCTGCTTTCCCTCTTAGTGGCTGGTTATTTCAGGGTTTGATACTCCATAAAGTGCAGCATGAAAAAGAGCCAAACTCAGTTTTTACCTCCTTTTGGCAGCAGGAGGAATTCCTGCATTTGAATCAAACCACCACAGCATTTGAATCTACATCTGTAATTTCAGAACCAATTTTTTTGGTGAAGGGCCAGGACGCATTCTCAACTACTGAGAAGTCTTTATTTGAACATGTATGGTAAAGCTGCTTCAGTCTAATAAATGGAATAATATTCTACCAGGAAATTGAACTGGCACTCCTTCTATATGCACTATAGTTATCTGTATTTTTAAAATTAAGCACAAAGTCCAGTGTTTCGCTGGTCAAAACTTAAGCTTTCAGTGTTAGTTCTTTGTGCAAAAAGGTACCACTAGTTGTCCACTCTTTTTAATCAGGTCATGGCAGTAAGAGAATGCTTCCAGTGATTAAAAGAGACAAATATTATGACCACTCAAATTTTGGTTTTAATGGAATTTAACTTTGTGTTTGGTGCCACACTGACTGGGAGAGTGGACCAGGCACCTCCAGGGGTTTGTTTTAACCTGAATTATTTTATAGCTTTAGGTTTTGCATCATAATGACCACAGCAAATGAAAAAGAGTCCAATACATAATGTTTCTCCAAGACTCTACAGAATAGTGAACTTAGGAGCTGCATTCAGCCACCTAAGTGTTTCATCTATCCATGACAGCTGAGAGAGGCAGCTTCCCAATGGGCTTGCACTCAGTCAAACAGGACACAAATAAAGCACAGTGTCTGCAAGATCAGCACACACACGACTCTGGAGTAGATGTAGAATATATTATTCATTGCCTAGATGTGAAACTCCATAGGGCAGCTTGGGATACGAAAATATAGGAGAAATATAAAATATCTAAGGACATTCTCAATCAACCATAAGTCAAAAGCTGCTGGCTTCCATTGTTTTAGAATTGTTGTAGAATGATGGCTATTTTATAAATTACTGCAATTACCTTTTTAAAGTTTATCACTCAGTTACTACTCATGAGTGTTTCATGAGAACTGTTTACAAAACAGGGCACTGAGATGTATATCCAGGGCTCAGAAAGTCAGCTAAAAATTTCTTCTACAGAAAAGGATTTTCAATAAGTAGAGTCAATGGTGCTTAGCCCCATCTTTATTTTCCACCATCAGATGAGGGGGAAGGACAAAGCAGAATGTTGGCATATCACAGCTTGTCTACAGTCTCTCAAAGATACTAGTGGCGGAGTTAGCTAACAGTTCCTCTCTCTTTAATTAAGAGTCAGGTATCCTGAGCTAGGGAAACAAAACGTTAATTGAGTCTTCCTTCTTTCTGCATGTTAATATTTTTGGAAGAAAAGAAATCTGGGTCACAATACATATTTGTCTTCCAGAACACTCAATAGTAACAAGCTATATTTGACTCCTTATTCCTAAGAAAGTAGATCAGCTAAACTTTACTATTCCATCAGTCCTATGGCTGTACTTCTAAATACCCATTCTTAAAAAAAAAAAATCATGTTCCACAACTGGAATGACTGTGGCACTACAGGTGCAACCCCACCACAACAGCATTGAAAGGTGGCCTCCTGACTTAGCATGCACAAACACAGAGAGAGGTCCAGCCTGACAGCTTGAAAACATTCAGACCAGATCCCTTCATATCTCACCCAGAGCACTGAGACTGCTCCAGCCATTCCCTCTTGTTGCTCATTTTAGCTGAACCATCACAAGCTTTGATGTTGCCTGTTCTGGCTGGAAGACAAGACAGGACTGTTCTTCTGCAAGCATGAATCTTAATCCACGTTTCCCCAGCCTTGAGTTTTGCTGAACCTGATGTTCTCCATTGGCACCAGATAGCAACAGACTGGTCTCTGTCTACAGAGTCAACAGGTCTCTGCAATATTTCTGTCAATGAATCTATGTCCTGTCTGCAGCGAAAATAATAATATACATACTAAACCATAAACAATTAAAATCATCCAGACACCTAACTTAAAATCCAGGTCAAGAAGAGGCAAAGAATTTAAATTTAAAATATGAAATAGGACGAAAACACAATTTAATGTAGTACATTTGAATTAATGAATAAGTAAGGAAAGAAAAAAAACCCCTCATTCTGGCTGATTAGAAGCTTTTAGAAGCTTTTATAGAATATTCAAACTGTTTTGCTTTTTAAGGATGTTGTCTTCAGCCAAATGGAACAGTAATTCACAGTGCTCTGCATGTCTAGTCAAGGTGTCCTCTGAGTTGTTCTCTCCTGAGACCAATCAAGAAAAGCAGACTGCTGCTCATTACACTTTCCCCTTTTCATATTTCCCTTTCCAATGCCCAGTAATAAAAGATTAAGCCAAAACAACTCAAAGTGACATAATGATCTCCCTATGTACTGTTTTAAGCAGTATAATTTTACTGTTACATTACGCGATCAAGGAAAAGGAAAAGCAACAGTTAATGAAAAAACCATGAACAATCTTCTCTAGTGATGTTCAAAAGAATTGCAGTTCCTTTCAAGTGTAAGAGGGGAAAATCTACTCAGACAAATGCCTAATTTGGAAAATATTTCCTATAGCAGACAAAATAGTCACAGCATTATCAGTAAACATTTAGCTGTAAGTCAGTGGCTCAGAGACTGATTTTTCTCATCACACAGAATTGTCACAGCTGGGAAAGACCTCTAAGATGACCACATACAACCATCACCAGCACCTCCCCTCCCCACCCCCCATATAAAATATATTTATCAATATCTGTATCACCATGCCCACTGAAGCATGTCCTGAAGTGCCTTATCGACTCAGTTTTTAAATATTTCCAAGGATGGTGATTCCACCACCTCCCTGGGCAGTCCAGTTTGTTCCAACACTACTGTCTCAGCAAAGAATTTCTTCCTCAGATCTAGTCTAAACCTCTCCTGGTGCAACTTCAGGCAATTTCCTCTAGTCCTATCATTATTCACTTGAGAGAGAAGAGGCCAGCACCCACCTCCATACAACCTCCTTTCGGGTAGTTGTAGAGAGCAATAAGGTCTCCTCTCAGCCTCCTCTACTCCAAACTATACATTCCCAATTCCCTCAGCCTCTCTTCATAGGACTTTTTCTCCAGATCCTTCACCAGCTTGGTTGCCCTTCTCTGAACTTGCTCCAGCAACACAATTCTTTTTGCCTATAGATTCTTAATCGTGTAATTCAAATTGATAATGATGAATTGACCAAAAACATCAGTTTCAAAGAGAAAGAGAGAAGTCCAGGACAAATATGTGATGTATGTAGTCATCTTCTTGCCAAAGCATCAGCTGTGTGGCCAGAAGGAGGTAGAGAAATGAACTGGGAGAGAAGGACTTGGGGGAGTCAGTAGAAGGAAGGAGACACCTGCAATGTCTGACAAAGCAGGGCCTGGACTCCTGAATTTAGGTGCTTCTGCTGATTCAGTGTGCCACTTTAGTCCCTTTAAGGTGGGTGCTCATCATATTGAAAGGGAAAACAAACAGGAAACACGGGTTTTGTTTTTTTTAACCTGCATTGGAGCCTAAGTATTTGGTCACTCACCACTGGAGACTAACTAAGAAGAGGAACTTTTGGTCTTCCTGCAAAGGATGGGATGGGAGAAGTGCCTACAACAGAGCCAACACCTTGGCAGACCACTACCTGAATGCTGTGCAGGGCAGCAAAAAGGGGATGATGACTTTTTCAAAGGCTACATTGCAGTGGGGACATTGCTGCCCCCACTTCTCTAGAGAAGAAAAGAATAGCTCTGAGGGCAAGTGACAAGAGCAAATGTCAACCTCCTAGTTCACCAAACACTTTGAGAACCTCTATCCTGGTTTAGGATGTTGTGTATACTTTGCCATGCACAGCACAAACCTTACTACCAAAAGATTTGCAAGGGGAATGGGCCAATGGCTGAATATACTATACACTATATTCACTATTCTTACACATTTTTTGACAGCACAGTCTATGAATTTATTGCTACACTAAAATCTTTGTTTAGGAAAGATCTACTACAATAATACTTCAAACTGAATCTGTGTTTATTATATATTAATTATCAAATCAATATTCAAAATACATCAATTTTAATTTGCACACATTCTTTTTACTCTATGGGGTTGCCAGAATAAGGACTTTAAGAGGCCCACATCTAATGTTATAAAAACTCTTAATTCTGAAAGCTATTAAAAAAAAAAAAAAAAAAAAAGTAGTCCTTGATAGCAAGGAAATAACAGAAATAACAGAAAGTAACTCAGTTGCAGAAGACCAATTAGTCTGTATTTCAATCAGGAGAAATCTAGCATTCTTATAGTAAACACAAGAGGTAACCAAAGTTAAGGATCAAGAGGAATTTTGTCAACTGCCAAGGGAATTAGCAGCAGAACAACAATCATAATCCTCAATAGACAAGTGCCAAAAGTCTGGCAGAGCACAAACTATCAACTCAGCTCCCTTTTCACAAAGAGTCACATGGAAAAGATGAGGGGTAATGGGTACGAGTTACTCCTGGGAAGATTCTGATTGGGCTCGAGAGGAAAATTTTTCACAGTGAGAACTTTCAGCTGTTGGAATAATCTCCCCAGAGAAGTGGTGCTTTCCCCAACTTTAAAGTGTTGCCCAATACTTTTAAGATTCATCTGTACAGGACCATCTTCTCTAAACTGTGCTTCTGCCAAGAAAAGGCTGGACCAGATGATCCCTGTGGTCCCTTCCAACCTGCTATTCTATGATTCTATGAACTCCTGCAGTGATGGATCTGAGTGCCTGTTAGGACTGTTGAACTCCATTATAAAACTCGACAAGACAATCATTCACTTGAAATTATTAAGCTTTGCATCTTGAATGTGTACTTTTTCATCCTTTCCTAATGCAACATTAGTTAAAATAAGGTTCTTCTTGTGCCTTTTCTAATGTATATGGCTGTGTCCTCACACAGAAATCTGTCCTGTAACTATGGGAATATTCCCAGAGAACAGGGCACACCTGCTTTTTTGTTTTTTAAGAAAAAAACCCTTAAGTGTTGGGGACAAATCAGAAAGAACTACATATTTTTTCCAAACAGTCAAAGAAATGGATGTACTACTATTCTGGGTACCTAACAACCTTTTGCTATTTTTCTTTAGCATGAATATTTAAATGACAATACTTGCAAGCAATGATTTTCAGAACCAATATAAAATGAGTTAATCAAACCCATGCAAAAATATGATGGGCTGCTTTACTTTACAAAATCATAATCTAAAATCAATTGCTTATTAATTTAGTGTATTAAACACCATTTATACTATGACAGACCTTTGCCCAGTTGGTTTTTTAAGTTATCAGGCTTAAGGCTGCTACATTTTAATGCACTAGAAAGTTGCTAAAAGTCCATGCTTGGCTTGCTCCCAAGAAACAATAATTTCCGACTAAGAGGTCTTAAACACCATGCAATCCAAATACAGCTGCACAGAACACTAGCAAGGCCATGCAGAGCTGACATACAGTCAGAAGGGTATTGAAGAATACACACGTGGAGTCATACAAAGAAGTCATCCAGGTTGGTGTAGTAAGGTTAGGTATTTGTGGAAGATTAAGAGGCAAACTTGGAACTTTTGGAAGAGCTACATTAGGAAGACTGTTGGTGATGCTCCTGTGAAGAAATAAACAATGTAGGAATATAATAAAAAAGAGAATATTTAGAGGAAAATGGGGGAGAACATGTGATTAGACAGAAAGCTATAGGCAGGTCTTTTGTTCAGATTTTGTAGAAAGCACTTACTTGACAGGTTGCCATGACTCTTGTTCCAGACCTCTGTGAATGGATTGGGCAATTGACGATTCCATGAGATCGATGTAGCGGACGACCATGGGAACATAAATTTCTTGCAAGTGCTTGTGAAACTTCCCATTGCACAAAAAGGCTTTGAAAACAAACAAAACACAAAAAATATCAGGCCTTTTCCTACTTTATTTTGCTATAGGAAAAAGTATCTCTTAAAAACATTTTAGGACACAAAAGTATTCTAAGAAAAAGACCCATCTTGTGTAGGAAATACAGATCATAAAATATAATTGAAGTGCTCCAGAAGGCCACTGCAGTACATTTTAAACTGCCACTGTGATGAAAACCAGGCACATACTGAAGTTTTCTTTCTCTCTGAATGAGAACACTTTTGCGTCTTCTTAAAATTATTAATGTACTTTGCTAAATCTAAGCAATTTTGTCCAATACTTAAGACACCAAGACAGAACAAAATACCCAAACCAAACAAAAAGTATGTTTATCATTCAACTATTTTTATTCTCCTTATGCTAAGAACAAAGCTATAGCAAAGCATTCCAGCCTCCCTAGACTAAGTGCAAAAATAGAGGTATATATAATTTCCTCCAGATTGCTTAATTGAAAAAGGCACTGGGTGACATACGCATGTCTGGGGGAATAAGAAGAGTTTACTTATCTGCTCTGTTTCCTCAGGAACTGGCAAAGTCCTGAATCACTGCCTACAGCTACAAAGATTCAATGAGCTCTTGAGTAGAAATCATGTCTTAGTATGCCCATGTATGTTGAAAGGCCAGAACTCACTACCAGCATTTCCCATCCTGACATGTGCCCAAACCTCATCAAAAAAACCTCTTTCCCAGCCATTGTGTGTTCATGTGAAACAGCTTCAGAAGCCAAGCCTGACTCTTCTCTGCCCACTCAACTGTCTTGTAAAAGTTTAAAGGATGATAACTCTAAACTTCCTTTTTGGAAGTTGCTAATTTTCTGGTGTGATTATCTCCAACTTTACAGAAATTGCAAAGGAAGTTCTGATTAATCATCGCCTAAAGTATTTAGGAAAGCTGACAACGTGTAATACACCTAGAGATGTTCTTTTGTTTTTCAAAAGAAATGGAGCTGACTGATGAACACGTTATAAGCATGAAGGATATTACCTAAGAAAAGTAGCTATTAGCAGTAGAAAATTACCCGCCTAAGAGATGAGATTTACTGCATGAAAAACTGTCTGCACAGGGGAAACTGAAGATGCTTAAAACCTGAAAATTAGTTTGCTTGACAAGACACTGCTTGTTCCTGTACTCTCTGAAATATTCCTTTTGCAAATCCAAACTCTTAGCACAAGAATGTCCTGTCCCACCAAGGGAATATACCAGTTACATGTGTCAAATATCTGTGTTCACCCATTAATACAGCATTATTATTAGGACTTATTATTAGGACTTATTATTAGGACTTATTAGGACTTATTATTAGGACTTATTTTCCATGTGTACATGGAAATCATTCAGGCATACAAGATGAGCCATAGAGAGAAATATTCATGATTTTGGCAGCCCCCTTTTTCTTCCACCCATATTCTGTTGTTTCAAATTATCTCCCGCCTCTCAGATCATGGATTTCAAAACCCCTGAAAACCACCTCATAAAACGACAACCCTTTTTGTTAGACTACTGATAAGAATCCATGTATAAGATATAAAAAGAATTTCTACAGCTTCCAGAAACTCCTCTGCCTTTCATTCCTGAATGATGTTTACCACAAACTGAACCTGGGAGAGATAAAGACTATAGGGAAAATGTGTCATCAGGTTTCAGTTCTCTGGTGCTACTTGTATTGTAAGGAAGTGCCTTTGTTGCTGAATCTCTGGACACTTCTTTTTTTTTTTTTTTTCCTCTTCCATACAGTGATCTGAAAGAAAGAACTGTTTTCTTGAAAGCATCCTTGTAGAATAATTGAAAATTATGTCAACCACTTTTACCTAAGGAAACAATACTAATGGGATCACTTCTCTCTGGTTTTGTTTATATGTCTCTGTCTTGCTAAGAATTTTGAAACTTTTAGCTAATTTCAACCATATTACACACTGGGGTGGAGGCAGTAGATATGTGAAGTTTCATGAAAACATGCAGCTAGATAGCAGGCAGAGATCATTAGGGTTTCCACCGAGAAAAAGGCAGTGGCATAGGCTTATTAAACACTTGAGAATCCACTCTTGAGAGCACCTATGAGTCCATTACAAACATGCTCTGTTATTTACATTGCTCACAGAACTGCTTGCTAACTAGATAATTCTGGCATAATTATTTGTATATCAGGCACTCAAAACAGGGTTTTTTTGTTATATTCATGTATCTTAAAACTGCAGCATCTGTGACCAACAACACAGCAGTAACAACAGCTGAGAAGGATTTAGATAGTAACACAAAGGTTTCACAGCAAACGGCTGATACACATTGCCTTTAAGAAACAAAAGTTGACTGGTATGAAGCTACACATTAACTGATTTTTCAAGGCAACTTTGAGCTTAAAAACAACAAGAGTACAACTCTATCAATTACATCAATATTACTACTTTATAGCAAATCAGTGGAGAGCTGGCATTAATCAGGCAATCACAGCTACTTGAAGGGATGAACTTGTAGTTTACTGAGTACACCACAGAAATGCTCTGCTACAAGTCCTGCTCTGGGAATTACAGTAATAAATCCTCATGGGCAGGAGGGCGACTCTTGTTATTTCAAAGTCAGAATGAAATTTAAAGAAGTCACAGGTGAGAAAAGCTGCTCAAGTTAGAAAGCTGAATCATTTTCCTAATTTCCTGACAGCAGTCTTTGCAGGGAAGTGAAACTTTCCAAAATGATGCCAAGATTCTTAATGTGACTGCACCTCTGCAAAAATGGCTCTGTAAGTGGGCACACATGTGAGAGTGTTGTCACGGATCAACAATTGTTTTCCCAGGGCTGAGGACATGGCAGCTCTGATTTACCCATCTGGAGATCTCTGTCAAGGATTACTGCAGGGCAGGGAAAGAACTCGGAGTGCAGGGGTAAGTGATATAGCTGAGTATCATCAGCAGACTCATGGCACTTTACCCTATGATTAGAATTGATCTTGGCAAAAGGTACCACCTGTGCATCAAAGCAGATGTGAAACAAGAGATCCTTGAGGAAATGCCACACTTCAAATCCTTCAACTACCACTTGTCTTCAAAAATATGTAGCTTAATTCTCCATTGTCTTGTCAACACAGACACTGCACACCCTCTTCCTATGAGACATCTCATACTCACACAAACAACAACAAAATGAAAGCCTATGCCAGGGCAAGCTGATGCACGGGCATTATGATGGAAAAGAGACTACAGATGCCCAGTTGAAAAATTCTTGAAATACTGAAGGTGAAATTTATTAAATTTTTATATATGAGGTAGCTCAAATACATAAAATATGAAAAAAAAGGGATCAGAGATGAAAAATACAGTCTAGTAGTGCAGTGGAACAAGGTTTCTCCTCCAATAGTACAAAAAGAATCTTCTGTGCTTGTGCATAACAAGCTGTGGGGCTTGTTTTGCTCTTACTTCTACAATCACAGCTTAGGAGTTACTCTGGAGTCAGCATATGCTGCCCTCAAGAGCTTCTGTAGAATCAAAGGAAAGGAAGAATGACACAGGTTAACATGAGTCTCTTTTCCACTGAAAAAAATTAAAACTTTGGCAGACTATAATTATCCTGCTCTCCATAGGATTCCATTGGAAAGGTCTTACTTGGATTTTCTGGCATATTTTGAAATCCAGAATAAAAGCAGCAAACTCCAAGAAGGAAATTTCCTTGGGGCTCTATATTCTAATCAGACCAGTTGAAAATAGCCCAATAAATTATATTTTTATATTTATATAAGAGTGTATATTTCCATTTATTTTCTCTTTATATTACCTTCTGCCTCCACAGAACACTTATTAATCAGGTACTTAAATTGTGGTGAAAATTGGAAGTAATACACAAATTATTGTGTATTTTTACATACAAGACATACTTTAAAATGAACGTTACAGATGTACTATGTCGTAGCAAGATGAAAATTTATTTCATATTTCCAAGACAGAATGACATGAACATCTTACTGTATGATTTTCTTGTGCCTAAAATCCCAATCCAGACAAAGAGGTTATTGGATATTCTGGTAAGCAATAAAGCAGCTTAAATTAACTTACAGTATCAGTAACCACAACACACAATTCTTATCTGAAGGCAGGTTATGATTTCAAAGCAGTCCTAATAGGACTGAGCAAAACTGCTATGTCCTTACTCTAAGAAAATATTCCCACTGTAAATAATGAAAAGTGTAGGTTTAATGAGAGTTAGCAGTCTGGGTACAGAGCTTGCCCTGACTACCTTAAATCCAAATTGTTTTCTATCTCCACTCTGTAGTTTAAGGAGAAACTATGCTGTAATACATAAATTCTAGAGCAAAAGTGGTGCCCAGGCTGTAACAAAGCAGGAAGGTGATGCTATTTGGTGGTGTTTCTGGTACTTGAGTTCTACTAATGCTTAATAGCAATGGTTTTCAAGTGTCTAAAACTCAACATAATGGTTTTTTCTAAATCAGCTTCACCAGACTGTCTGCAGGTGTTCCACGGCAGAGTTAGGGCAGGTATTTCACAGGTATTTCATTGAGATGGAAAATGAAGATTATGAGTTAACTTTCTATTGCTCCTACTTTTGACTGATTCATGCCAGTATAGTAATGCAATAATGCTGAGCAACAGCACAGTACATCGTATCAGTAAGTGACACTTGGAAAGAAAACTTGTCAAGGAAAGGAGCAGAATATTGACTATGCAATTTTTAAATGTCTAAAATAAACCATATCAATAGACATTTCATGTAACTAGGTGTATGCCACTAAAAGAATTCTCTATATATGTCTTAAATTAAGAGGTATTAGTGTATATTTGCATTCAAGTACTAAATAACTGATTAATCTGAATAATTAAACAACTACAGAAAGTAAATCATCCTCAAGAGCAGAATCATTTGCAACATAATTTATATGTTTTGTGACCAAATAGCAAAATGGTCAATACAGAAAATAAGACATAATTCTGGATCAACCATGTCCTCCTTCCCTCTACAGATATTCAATTCTGGAAAAATAATTCGCCATCATATAGAGATATAGAGAGATAAGGGTACAGTTATCACTGTACAATCTGAACAACTTTATAGTCAGGCATAATTGTGTATAAACAACAGGAACTTTGGAGGTCATCACAACATATACTGTAAAGAGTATATGTTTTTTCCAAACCTTTAGATTTTGAAAAATTACAACAAATTTATCAATAATCCACTACTGATCTCCATAGGAATATTTAAGTAACTTTTTGTTATTTGTTAGCTCTTGTTAGAAAAAATAAAATGTTTTATAGGATGGAAAGATTATGCTCATCCATTTTTTCAACTAGTTCTTCAGTTAGCCTTAAAAGGAAAGCAATCCCTGATGAATTCTTAATTGTTGTGGAATAAGGTCAGAAAAAAATGGAGACACGGTGACTCAAAATGGAGTCCTTCATAATAGAAACATGAAGCTGCAGTCAGGACTCCCAGTTCCCTTTCACTTAATGGAAAGTTATATGCAGCACTGGAAAATGCTTTTTTTTTTCCCCCCCTCATTGCTAAATTAATATTAGCTTTGAAGTATCTGGCTTGAATCTTGCACAAAGTTTTGCATACTACTTAAATACCACATTTGATACTATTTGAATAGCAAAGAATATGCATTTTCATTAGGTCACAGTCTTTCTAATATCAGATTTTAGAACCATAGTTATAAAAATAGTCTTACACGTAAGTTTTCTTTAATGCTGTAAATGTTGGCTTGTTTCTTTATTGTTAGGAGTTCACTCATGTCAGGTTTGCATGAAAACTGACTCCTGCATCAAAGATTTGGAGCTCATTTAAAGCTCTTGAGATAGAATAACACGCAGGTGTCAGCCCTCCAAATTTCACTGAAGATTAACCTAATATGCAATATGGTGACCTAACAGTTCTTCGTTTGAAAGAAATCTGAAAAGTAATCTCTGATAGAGCTGGAGAGTGAGAATAACCCAGTGGGATTTCCACCTCTTCATTTCCTAATGAGTTTTTTGATAATGAGAGGTGACTTTGCCAGTCACTGTGGGCTCTATTACGGCTAATTTACTCCACTTCACTCTCCTTGTTAATTATTAACACTAGCCTTTTTATCCTCGTGAGACCTCATTCCAGTTTTTCCCTTTTTAGATTTTTTTTTTCTAAATCTATCTTTATGAAGGTGATAGTTTTCAGGAAAAGGTTTTCACTTAGGGTAAAGCCAGAATGATGTATTTCATTTTGGAAGACTCCTAAATTTATTATATAAGCATGGGGAGGTCTTTCTAATGGCTTTAATGCACTTGCAAGGTGAAAAGGCTGTTAATTAAAGAATAAGCACTGAGGTACGTTCCACTTGGGAATCAGTTCTTGATAGAATGGTCACTTGCCACTTGCTAACATATCCACTGATTAAACGGTGGCTAATTTCCACGTTTGCTCTCCAGTAGTTCTGGGGAAATAAAAAAAAAATGTATAATTTTCCAGATGGCTTGCGGTTGCCAGGAACTGTCCTTGTCTGTTATCATGAAATTGGTAAGGTGTGATGTGTCCCTTTGTATGCTTAAGTTATAGTTTTATAATTTTTCTAATAATTGCTTTGACACAAAAGTTTGCATAAAATGTCTTTCCTAAGGCTGTTTTTATAATATAGTTTTATTATCTATTTCATCTTTTAAGGAAAGAAAAATGAGCAGCCAACCGGAAACCTCTTTGCAGGTGAGGACAACCCTGGATTTTTTTCTGTCACTTTTCTCAGGCTGGAACCAATGCAGAAAGGAACAAAAATGACACAATAATGTAGTTAAAACTAGTGCCACAAATCCTTCTTGTAAGACTATGAAAATTACCTCCACGGCTTCAAGAAACCAAATAACTATTTTTAGTGCACATAACATCACAACTAGAGACATGATTTCTAAACTGAAAATTTAAGATGATAGGAAAGACAGCTGAATACAGGCTTCAAAGTTTTAATCCCTGCCCATTCCAGAAGGATTGGGACTAGATGATCTTTAAGGTGCCTTTCAACACAAACCATGCTATGAGTCTATGATTTTAGATTATCACTCACTTCCAAGTAATGCCGAATCCACCTAATAGAAGTCTGTTAGGAGATCTGCAGCAAGATCAAACAATTCCTTCAGTATTCTGAACAGCCTTCTAAACACAGCTCAAAGTACCACCAGCATTGCAATTTTAATGGGTTTCTGTAGTTGCAGTTGTTCAACAAAGGATCCAAACAAACCATTTAGGAACACAAGAAATGCTAACAGATACATTTTCTTTCATGAGGATGACATAAAAAAAGAAATCATCGGGAATGTGCCTTTTAATGCATCGCTAAATGTCAGGGCATGGAAACATAATTCATGAAAAGAGATCTCTAATGAGTGGATGGAAATGTTCTTTCACTCCATCCTATACCATACTCAACGTGGTGAAAACATCAATTTCCAACAACCCTGTTTAGGATTCAGCTTTAGTGGCACTGTCCATTTGCCCCTTTCCAGTCATCAAGTTCATCATCCCTCATGCTAGAGTGATTTGTACATTTGCTGTTCTCTGTTTCATGACATGCTGGGGTAGCCACCAGGTACTACACTGAGATGACCTCTGTATTTCAATAAACACTTAGCAGCTAAGGTTAACAACAATACAACATTAAATAATGCAGGTTGCAAAATACGTAACCTTGAAGAAACGCTCTTGAATAGTATTTTCCATTCTTTCAGTGAAATGATTTCCATACACAGAGCTAAAATTTTTAAGCTATTGAAGTTCCACAGAAATGAAAGGAGTTCTCAGGAAGACTTAAAAAGGATTTCTTGTATTTATAATTTAAAAAATAAACATTTTAATAACTTGAATCATTCAGTAAAAACAGCATTTGGATTACAACAATTTCAATTACAAAAAGCCCAGTAGATCAATTTCTCATTAAAAAAAAAATAGAATATGAGTAAACAAAGCACAAATATATATTTTTAATTTATTATGCCTTAAAATTTTAGCTGTAATTCAATGTTTTTAAATTAACAGCTCATCCATTTTCTTTGGTTTCTTTAGTTATTTCCTTAATTCCATTATTAAAATCACTTTCACTCAAAACATCCCTAGGACATCACTTAGCTATTCAAAAAATAAAATAAAATAATCTCTTCAAAGCTGAAAAAAGCAAGATAATATGTCTATCTGAAATTTTGGTCTTCAGCTCAATTTGTGATACAGCAATAAAGCAAGGGAAAATAGCACTGTGATTTGTTGTCTGCATCTTAATCCATTAATGCTAAATCTACAATACCTTTATAGATATTACTAGTCTGAAAATAGTTCATATGAGGGCTTGGAAGGAAATATTAAGTACAATTTTACTTCAGGAGTATCGGTTAAATATGAAATATCAAATACATATTATGTGACTTCTCATCATGTTTAAAAAGTGAGAAATTAGTGAAAACTGAATGATTAAGGAATTACCAGAATAGGGAACGAAAGGATGCAAGGATAGAGAGAAACTGCTCAACTTCCAGGAAATGGAGTACCAGGGTATATATATTGTAAACACAGGCACGGTCAGGTTGGTTTTTATTTTGAGAATTACATTATTTAGAAACAGATTTCTAAGGTGTGGGTATATCAAAAAATCTTATACATGCAATTAGTAAGAAACTTAAGATATTACTGTCATTTCTGAGGGCGTTATTCAGCAGCTGGAAAAGTGGGAAGCTGTCCCAGGAGTCCTGTGGCTGTGCCTCGAGTGCAGAATCCATATCAACAGAATACAGAGACAAAAACTTCTCTGCATGCTCAGCCAATAATTCTGGCCACCAAGAAAATGCCTGCAAAGATGACAAAATAGAATTACTAAACACAAGTCATAACACCAAGAGATGTGTTTTATCTCTGGCAAAGTACACTGGTATATGTCAGTTCATGTCCTATCACATTTGGGGAGGATAAACAGGACAACTGAGAAATGTGAAAATATTTCCTAGAAGCATGCATCAAAAATGGAAGGAATGAAATAAAAATATGCCAGGGAAAGATTACAGAACCAGAAAAAAATGTAACACAAAAACTCGAAAAAGGAGTATGAATCCCTGCTACTCTTTCCCAGCGAGCAAAGAAAAGAATGAAACCCTCAGACTTGAAAAATTACTGTGTTAATCAGATTAAACTATTTTCCAAATAATTCTTGTGACTACATTTTGCACTCAAATCTGAAGAAATGGTTTTAGTGTGAAATTTTATTCCTTGAAGCCCACACTTTTTTTTAAATAGAGCACTTTTAATATTAGTATTTTTGCCTTAAAGATGTCAGCTTCTCCTGAAGAAGGCATCCAGTCTTCCTTCCACAAATGCTGCTAAGTACATCTTTAGAAATTCACTGATGTCTGTATTAATTTTCAGTAACTTAACATGTTGGAATACACAGTTTTCTTTGCTAAAAATTTAGATTCTTAGGTAATCTTAGCTTAAGAGAAGAAATCTAATAAAAACTGTCAGCAAGTAAAGCCAGCTCCACATTACAGAATGCTTCACATAAAACTCTTGTACCTTTTCACTGTCACTGAAATCTAGGTCAGTATTGAAGCTGAGTATTGGATCAGAGGGAGCTAAATATCCTGGAGTTAAAAATGAAGGTGAAATGAGCTTATGAAACAGAATGAGTATCACACACAGCTGAGAGTTTTTTGCTGAGAGCTCACAAAAATATTTGACAGTAAGAAATACATGCCAGGTAAGAAAACGTCTTTGCTTTCAAACTTATGCCCCTCATTTTGAGTATTTTGCTTTGAATATTTCTGAGTTACCAGTGTAAGAAATATGTGGCTTGATGTATACAAGATCCTCACTTCCATTTCTGAAATCAGGTAGGTACTTGGTAATGTAGAATTAGAACTCATTAGAACTAAATAGAACTCAGGCCTGACAGCACAGATAAAAGACCCCTTCTGAAAAGTGGTCTAAAAATATATTTTTGCATCCTGGACTTTTTGATGACTGCCTGTAATTCTTTTTGACACAGGGCAAATGGAGAAAAGATGATTTGGTAGGAAATTTAAAGATACGCTGAGCATCCACTGCTATTACTAAAAAGTGCTGGGTCTGTTGCAATGTCAGGACTGGAGGATGCTCCAGCACCATAATGAAAAGGACAGATGAGGCGTTCAAAATTTTAGCAGAGTTTAAAATGGGGTTTTCCCCTCAAACTAGAAGCAGTTTCTCCTTAGTAAATCCTGTTTAAATGTGAGCTCATTAAAGGAACAGATTCCTTAACCTAGAAAACAATTAAACTTAAATAAATAAATAAATAAGTAAGAAAAGAAGTGTATACAGGCAATGGCAGGTGTGTCTGTTTTAGACAAGCAAAACTCTTATCAGAAAATATAGCCAAAACCTCAAAACAAAGGAAAAACAAACCCAGAAACTCAGCACATTTCATTCTTCCCCTTTGTAAATGAACTCAGAAATTCTTCTCACCCTCCCAAGAGCTACCCATCATTGCTTAGGCAGCAAGGAAGAAGAGAAAAACATATTACAGCTAAAATAGTTGTTCAGTCATTACAGATAATATGAAAACAGACTGAAGACAACTATCAACCGGTGACAGACATTCTAAGAGAATAAACACACCAACCAGACTGAAAGAAAACTGAAGTTCTTAGGTTTTCGAAAAACACACAGATGTGGCAGTACAGCACCAGAAATAATCAAAAGAATTTATGCTACACATTCAATGCACAGTTCCATGCTATAAACCATGAAAAAGAATGCTTAGTTCATCAGGAATCACATACCTCTCTTCCCTTTGGGAATCCCAGAAATTTGGAAGTGTTATGAATTTAAAAAAAAAAAAAGAAACAAACAAAAAAAATCTAGTATTAAAAATGTGCTATACTATTTTAGAGATTACTGATCCTTTTTACCATCTGCAGCATAAGAATGAATACAGTTAACATTGAACACAGTTAACATTATAACATGAAGTCACCATATTTAATCTGCACTTTTGAGCAGGTAATGTGTAATTTTTTGACCTTGCTCTCAGATATTTTTAAATATTGAAGTTTTGCCTGGTCTACAACTTTCAATACAATTAAACATTTTTATGTGAAGGAAGAAGGGGGAAAATATCTTAAAATTACCTTTATTTTTTAAAGCTGAGATAAGACTGAAAATTTTTGACTAGCTGATTTTTCTGAAGGCACATGCAGTATATTTACCCTTCTGAAAAATATTGCATCTCTGAGTACATACAAGTAGCACGGAAAATAGACCTACAGTCTCAGGTCCTCAAAAGACAAAGACAACAATATATACATTTTATTAAGTAATTATTACAGAGTAACACAGTGGCAACAGTAGTGTAGGATAGGACCTCTAGGGAATTCATTTCAAATCATGGAAACAGCTGTTTCTTCAGTATAAGTTAAAACATTTATAACAAGTTCACACATGACAGATGCAAGCTAAAACCTAGATTCCATAGTGTGATATAAAACCAGATGTTTTAAATGATCGTATTTATAAACTGCATATACTGAATCATGTTTATCCTTTTGCTTACTTTTCCCAAAAATATTTATTGAGTTTTTGAGAACACTTTAAAAACAATTTCCTGAGCCTTAGAAAACTATTTTCATAAATGTTAATAATATATCCAATTGTGTGCACTTGCTCAAATCTATTTTTGTAATTCCTTGATACAAAAGGAGCTATAATTCTAAATAGTACAAACATAGTTGTTACTGCATCATGAAGCTGATGACTGGAGAGTAAAAAACATGAAACACTTGTATTTTATTTCTTCTACCTTATAATGTAATTTAAAACCCCACAAGTTTAAAAGCAATACTTTTCCAATCAGCAGAAGAGTAATGTGAGTGTGATTATTATACTCATCATTATTTTTATGTTAAAATAAATATCTATATAGATTGATAAAAACTAGCATTCAGTTATATTTTCTTTCTATTTTGAATGAGAAGGGAAAAGTTAATAGGAACAACTGTATAAGGCTATGAATGTTTTCCACACCATTTCACCACCTCCAGCACAAAGATGTTTTTTCTACTTTATGCTCTTTAAATTTTCATTTCTAAACCTGCAGCTCATTCAAGCAAATTCAAGCAGAGTTTTATTTCACTTCACTTTTCATAAGCTTCAAGTCTCTTATTTCTCTGTAAATGTGAACTGCCTTGAACATATGTCAGAAAGTAAAGCTAAAATGTTTCTTGACAGAATTGCTTCGCATCAGGGGATAAAATAATCTAGGAACAAACCATTCCCTACAGCAAATTCAGTTACGGCCTCACCTCTGAATGATGCTCTTCATTTTGCTGCAAGACTTCGATACAGAGTTCTGCAAGGTGAAGAACCTCTTCCAATTTTCTAGCAGGTGTTGCTTGGTTCATGCTCTCTATGTGAATATAAAATGCAAAGCAGAATTATTTTAGTTCTAAACAATATGCAATTGTAAGAGAAAATGAGGTCAGTCAGGAATGGGAATGGAGCAAAGTTACAGTTTTCTGAGGTAAAGTCTATTTCACGTTAAGGACAATAATTTAATACAAGTAAATGAAGCTGAATTTCCAGATCACTATAAAGAGAAAATATTTAATTCACAAAAGAATCACTGAGCATTATAAACCTTATCTGATTAATCATAAGAGAACTAACAGGTGCGTCAAGGTATTAGGTGCTCAACTTTTGCAACAAGCAAGTTCTAATTCTCCTCAAGGTCAGATATACAAAGGCAGGAGACAGTAGAGACCTTTTTTGTTCTTGTGCTTTCAGCACAGTGCCCTTCTCACTAGATGACTCATTGTTATCTTCAGAAGATTCATAAATTTTGCAGCAGTCAAAAATTCCGAATGTTTCATCTAAATAAGACACTACATTTCAGGAGTATTTAGAAATAAGAAAAGCACAAAACACAATAAAGATTAAAGTAACTAATTTCTCATAACTGATTATTCAACCTACTAATTTTCTACCTACTGCTCAGCAACAACAGTGAATGCATTCTTTTAGGTAACACAGTGAAAAGTGATACTACAAAATACAGATGGCATAATAGAATTGATTGAAGCTTACTAAAATCTCCATACGAAGGAAAACAAGGGCAAATGCAAAAGTTAAAAACGAATAATGTTATTCACTCATTTTATAGAGTAGACCTCAAACAGGAGACAAACAGCAAAAGGTAAACCAAACCTAACTAGACATCCTACAGTGCAATTAAATTCAGTTTAGTTTTCAATTAAAAAAAAAAAAAAAAATTCTTAGGACTAGATCCCAGGGAGAGTCATGGAAGATAAGAGAGTAACTGAAGGATTATGGCTTAATCAATAAAAGTAATTTGTCCAAATACATGATCTGTATCATTAGGAATAACTCCAGTGTTAGCTATCTGATTTTGTTTGTTTAACAAAGCTTTTGTACCTAAGCTTAAACCATGAGATGGAAATGATGTTGTACAACATAATAATAAATCAAGTGTGATCACATTGACCAGGTTTGCAGAGAACTTACGAAGCTGGTAATCCTATTGTCTCATTTTCTGTGCATCTTAACAGTATGGTTTGAGTTGGAAGATATCTTATAGTTCAGCTAGTTCCAACACCCCTGACTATATGGAGGGACACTTGGCACTAGACCACGTTGCTCGAAGTCCCATCCAATCCTGGCCTTAAGCACTTCCAGGGAGGGAGCATCCATAACTCCCCTGGGCAACCTGTTCATGGATCACTTGAATAGCAAACCACATGAATACACATATTCATATGCAGAAAATCCTGCTGATGTTTCTTTTCCACTTTATGAATTCATCATGGCACAGAACATCAGCAGGTTAATTAAAAAACTTACAAAATCTCCTTGGTGTCGGTAAGGCTTGTCAAAACGTACACACTAAATATTTTAAACACTTAACATTTCTAGAAAGTCAAAACAACTTTTCAGACATCTGAAATGCAGGTGACCTTTTCCAGTACTTCAGCACTAACACACTGATGCACAGTACCTTGAAAAACATAGCTCTAATGCAATATTTGAAGAAACATTGGATTAGAACCTCCAGCAGACTTGTACTTAAAGGTGACTACAAAAGCACATTGTTTTCATAATACAAAGCAGGCACATTAGTTAATGAGGGCTATAAAAAACCAAAGTTTTCACATCTTGCTAAAACAGACCACATAAGCAGATATGTTGAAATAACATGATTTCCAAAACCCTAACCTAATTCAGGAAAGACTTAACACAGGGACATAAACCAAGCACAAAACACACACCAGGATACACAGCTATACTCACACTGTCAAAAGTATGGTAACGAATATTATAATGAATTTGGAAATTTTATATCAGAGAACAGTTGTATGGCTACAACCACAAATATACTGGTGCATTATATCAAGTGAGATTAGAAAGGCTTGGTCCAGCCTAAATTAATTACCTGACAGTATAAAGACTGCTATTTGATTCAGACTGAAAAAGTGGTTTTTATGCTATCCAGGACTGAAAGTGCTGCTTCCTCTAATGGTCAGTGTCCTCCCCTCCCTGAACATGCAGCAAGTGGGGTTCATACAGCTGATACATCACTATCAGTATCACTGATGTTCGTAAGTCTTAGGAAGAAACTAGAGATATTAATAGAGTCTGACTGGCAGGTCTGATTTCAGCACAAACAACAAATTTTATTACAAATTCAGCCTGATCTTCGTAGATCTTACTAATAATCAAGTAAATAACAAAATTGCATTCATAATTGCATCAATTCCTTATGAAAAGGGATAAGATGTAAGCTATTCAAAATTATATCCTAGAAAGACTCCTCTAAATTAGTATGAAAGTAATTCTAATAATTATATTGAATCTGATATTGCAATTTTGCATTAAAGTTCACTTATTCTGCACCTGGAAAAAACCCAAAATAGCCTAAGAATGGCTATTGAACTGATATTCTTAGTAGGGAGAGGAGGAGAAAGACCATAGTATGGTCTTCATCTGTGTTGAAGTGATGAATTTTGATCAGAAATGGCATTGAATGGAGAGTTTAGGGATTTTGTGGGGTTTTTTTTTTGTTTGTTTGTGAGTTGTTTTGTTGCTTTTTGTTTTGTCTTGTTTGTTTGTTTTGTTTGTTTGTTGAAAGGCATAATGAGCCTAATAATATAAAGTGAGAATCAGAAATGTTCCAACACAGGCAGTGTTCCCACACTAGGACCACTTGGGAAGGAGATCAGGAATAATGCTGGCATAAAAAATAAATCAGTCATGACAAACTATTTCAATAAGGAATTGCAAGGATTTCGGTCATTATGGGACTCAGGAATATTTCCTGACTATGGGTTCAGGAATATTTTTTCCAGCAGGATTACTGTGTTTAAGAGGAAAAAGAGAAAACTGTAAATTTTCCTTTCAGTATTGCAAGCTTCTGAATGACACTTCATAGAAGAAAGACTGAAAATGTGAGACAGATTAGGCTCAATGAATTCCAGTTTCACGTTTGCATGAAATTTCCCTTGCTATATACTATTTACTAGTTTACACTAAAATGATTACTTGCTAAAACCACGTATATTACTCTTGATGCTTCATACTTATTTCAACAATATTTTCATAATTATTTTCTGATTAAGATTTACTGATAAGAAAATGTAGCAGACAATTGCACTCGCTCAGCACCCTTGGACAAATCTCTCTGATTTTGTTGTTTGCATATTCACAGAAAAATCAGTACATGCAGTTTCATGTGGATATATATGCTTCCCTTCATTTTGCTTAGCCTTCATTTAAAGTTTCTTTTTCTAAGTCACCATATAAGCTATTTTTTTTCTCTGTAACTAAGGATCTTATCATTTCCTAAATCGAGTGAACGTACGTTACAGAGAGACACCATTTACATGGGTGTATAAATAAGGGGCTAGGAAGTAATTTCAGAGAAAAGGAGATAAATACTAATATTTTTTTAACCAAAAAAAGCAGTAAACTTAAAATATGAGTACCAATTAGCTGTTATCTGGAAGTTTTAGAACCTCCAAAACAATCTGAGCAAATACTGCCCCTGTCTTTGTAAGCATAAAAAAATTACAGGCATGGAAATCTGTGCTGTCAGTTTTCATTACATTCACTATGTCTTTCTCCTCACAATTACTAAGGGTTGTTAAAATGTGTTTACACTGCTCAAACTAACAAGTTGCAGAAGGAGTCATGTCAGTAAATATGCTGCTTGACATCTTTCAGAAAATAAACAGAAAAAGCCATCAATCATCTGTTTTCAGCTTCGCATTCTGCTGAAATGAAAAAGCAAGCCAGGCTTTGCAAATAATGGATGCTCTCTGAAGTACACATTATCCATGATTCACACAGGTACCAGGAAAATATTGCTAAATGAGCTAAGTTAAGTGAATAAAATGTTACTGAAATGAAAAGGTGAATGCTTCATGGACTGATGGAGCCTAAGGCCATAAGGTACTGTCAGATCATGCAGTCTGACCTGTGTCACACAGGTCAGGGAACTTCCCCCCATTCCTCCTTTCTTGAGTGCATCAGGATGTCTAAAACCTAAGAACAGTGTGTCTAATACCTAACTTAAGCTTACTTTCCAGAAGAGAGAGTACCCATGAAGACAAATGGACAATTCACTTTTCTTTTTCTCCCCAGTGTGTAAGGTTTTCCATCAGTGTGTTTAATTTCTCATTAGCATTTGGTCAGCACAGGAACTGGCTTATTAAAAAGGTGGCTTTCCTACTCAGATATGAGTACAGTGCAGCTAGGAGGTGCCTGTCTCTGGCCTGTGGCACAGCATATATCCCTTACTGGTTTTTCCTGCCCCTTACTGGTTTTCATCCTTCCTCCTTTTCTTCACACAAGCACATCCAGACCAAGACACTCAAGAGAACCAATCTGTCTTCAGGCCAGAGGGTCAGCCACGGACCAGTCGTAGAGATAGCAGAAAAAAGGCAAGTATTGAGAGACCCTGTGTTCACCTTCACATCCACACAGCTTGGATGGGGCTGCAGACTTCTGGGATGATGTTGCATTTTAGGATTTAGTCCAGCTCATTTTATGCCAAACTGCAACAGAACATCCAGTTTGCATTTTAATTCTCCATGTAAGACAACTGGTATTTGTTTTAATTTTCATTGGCACCGTTGCTCTGGTTGCTGGCAGCACTCAGCTGTTATGCTACTTAATGTTAATGCAACCAGCATTAAAGCCTGGAAGAAAGTGTAAGATGCCTACTAGTGGAGGTGTCTGACCATCAACTAATTAATTTCTATGCATATGCCACAACTACACCCACAGGAGGGCAGATAACATTATGATTGTTGGTTGTCAAACGCCTTCCAGTATGTGCTGCACACACAGAAGTGAAGAGTCTGAGCAAGTTTTGGAATATAGTTTATTTAGATATAGAGAAGAGGGATCTAAATGTTATGTATTTCTTTCCAGTTGTAGTGCATGGAGCCTAAATGAGCTTGCCTGTTATTTTATACCAGCTCTCTTGCCAAGGAATCTGACTAGATCACTCCAAATAAGACCCTAAAATGGGTTAATTTTCATGTAGAGGGGATGACATGGAAGCCCTGCAGTAAAACAGGCCATAATATAATGTGATAATGCGGAGACATCATAGTTTGATCTGGATGAAGCCACCTCTGCTCCAGTGGGGCACTTTAATATGGACTTCTAGCATATGAAAGTAGCAAGATTGCTTCTAGACTTGTTCCAAAAGCAGAAGAAACATCAGTAAACTGGAGCTAATACGTTACTAAACCTGAACTGACTCTCCAGAGTTAATCTGCAACTGGGATAATCCACTCACAGAGAATTTCAATTTGACTGTGGTAGATTTTCCTACAGATTCTCACAGAATTAATTCTGCATGAAAAACCAACGCTAGTCTTGTAGAACTAATGGAATTTTGCTTTAATTATGAATACTTCATAATTGTTTTCTAAGAATTCAGTAGGATTTTAAATTATAGGGACAAAAATAATAATAAATTTAATTCCCATTATCACATATGTTCAGAGAGATTATGAAATTTATACAGTGTTAAAGTTCACATCTCCTAATCTATAAACAACCATTTTATAAAGTAGGTCACATTGCAATGTTTTCAATTTTTAAAAATGCTTGTAGTATTCAATGGAATTACCTTCATGGGACAATCACAGATCGTTTTTTTAAAAAAGGAAATCTTTTGGCTCATGTGAAGCTGGAAGAAGAATGAAACAACACATTTGGAGATTTAGAAGCAAAATTAAAAATGTTGAGATGAAAAGAAATATTGATTTTTAACTACTGGTCAATGGCAATTTATGTTTTTTTGTATTTCAGTTTTGGCACCACAGACACCAGCAGTTGACATTCCCTTCCTTTCTCTCACCTTTAATGTCTCTTCAAAGGGGGAAAGAATTAAAGTTCTCAGTACTTTCTGTTCCTGTGAAATAAAACTCAGAGGTACCAAACGTGTCAAACCGCAGAACTCCATGAATGAAGGGACGTGAATTACTGACATCCTAGGCTGACAGAAAGGTGGCATTTGAAAGTGTAGACTTAGTAACAAACATTTTTAAGAAATCATAATTTTAAGTGTCTAAATTCTAGGGATTTATTGAAAGATGACAACAGGAAATCTAGGGCTGGCAGTTAAGGATGACAAAAGTGATGTTGACAATTATTAACTTTAACAACAGTTTTGAAGAAATTAGTAAATTGAGCACACGAGAAGAAACCAATAAAATGTAACAAAGCTTTGCAAAAGTAGGTTTCACTAGATTTGTGCAGCAGCTTTTCTTGGTAGGATATTATCTTAGAAAAGAAATTAAGTATAGCTCATCTATTCTGACTTTACTAAAGCATTTGATACCTTGCCTCATGGGAAAACTACAAGTTAAAGTGGAGAAAATAAGGATTAAGAAAAAACCTATGTGTTGCATACAGAACTTGCCTCAAGAGAAGACAGTCGGTAGCACTGACAGAGCAAAGGAAGGTTTCTTGAAGAAAACCTTGAAGATCCTCTTAGAGCTAAGTTTTAATATTTTCACCAGTTACTTCAGAATGAATATTAGGAGTGAACTGATGACAATGTAGTAAAACACTGGCAATAGGCAGCCGGGTCAAACTGCACAAATAAGAGTTGGATACTTCCAAAGAATGAGAAATTGAAACAAAATTTAATACTTCAAGGAAGAGGGCCATATGTTCTTAAACATTTGCTATAAACTGGGAACCGGACTGCTGGACATTATAGAAACTATGATGACTGGGTTGAATTAACTTTTAACAGTCCATCTATGTGCCACAAGCATGACACAGATATGCAAATACAAGCATTCCTTGAATATATTAGATCAAGCATTTCTGCTCTAAGAGTTCTACTAGAACTTACAGTCATCTCATAAGGATGACTACACAGTTCTGGTCATCAATGTTCAAGAAGGTGGAATTCAAACTTTAATACAGAAAATCTCCTAGGATGATAAAAATGAAGAACAGAAGGCTGATATTGAGACAAGGTGATGAAAACCTAGGATGTAGAAGTATAAAACAGTTATGTAAAAAAGCATCTAAGGGCAAGGAGATGGTGAAGATGCTAATGATGATGAAATGCTAATGAAGCATGGAAGTATCTGAGATAAAGACGAGGTTAATGATCCAAAATATAGGGACTTATTTGACCACAAGGTGATTCCTACACCTACAGAGCAAGCAGTACTTGATATGGCCTTCACATGAGCAAAGCAGGGGAGAAAATAGGGGAAAAGTACTGACAAAAACTGACTCAGCCCAGCTGTTAAGAGAGGATGCTGGTACCTTTATTAAGGAGGTATCAGGACATGGACCTAACAAACAAGGGGTTCTTTTCTTGTCCTCTGGTCCAAAACTGAAGTCAGAGATATTTGTCTACATCCTGCACTTTCAATTTAGTCATAGAAGAAAGAGACCAAGAAGGTGTTATACTGCTGTGGAATTCATCCATTTTTGTTTGCTCAGTGAAATGAACATGCATGGAGAGGTTCAATCAAATCCTCTCCAGGTACAATGACTCTCTCCACTTGCTTGTTCAATTTCAATAATGTTTGTAGTGTTCTTCTTTTTAAATCAGATGGATTCTTCTGAGCCTTGAGGACATTTACATACTACCCTTCCTTTATAAACTCGTATGTAATGAGTATGCTAACGATTGATGTCCTTTAAAAGACAACAAACTGTTGAGTTGCTTCTGACCTTCTAGTGTATGGAGTTAACAGTTATGCAGTCTTTGGCAGTCTGTCTGATAGAAAGAAATATTGGAATGGCAACAGCAATTTGTCTTTGAGCAACTGCATACTGCACAATGCAGTTTAATCAAATTTATTCTCATTACTTTTAGTAAAACTGATTGGCAGAAAAAGCCCAGTATATTCAGTTACTACAGTTTTAAAAATAACAGCTTTAAAGACAAACAAAGTAAAAGAGAACTATCTCATAATTAAAAACTTTAGAGTTTGTCTATTGCCTCAGAAATTAATATCTACAGACAATGACAGATGCTGCCTGCCCTCTCTGCTTCACAGACATTTACGACTTAAATGGCTAAGCCAGTCCCTTTTTTTGTCCACAGAAAGGTAATGACCTTGTGCTGAAAAACGTATTTATATGTAAGTTTCTATCATTTTTTTAGGCAATGACAGCAGCACCTGCAGAGCCCATTACTCCTCAGCCATTCTAATTTAAAAAAAAAAAAAAAAAATAATGGGAAAACCCATTCATTTCTGAGACAGAATAAATATTTTACTCCATATGTGTGGGACTAGAAGATCTTTAAGGTCCCTTCCAACCCAAACTATTGGATGATTCTATCTTTTTTTGAAGTGAGAGGCATACAAATTTCTAAATTTCTATAATTGGTAGCTATACAAAATTGATCTGAAGAATGCTGTTTGTCCTCAGCATCTAGAAGGTCCAGTTATGTTCAGCATTATCTATAGGAAAAGTTAACTCAAACTGTGACTAAAGCAGGAAAATAAACCATATACAAAATGATACACAAAGTACTCTCACATAGCGAAGTTTCAAAGCAGCATGTGCTGAAATGAAAATTATTTATACTCAAAACAAGATTTTCATGTACTCAAGCTTCAATCATCTCCTTGAAAAACTACAAACCATTCCTGCAAATTAAAAGGTCATTCTATGACAGTTCTTAGACATAGTTGTAAGATGCATCCCAGAGTCCAATAGATGCATCCCAGAGTCCTGAGGGAACTGGCAGATATAGTTGCCAAGCCACTCTCCATGATATTTGAAAAGTCATGGCAGTCAGGTGAAGTCCCCAGAAGAAAGGAAACATCATACCCATTTTTAAAAAGGGTAAAAAGGAGGACTCTGGAAACTACCAGCCTGTCAGCCTTATCTCTCTGCATGGGAAGATCATGGAACAGATCCTCCTAGAAGACATGCTAAGGCACATGGGGGACAGGGAGGTAAATCCAGCCTTACTAACTTAGTGGCTTTCTGCAATGGAGTGACTACATCAGCTGACAAGAGAAATGCAGTGAATGTCATCTATCTGGACTTCTGAAAGGCCTCTGACATGGTCCCCCACAATATCCTACTCACCAAGCTGGAGAGATATGGATTTGATGGGTCGACTGTTCAGTGGATAAGGAATTGTCTGGACAGTCACATCCAGAGGGCAGTGGTCAATGGCTCAAAATCCAGATGGAGGCCAGTGACAAGTGGTGTCCCTCAGGGTTCCATACTGGGACCTGTACTGTTTCACATTTTTTATCAATGATATAGACAGTGGGATTGACTGCATCATCAGCAAGTTTGCAGTTGACACCAAGCTGAGTGGTGCTGTTGACAAGCCAGAGGGAGAGGATGTCACCCAGAAGGGCCTGGAAAAACTGGAGAGGTGTGCACAGGTGAACCTCATGAGGTTCAACAAGACCAAGTACAGGGTTCCACACCTGAATTGGAACAATTTGTACTATCACTAAAAGCTTGGAAATGAGGTTTTAGAAAGCAGTCCTGTAAAAAAAATAACTTGGGGGTGCTAGTGGATGAAAAGCCGGACATGATCCAACAGCATACCCTTGCAGCCCAGAAGGCCAAAAGCATCCCAGGCTGCATCTAAAGAAGCATGGCAGCAGATTGAGAGAGGTGATTCTGCCACTTTGCTCTGCTCTGGTAAGACCTCACCTGAAGTTCTGCATTCAGCTCTGGAGCCCTCAATACAGGAAGGACATAAACCTGATGGAGCAGGTCCAGAGGAGGGCTACAAAAATGATCAGGGGGCTGGAACACTTGTCCCGTGAAGACCGCCTGAGGGAGATAGGGTTGTTCAGCCTGGAGAAAAGAAGGCTCTGGGGAGACCTTCCAGTACCTGAAGAGGATCTACAGGAAGGCTGGAGTAGGACTGTTTGCAAGGGCTTGTAGTGAGAGGACAAAGGGCAATGGTTTTAAATTACAGAAGACTAGATTTAGATTGGATACTAGGAAAAAGTTCTATACCATGAGGGTTGTGGAAAAATGGAACATGTTGCCCAGGGAGGTTGTTGAGGCCTCAACCCTGGAGATATTCAAGGTGAGGCTTGATGAGGCTCTGAGCAACCTGATCTAGTTGAGAGTGTCCCTGCTTACTGCAGGGGGGATGGATTAGATGACCTTTAGAGGTCCCTTCCTATGATTCTATGATAGTTCAAAATTACAATAGTAAGTTTGCTGCTATTCTCCCCATAAAGGCAATTATACTGATTGGATAGCTTAACTACTTCATGAGAATTACAGCTGTACATTTCTTAAGGAATGAATGCTAAACCCTGTATAATTGTCATTGCAAATGAAATTTTTATTGAAAAAAGCTGTTCTATATTTATTATAGTAAAATGACATGGGAATGCTGTATCAAATGTCATCCTGACAGCAAACAAGTTGTTACAAGTGCTGCTTATACCACTGTGTCTGCCACTAAGAAAGTAACCACTGTCTTCTGGTAAAGCATTCAGAGTCTTGTTCAATTGAGATTGTGAAAATGCAAGCACCTGGGGAACAGACCTGGGCACCTGGCAACCACACTGCTGAAAAAGGATTCTCGCAACAAAAGGAATTTGCATGTTGACCTCTGTATTACCTAACAAGGACACTCTTGCAATTCAAGATTCTGTATACAGTATCTAGTGCACACGTTATTGGGTAAATAATAGTTATGAAATATTTTCTTCTTATTTGCCATGGCAATGCAATATATTGCCAATAGAGACACCAACAGAGCAGGATTTGGTCCTGTTAGCCAGGCTAAATATAATTCTTAGCGAAGCCCTTTCACCTGCTTCATCTTTTGCAGCAGAGAAATGGGTTAAATAAGAAAAAAAGTTCTGAGAGAATACGGTCTATTCACTCCTTTCAATAAAAGTAATTTTTCTGAGTTGCCTGATTAATTTTCAGATGTATTTTTATACAAGTGGAATTTAAAAAAGCAATTAATTTATAAACACCGGCTATACACCTCTACCTTCACCTAACTCACACAGTGAATTTCCTTTCAACTCAGTGTGACAGGCTTCCCTCTCATCCATTCTCTAATAAAGTTACTTGCCAGGTCACTTAAGGGACACCTGTGCTATCCTATCCTAAGAGCATGGCAATAATTTCTTTCAAAGTATGCATAAATCTAATGTAAAATGACTGAAATCAGTCTTTTTGTCTTTTTTTTTTTTTTTTTTTTTTTACAGCTTGTAACTGTAGGTGATCTCTCTTTAGTGGTCTATTTTTCTGACAAAATGAGACTGAGAAATAAGAATAGCAAGCATGTGTGGCATAGTGAAGATTTGTACTTGAGGTACATATTTTATATAAAAGTGTACAGATGAAGCATTCGAGAGCAAAGGTCAGGGGACATAAACTAAAATTAGTTCTCTCAGTCCACAAATTAATTTCAACATTTTGCTAAATTTCTAATTTGAAGAGACATTTTCTTCAATACCTACAGGTGTAAAAATATTAAATGGAGTATTTGTACTGTATAGCTCTAGGTATCTTACCTAGTAGGGAAACTTTCATGAATGCCTTTGTATTTGATGGTGAGGGATAGGTCCTTTCATCACAGAAAAACTACTGAAGGAGACTCCAAGCTCTGTGGATCACCTGCTTAATGAAACTCTCCCTGTTGCTCAGAGAGGGTTGGAAAATCATCCCATCAACTGAGCTCATATCAACCTTCATTCTAGAAGGCTGTGGCATGAATGCCCACATCATGACTGAGTAGTCTGCTTTCTTTTTTAACAATTCCAAGTAGGAATTCCACTTCCACTTCCAGGGCACTGAAAGCTTTCAAATGAAAATAAGTGGGAGTTTTGGGGACCAATGGAATTTTTTGAATCTTCAGCTTTGAATTCCAAATTTTAAAAAGTGGTTTTTATAGTTTGCTAGCATTTTTCATTTGTTTACTGCTTAAAGAAGCTGTTCCTCAAAAAAATAAAACATCCTTGTCCTTTCAAGTCCCTCATTGGCAAGGAGTTCCATTTTGAACTACTTAGATTCAACCTTTGAAGTCATCACCCAAATCTGTCTTTCTAGATGGGAAATTATTTCATCCCGAAAAAGCTGATAAGTCAATGCCTCTTCCCCATGACTGATGTTTCTGAAAACCACACAGAGCATCATGATTAAGCTTCCATTGGGTCTCTATGTGTATCTTTAAATAAGCCCTCAAAAAAACTCTGAGGAGTTGTTTTTGGTTTTTTTTTTTTCTTTCAGAGAACATAAAACATATCAGCTTCACAAAATTAGGAGCAGATGGAACAATCATCCTCACAACCTTCAGCTGTAAATAAAAAAATAAACATATCACAAAACACAGCTACATTAAAGAAGCACGAAACCAACTTCACAAAATTTTATCAAAGCCTTCATCCAAAAATTCACCAGTAACGTTAAAAAAATGGATACCATTTTTGCTGGTGTCTATGAAATTACATTTCTCTAAATGCACAAACAGATTTTGAATTTAACAAACTTTTCTTTATCACTTAGTTACAGCTGTTTAACAGAAACCACAATTCCATTCATTATATTCCAAAATACAACATTATCTAAATTGCTAATAAATATGCACATCACAGTTAAGCAATGAAGAATGCATGGACTCTATGATATTAAGATTATTTTAAATGTTCACACAGTCAATATAATGATAGTGCTGAAATCAACAAAAACAATAAAACATACACAACACACTAAATCTGTAATACATGCATACATGCACACAAATAATAATCACCTGAGTCCTTTTCAGCTGTTGCTGGATGAAAAAAGAAAAGAAGAAAAATATCATTGAAGAAATACAACTACTTTAGCTTCATTGGAGTAGAATAAATACCAAATAATGAGGTAGAATCTTTAAAAAATCTTAAGTATAGCAGTGAGAGTCCTGCCAGTCAGTTTACCCAAGTGATGGGTTTTGTCAGCTTGGGAACAAATGGTGCATGTATTTAAGACAGTATATTTTTATTTACAAGTTCTAGATGGTCTGTTTTAGGCTCAATGGCTGAGCCATTTTGTGCTTGGGAATTAAAAAACATAAATAATAGTAAAATAAGATAATATTCTTATTTTTATTAGGGCCTCCTTTTTAGGTAGTTACCATTGGTATATAGCTGATATTATCACAAACCAGATGGATTTTGACTGACTGATAAAATGTTGTTCGCTGAAGAAGTATTCAAATAGGAAAAAAAAATCCCAATAATGTGTGACAGCTACATTTGAGGGCATCAGTAGTGTTATAAAGATAATGACTATCTGGTTTTATATGCAGTTTGAAGAGTAAGCAATTAATTTAAATACTAACATGAATTCCTTTCAAGAGAAGAACATAATTTCAGTGTGCAGATACTACAACACTCCCAAAAACCCTGTGCAAGCAGAATGTGCTTTGAGTTTACAATTACATCACTGTAAAACCACTCTTAGAAAGCAACCAAAAACAGTAAAACCAAAACGAAATTTGGAAGTTAAAATATGCCATGGCCTGGGCAGCAGTGGAACTACCATAATTCTCTAGGATATGGTTAAAAATCTTGGGCAAAGTTGTATACACTTCATCGCTGTAAAAATTTTTTCCATTCCATTTTAGAATAAGTGAGTTTAAATATCTTTTGCACGCTTTTGTCATGTTTTAAAAATGTTTCTATTTTTATAGCCATTATTTCAACAGGTTTGTTTAAAAAGTGAAATACCACATACTAAAAAAATCCCTATTATGAATAAAAATCCCTTTTATGAATACAGAAAGATAAAACCTAAGGAAAACAGGGTTTTTTTTCTTTTTCATTTTCTGGAATAGATTTAATATTCACCTTTCTTTCTTTAACACAACATGATATCATAATTAATTATGATAAACTGGTTACTAAGATGGTTTCATGTTGTTACTCCCATGATATAATATTGGTTGCTATAGTGATGAGCTGGGCTTTTTGTTAATCACTTGTGAGATTGGTTTACTCATGTTTTTCAGAGAATTTGAACAGAAATGCAAAAATGATAAAAGTTGGCTTTATAATATTGCTAAACAGATGAGGCTTCTTCATTTTGCTGCTCTGATAACTCTCTTTTCTCATGCATTGCTAGAAATACATGCTATGAAAACACACACTGTGCAAAAAACCTGTATTTTTTAAAAGCAGAATTCATCCTTCATATATCTTCATGCTAACTGACCCTACTTAAAAAAAACCCAAAACACAAAAACAACAGTTGTAAAGATGCACACACACTATTTTCTTCTCTTGAATGCATCTGTAAAGCTAGGACTCAAGCTTTCTGCACTTTTTTGAGAATAGCATATGTCTTGACAAGGCAATTGATGATTCTAACTTCCTTTTTGTTCTACATACGGTCTGCAGATAATAAAATGATATTGCATACGCCAGCCATATTTTTGAGCAAAGTGTTAATTTCACAGTATACATTCTACAACATATGTAAACTCCAAAAAACCTTTCAATTATCATTGGATCTAGTGTTTTGTCCCATTAGTTTATTGAGGAAGTAAAAATGTAGTTGAGGTTTTAATGATCAGTTTCTTTTAATAAAGCAGAAAACGTGACAGGAAAACAAATTAGACATATATCTGCTTATCTTATAAGTACATCAGAAAACAATGAATACCCAGACTTTCCAAGTTTCAAGGTATTGTTACTGCTCACACAGAAAGAATTTCCTGTCAGTAGTTTTATCCCAAGGAACAGTAAGGAAATACAAAATAAGCCATAAACAACCTTTTAGATTAATGGAGAACTCAAAAGTAAGAACAAAGGGCAACTTAAATTAAGAAGTCCTAGTCTTCCATTCAGCGGGGTCCCAGGAGGCATATTAAAGCAATGAACAGGAGAAAGCTCCATGGTGCACCAGCTGAGATTTTAATGAGACATTTCCCCTTGCTATGGAAATTTGTTCACGAAAGGGAAAAGGCTGCTCATAGAATATTCAGTTAATAGGCACTGTTGGCTTTTACAGCCACTTTGGCAGTTGATTGCTGTACTAACCTTCTATTTTGGCATATTCTGTAAGTCGAGTGTAATTGATCAAGGCAGCCTTCTCCAGACATTTTCTAACCACTTTCTTCACCTCTTCTGCTGGTATGGGAGTGGCAATATCTTTCATTAAAACCTGTGCCAGAGACAATTATACCACTTGGTTACACTCGTGACCCAAATCCCAAGGGAAAAGAATAAAAGTATCCTAAAGTTACTACACAACTGGTAATGACTGAATGCAGATATCAGTAAGGAACTACTTTAGCTCATGGAACTAGATATTTGACTTTGAAGATTTCTATTCAACCCTGATTTGCTGCCTATATGGTATTTATATGCAGTATCCCTACTGTCTGGCATCTTGCAGCATGCCAACCAGTCTTTGTTTGGGTGATGCCAACACCAGTGTAACACAAGAATTCCATGGACAGGCTGGATCATGCTGCCGACTAAAGGTGTGGAAATTTGCTTGGTTCTTACTTGTGGAAAAGATTCTACGATTGCTTAACTATTGACTCTTTAACAGTGCACAGCAGAAAGCATGAGCATCACCATCAGAGCTAGCTCATACTAACTTACTTTTCTTTTTTAGTAAAGTTATTCTAATTCACAGAATTGTCAAGCTTGGAAAAGACCGCTGTGATCACCAAATCCAATGTCAACCCAGAAAACATCATCATGCCCACTACAGCATGTCCTGAATCACCACATCTACATGTTTTTTGAATACCTCTGGGGATGATGACTCCACCATCTCCCTTACAGCCCATTCCAGTGCCTGGCAATTCTTTCAGTAAAGAAATTCTTTCTAATATTTGGTCTAAACCTCCCCTGGCACAATTTTAGGCCATTTCCTATAGTCCTATCATTATTTATAACACCTCATTATTATATCACCTCACTACAGCCTCCTTTCAGCTATTGGTAGAGAGCAATAACGTCTCCCTTCAGCCTCCTCTTCTCCAAACTAAACAATCCCAGTTCCCTTAGCCTCTCATCAGAGGACTTGCCCTCTAGAACCTTCACCAGCTTGGTTGCTCTTCCCTACCCATGCTCCAGCAGCTCAACATCCTTCATGTAGTGATGGCCCAGAACTGAACACAGTATTTGAGGTGGGGCCTCACCAGTGCCGAGTGCGGGAGTGTGATCATCTCCCTTCACTTGCTGGCCACGCTGTTCCTCATGCAGGCCAGGATGCTGTTGGCCTTCTTGGCCACCTGGGCACACTGCTGGCTCCTATTCAGGTGGGTATCAGCCAGCACTCCCAAGTCCTTTTCCACTGGGAAGCTTTCCAGCCACTCTTCTCCAAGACTAGCACTGCATGGGGTCATTGTGACCCAAGTGCAGGATCCTGCACTCAGCCTTGTTGAACCAAATACAATTGGTCTCAACACAGCATGTTCTTGCTGTGAAAACCAGTTATCTATAGTAGGCAGGGGAAACACTGAAATTCTGGCAGAATATTTCATCGTGGACAGATAGATAGAATAATAAAACTTGTAGGCTTTTAAAGCTCATTCATTTTTAAAATATGGAACTTCAACAGAATGGGTTACCTGTTGCAAATGAGGTAAACTGAGAATATATACCTCTTTATATGAATGCAACAACATATACTCTGGATTGTTAACACTGAAACTGATAATCAAATCATCCTAGGAGCTGTTCTCTAGACCCCCAATCATCTTGGTTGCCTTTCTCTGCACCCTCTCCAGGACCTCCATGTCCTCCTTATACTGCGGTGCCCAAAACTGCACACAGTACTCAAGGTGCAGCCTCACTAAGGCAGAGTATAGGGGCAGCATCACCTCCCTGGTCCTGCTGGTCACACTGTTCCTGATACAGGCCAGGATGCTGTGTGCACTCTTGGCCACCTGGGCACACTGCTGGCTCATGTTCAGCTGGCTGTCAATCAGCACCCCCAGGTTCCTCTCTGCTGGGCAGCTCTTCAGCCACTCCTCCCCAGGTGTGTAGAGCTGCTGGGGGTTGTTGGGGCTGAAGTGCAGGACCCAACATTTGGCCTTGTTGAAACTCATGCAATTGGCCTTGGCCCATTGCTCAAGGATGTCTAGATCCAACAACTAGTTTCAACAAGTAAAAGTACAGTATTCAAAAACTTTTATTCTGGATTTTATTTTATTTCAAGCTTTTCAAAGACAGGTAAAATGTTTGCAACCCATGGTGAATCCACAGGTATAGGCATGTACACTTATTCCCAGTCAAGACTGACACCACGGTGTTGCTTGAGCACCAGACAGAGAGCACCACTGCCATTTGTAACAGCAGGAAGGATAAGAGGAAATGGCTGTTTCATATAATGCAAAGGAATCTAACACAGTGCTACAGTCACTGAGATTATAAATAAAAGAAAACATATATCCAGACTCCCTATGTGTTTCTGAACGTGGTAGAGGTTTTCTGAGAGAGAATCTCCACCCACAGAGTGTTCTGAACTGCAGATCAACCAGCGCTCCCTGGGACCAAACCTCTCAGACTTTGGCAAAGTTAACACAGGCTGAGACCTAAGCTTTTTTCAATTTATACCTTCATCAGGCTCCCGCTGATACAATTCTTCTAGAATCGTTGCTGGGATTTAATGTTCTCTTTCCCCAGAGAGAACTGAGATTCTTTTACCATTACAGGGTCTTCTCCCTTCCTGTTGGTACAAGATGGATTTGCCGAGCAGGAGTTTACGTTTATGGCTGCCCATATCACTTTCATTGCTTAGAGCTTTTTTCTTATTAAATTGACCCAAATTATGCTTTTATGGAAGATTATTTGGATTACATACAAGCTTTTTAATGTTACATATCACTATAGACATCATCAGTGCAGAAGCCATAGAAAGAAGGAAAGGAGGGCTGCAGAGTAGACTTGTACTACTTTAGAAGTAATGCTGGGTAATCTTTGAATTATAAAGAAACAGAGTCATTAGAGTGGCTTGAAGTGAAAATCTAATAAATAAGTCCTACACAAAACAGCTGTTTGCCTCTGTGGAAAATGTTAAGCAAAAAACCTCCCAGTGTACAATTAAAACCAGTACTGAAATACCTGAGAAGACACAAGTCTGCTTTCAGTAGCCTGAAGGCAAAAGAAAAATACAGGCTTAGTACTCAAACAGAACTTAAAATAATGTGTTCTTATACTTACCCTTTCAAGCAATGAAAGTGTGGCTTTTAAAGCTCCTTCAGGACGCCCAAAAGGGAAACAGTATCTTTAACAAGTGAAAAACAAAACAAAACCAATCAAGATACAAATAGAAGATAAAATTATCAACTTATCACAAGTTAAAATGCAAGTATACACAACTTGCATTAAATTATGTTAGCAGAAGACTCCCTTAAATGAAGTACTAATGAAAGCAGAAGGTCCCTCATGTAGTCTTCCTTCGAGCATATACATAGCACAGCAGAATCAGCTCACCAACAGCTCAGGTCTGAATACAGTAAAATTACAGAAGATAAAAAGCATCACTTCTACATTCTCAACTATGAATGATATTTAATGGTCTCTGATGAGCCCAATTTTCATCTTCCCAGGAAGAGGTACTATTTCTCACATAGCCATGACAGTTATTGGATTTTAATATTGGATTAAGATAAGGATAAAATGTCAGATATTTAAGTTTCCAGAGACACATGGGAATAAAAATGCCTTAAAATATTCTATAATTTTTTCTATTATAATAGAAATAGCTTGGAAAAGCATGTTATGTTATCTAAAATTTTATCAGCTACAACTTAAACCACATCCACAGCTGTCTTGGCATTTCCAAACTGATGTAAATTAAAAAAAGGGATCTCCTTCATAGCTTTGTTTTTCATTTTGTCCACTGAATGATCCAATATACCAGCTCAATGAAATTTTGATGCTCAGGCAACTGTAACCTCTCTTAATCCTGTCTATAAGATCTTGCTGGAATATCCCCAATTGAAAAAAGGATTTTTTACTTTGGTGAGATTATTTTTTTCTTATTATTACTCACTGAGGATGGTAGCCTCATATTCTCATGTTCTCCAATTGTAAAATCTTTTCTAATGATAAAAGGATCCAGACCAGTGAATTTTAGATGTACACTTTGGTCAGTACAAATAAAGCTATATAAAGGAGGTCAAAAAAGGATTTCCTGCAGTGAGAATCCCAGTATTTGATTTGCTTAATTTTCTTTCTTTCTTACTGTAGTGCTAGCAATTTTTGTGAACAGGCTAACAAATTAGAAAAGCAGGTGATAATTTGTCTTAAAATAGAACACATCTTGAAGTGTTTCGTCTCCTCCTCCATGAAAGGGGTAAAATGTAGAGAAAGTACATTTTCACAATCCTTGATTTCTCTTTCCCACTCTTTATTCCTATCAATGTCTAATGGAAGCTTTTGAATAAATGTCACTCATTTCTTGATTACACTGAATATTTCAAGTAAAACCAGTTTCCAGTCAGTTTTGGAATAAATCCCAAACAGAATTCTACAGTAGAATAAAGGTTCCTCAGTTTATTGCAGTGACAATATGTTCTGAGTACAACACGGGCAGAAAGCTTATGTGTGCAACTGGTTCAAAGAGAAGAAAAGAGATGTTTTCTTGAAATAAGCAGTTTAAATAAAAGGAAATGTTCAAAGCAGAGGCCTAAAGGGACACTCATCAGTCCCACCTCTCTGCTGCTGAGAAGATAGGGAAGCAGCATCTTGCTGTCAAGGAGAAATTTAATATCTTGAATAAACCCCCCATGGCAGCTGATTTCACACTATCTGGCCGCAAGGATGCTTCCACAGGGGGGATTTTTAAGGGTAGGGAGACATAGATGATGACAGTGGTTAATTAAATTATTAGACATATGGACAACTGGGTCGGTGACATCCATGAAGACCAAGCATTAAGTTATGTGCTGGGTATAAAGGTAGTGGACCTCAGGAGATATTGGGTAAGTTACGTAGGGAAGAACAGAGAAGGAGCAATACTCATGGTCTACATAAGCACTAGTAACATGTAGAAGTGTAGAATGAACACAGCAGAGATAAAAAGCATATAGCCAGGCAAGAGATTAAAATTTAGGACCCTCATGTCTGCTTGTTCTGAGTTGTCACTTCCACATTTAATGCCTGAGAGGCAGGCAGAGATCTGGAGTCTCAGTGGGTAGCTAAGATGACAGAGAGGAAAAGTTTAAATACCTTAGGAACTGGGAAATATTTTAGATGAGAACCACCAGCAAGGGACAGGCAGTCTGCATCTTAATTTTAATGGAGCCAGGCTGACAGCAACTAAAATTTAAAAGGCCATATAGGAGTATCAAAACTGGAAGTTGTAGGTTAGCTGACAGTCATGGGGGAGCACCTTTTCCAGATGGGTGTCACCTAATGACCTAGAGTGATGTACAAAATGTTCTGTGCATCTCTGAAAAGGCAGGAAGAGAAAGACACTCTTCAGTACAGTGGTCCTCAGTGACAGCTGACCAAAGCATGCAATGCTAAGCAATGGAGCAAGGACAAAGCTAGAAAAGTTCTGATATATCACAGAAAAAACCCAAAATGCTGGGTTGAAAAGCCTGTTCACTAGCCCCCTAAATTAAGATGATGAGAATGATTAGGAAATGTTAAGTGAGGTTAGAAGAGCTGTAAAAATTGGTGAAAGATAGAGATTTCATCTATACACATGCACACTTGATAAATGTCTGATTAGGATGAGACTCAGGGACAGTTTGTAATTGCTTCCTTGGCTAACTGATTTAGCTAATTAGAAGAAAAGATGCTTCTCATGATTTGGTCTCAGATGTGAAAAGGACATAGTTTGAGAGGCTCAGAGAAGGAGGGGTGCTCTGTACTAATGATCATAAAACAATAACATTTAACAATACAGCAAAAGAGAACTTGCCAAAAAAAAAAAAAAAAAAGTACATTAAATCCCATAGCATTAAATTGCATACTAAGAGAAAATTATTCCAGAAAGAATACTATATATACTATATACTCACCTGAAATGGCTTATTTGGTTCTCTAAAAGGGAGGAAAGTCTGTCCTTAATTTCTTCAAACTTTTCTTTCTCTTCAACAGATACTGTTCCGATTCCATCTGGCCTGTAATATTAAATATTCAATAATTCTAATATATAATGTAGGGTTAGGGTTAGCCTTATATGTAATAATTAGCTCTTCACAATGATTCCTCTTTGAACAGTGACCTTTACTTTTAAGCTTTCAGTTACCATGTGTGCTCACTCTCCCCTCTCCCATTGCCTCGAAGGATAAACAAGAACTTGTGACGAGTTAAAGAACAGATCACAACTAGACAAACAACTTAACTTTTGATATGAACTTTTTAATTCAAATCCTAGTTTTCTACCTGGTTCAAATATGAACACAAAGTAGCAAGTATTTCTCCCAAATCATTCCCATATATATATAATACCTTTTTTCAAGAAAATTATTACTGTCGGCACAATAGTGGGGCCTACTTGGATCTTACTTAATTTCAGCTCTTTGAATCTTCCATGTATTTTCTCAGAGGAACAATAAGGTTGAAAGTGATTTTAGATTAATTGTGGGAAGAAAACTGCAGTGAGAAAAGCCAGAGCAGGCAACATCTAGGAATTCTCCTTTCTAGAGTGAGCATAGTTTTTTGATCCCCCACCCCATATTGATAAATAGAAGCATGTGATCAAGACTTCCAAACAAACAGAGCATAATGGATGCAATAAATGAAGTAACTAAAAAAATACAAACAAAACCACTGGCATTTCTTAAAATATCAAATTTAAGTCTCAATAATTATAACTTTTATTACGTATATTAAGCACACAGAATCTTAGCCTAAAGGTATTAATTATGTCTATTAAAATAATGATGAAATTAAGGAAATTTAAATACAAATTTACTAAATGGTATTTTCACCGTGCACTTACAACCTCCTGACACACAATATACTTTCAAAAGAAGTATCTGAAAACTTCCTGTTAGTCTCTTAACTTTCTGCTCCAAGGTAACAAAACAGCTCCTGCTTCCCACTCCAGTTTACTATCCTTATGTTAAGTGCAAATCCAACCTCTACCTCCTCCAGAGCCTCCTAAACTGCATTTCAATGTTTCTAGAACTAAAAACATCGTAGTAAAATTACACGAAGAAAGACAATACCACTTTGCTAAATTGTTCATTTAATTTTCTCCACTATACTTAAACTAGGAGGGCTAAGTTGCTACCTGGTCATGACATAAACAATTCTTTTATCTCACTGATATTTGTGATCTGCCAACTTAAGATGGAAAGAATGCCTAACCTCCTTAAATTATTGTGAAGACAACAATAAAAATCAGATATGGTGAAGATATGAGTAACCAGGACATCAAGATACTATTGTACAAATTTGATGTGAAAGAGCAAACAACTTATCTTCTCTCCTTTGATGGATGCCAGGATACTTTACCTCAGCCTTCTGACAGATGGAACGGGTTCAGATTTAAGTAAATTGCACTGTCTGATTTCATTGTCAGGAGAGATTGTGCTCTAGAGTGATAAAGCAAATAGTTCTGTCATAATAAACCTCTCTGAGGCATGTCATATATATGACAGAAAAGACCTAGGGGTCCAGATAGCAGTAGATAACAGTAAGTGAAAAAGGTGAGCCAGCAGGATGTCACAGCTGTCAACCTACACTAAGGTTAGGATCACTGTGCACAGGGGACCTGTCACTTCTCTGAGTTTGTTGTCATACAGAACCTCACTGACAACACCTAAAATTTTCAGAACTGTAAAATATATTTTCAGTGCATCTTTGGATAGAAGCAAATGTCCCAGAAGACAAAAAAAAAGAGTACATGAAAAGGTCTTAAAAAAAATTATTATCTGAAAAACTTCTCTTGAAAACATGCTTTTAGAAACAAGCACAAAATCTGAAGCCTTACTTTCTTTCATCCTGTTAGCCTTCTTGCAACAAGCAGAATCCAAAAATGCATTTTTGCAACACAGTTGTGAGACACAGATTGTGCAGGTGATCATTCTTTGCTGTTCTTGGGAATGTTTACCTACTAACAAGAAAAAGAATCTAACTCTGAGATGAGCTGAGCTGAGATAGAAAAAAATGGATAAATAGCTTTGAAATTGCCACTCATTTTCTAGATCTTTTTCTTTAATTGTTTTAAAGAGAGAGTAAAATATAATAGCTGTGTTTTGAGCTAGCTATTTTTATTTACAAATTGCTGTGCCTGACAAGAAAATCAGACTCAGGCAGTTGTTTGGTTTGCAAAGGTTTAATTAATCCATAAACTATGCAAGAACTACTTTGCAACTAAACCCAACAACAAATGTGCCTTTCCTTCTATACCAAATGGAATGGATTGGGTTTTTCACTCGATTTTTTCAATTCAAAATTAGTATTCAGCTTTCTTATTGCAGCCTGAGACACATCTTTCAAGAACTCAGCCAAGAAAAATGATGAACTGTCTTCTTAAGAAGAGTTTTCATTTTAACGTTATCTTCTCAATAAGGTAAAGGGAGACTGAATTTCCTTTCCTCCAAATTCTTTTTCTCCTTATTCTTCATAACTGCTCTTGGGATTAGAGAACTAGGTGAAACAGTGAAAAACCTGAGTAGCCTTCTCTCTCTCTCACTTATATTTGTTTTCCATTTTTTGAGTCCTCTGTCAATTGGATTTGGACTGGCCTGTCTAGTTTGCTTAGATCACAGTCTAATTGGCATGGATGTAATGTTGACACTGGTCACATCTCAAATTTTCTAATTCACTACGACTTAAATATCAAAAGACAGCTGTTTGACCATAAGACACCAAAAAAAGAAGTTGACCAGAACGCTTAAAGAAACTTTTACTGTGACAATCTGGCAAGATTGCTGCCCTGATGGTAGTTAGTCACCTTTGAGAAGGTGACTGATTAGTTGGTGAATTTATGTTTTCCTTTGGGAAAGGACTGTTCTGCCTCACTTGGTAGAACACTTTAAGGCTTTTTTAGAGTACCCTCTAGAAATATCTTGATGTCTAGAGGTCTTAAAACCTGCAATAATTTGGAGAAGTCACTGGATGCATTGTAGAATTAAAATTTTTATGAACAGCTATGGCCCAGGAGATAAAAATGGTACTCCAGTTCCAATGGGATTTAGACATGATGGACACTGGGTTGACTATGGATAGTTTCAAGTCCTCAACTTTGGAAACAGCTTCTCCTAGTGGCCTCTCAGAGAGTGAATTGTTACCTTAAGCAAGATTGTTTTATTGAGGCAGCTTTCTGAAATACTACCTGAACAGGACTAACTTCTTTTGTTCATCTGAAACATCATTGATACTGGTACTTTTTGCATATTTGAGTATTTAAAAATGTTTAAAATGTTTTCAATAAGCTTTTCTCATGAAAAACATAGACCACCACTTTGGCCTGTCCTGAAAAAAAGAGTATGAAAAGAGGAATGCATGGACTGATGTTCTAATGCGCACACACACCTGGATGAGAATAGTAATGCTGACCAAAATCTGCCATAGAGAGGTGAAAAATTAGGATGAGAAAGAAAACACAAGAAAAATACTTCAGCTAAGTTCTTACTTCAAGACATCTATAAAATAAATTACAGCTCAAGGGCATAGGAAAACGAAACTGAAACTTAAATGTCAACTTTGCTCCGAGAAACAAATTGTTTTAGAAGACTTCAGTGCTTTCTAAGAGCACTTGTTTTTAAATTCAGCAGGATGCAAAATAGAATGATAGAACAGTGACAACTTTTAAATTCGCAAGATAAAGTTTGACTTCTTGTTTCTCAGTAAAAAGAAGATTAAATGGTTTAGAATTTTGACATAGAGATTTTTTCATCTATTTATAGGACTTTAATATCCAAGCAGTATAATACCCAGAACTTCCCTTAAAACACAATTTTATTAATTAAGGCTTTTGCACAGTTCATGGTTTATGTGAGACAAGTCTAAGGAAAAACAATGATTCACATTATCAGCTTAGAAGCAGGCAGAGCAGACGTCTTTTATTATCAGAAAATGAAGACAGCAAATTATCACATGGCATTTAAACATAGCTTTAACCAGAAGGCACTTGAAGACCGGGCATTTTGTTGTTTATATTAACTATTCTTCAAACATTTGGACAAAAAAATGGCACAATAGAGCCTTCTGCTGTATGCATTTCTCAGCCTGATCCTACATCTGCTTACAGGTCATACTGTCTTTTCATAAGTGAACGAAAAAGAACAATTTGGAAGGCCACTAAAAAAGAGTAGGATGATAAATCAGACTATTTTTAATGATTTTTTAATGCTGTTATATTTTAGGTAAGATTCACGAATGCCCTTCTACTGAAAAGCTAAGAATGTACTACAATAATTTTATCACAAATATAAGGGTATGTATAGGCATTAATCAGCCAAAAATAATGACAAAACAATGTATAATGTTCAGGGAAGGTGAGATTATGTAATAGCATTAGCTGTTCCTTCACTGCCCTGTCATGGTAAATATCACCTTAAGTATGCAGAACTTTGCTCTAATATTCCTTAATGATACAGAAAGCCTCACTTTGAGTTAATTTAGTCAGAAGAGAAGAAAATATCTGTTCAGAAGTTCCGTAAAAAACATTAGAAGTGACAGAGCAATGTAATGTTATTTTCCATATTTTTACAAAGTTCCTTATCCCAGATTTGAAAAGGATACCTGAACATTTGTTTACCGCTTGACACAAAGTATAAAATTGCAATAAATGGTGATAAAATTGCAACAAAACATAAAAAAATGAAAATAAATATATGAATGCATAGGCCCCTCTCCAAAATTTCCGTAGTTTCATTCCTCTTATGTGTTCACTTACTCCACTTTAAGGTACTTTCCTCCAAGGATCTCAGGAGTAATATGCCTATCAGATAATCTACAGTGCCACGTGATGGCAAGGATCTAAAAAGAGCTCTTGGTGACAGTAAGTTATCAGTAGACTTTGGCAGGGACCTGAGCTGATACTCTTGTTATTTTACAATATTTGTAAGTGAAATGGTAAACAGCTAAGAACTGAGGTGGTAGTAAATGCAGCTGTAATGACAATACTGTGGCATAGTGTGAAATGCAAAAAGGAGCTTATGAAATCAAGCAGCAATAAAACAGCAAACAATGATTGATCAAGGCAGATGAATGTAAGGAAAAATCAGTTGCTACTCAAGACAGAGATCTTGGTGTTATGATGGATAATTCCATGAAACCAGCCCTGTTCAGTAGCAGTCAAAGGAGAAAATCAACATTAGGAATTACCATAAAGGATAAGAAAATCAAAAAAAACATCCATCCAGTATAATCAGGGCATGGTTCAATCGCATTTCTTGAATATTAAATAGCAAAGAGAAAACAGAGAAGGATTTTTTTTCTTTCCTCTCCTCAATCTCTTCCAATAAGCGAGAGAATTGAACAAGGAGTCAAGTTCGAAGCCAGAGTTCTTCAAGCAAGAGGAGGCTGAGTTGCAGAACTTACCAAAGGTGTTGAGGTGGAAAGAGTTAAACAGGTTCAGGGGTAAAACAAACAAATACCTGAAACTGAGACTCATTCCAGGTTGCTGAACAGGCATATTCTGAACTGCAAAGAGTTGGAGATTGAAAGAGTAAATAATAATTGCATATGCTTCCCCTTTTCTTATTCCAGGCAGGTCAGTGTTGAAGACACAGTCAGTGAATCAACTTCACAGATGATACAAAGCTGGGAGGGGTGGCTGACATCCAGAGGGCTGTGCTGCCATCCAGCATGACCAGGACAGGCTGGAGAACTGGGCAGAGAAAAACCTAATGAGGTTCCATACGAGCAAGTGTAGGGTCCTGCATCTGGGGAAGAAGAACCCCAAGCACCAATAAAGGTTAGGGATGGGCCTGCTGGAAAGCATTGCTGAGAAGGATCTGGGAGTCCTGGTAGATAGTAGATTATCCATGAGCCAGCAGGTTGCCCTTGCTGTCAGGAAGGTCAAAGGAAACCTGGGCTGCATAAAGAGGAATGTGGCCAGCAGGTTGAGGGAGGTCATTCTCCCTCTCTACTCTGCCCTGCTGAGGCCACAGCTGGAATACTGCATCCAGTTCTGGGCTTCCCATTTCAGGAGAGACAGGAAACTACTGGGGAGAGTTCAATGGAGGATGACAAAGGTGACTGGGGTACTGAAACAACTCTTATGAAGAAAGGCTGAGAGAGCTGAGACTCTTTAGCCTGGAGAAGAGAAGGCTGAGGGGAGACCTTATCAATGTCTACAAATACCTAAAGGGTGGGTGCAAGGAAGACAGAGCCAGGCTTTTCCCATTAGTTCCCAGTGACAGAATGAGGGGCAGCAGGCACAAGCTGGAACACAGGAAGTTCCATTTAAACATAAGAAAAAACTTCTTTACTGTGAGGGTGACAAGGCATTGGCACAGGCTGCCCAGTGAGGGTGTGGAGTTCCCTTCTCTGGAGATGCTCAAAACCCACCTGGATGCAATCCTGAGTATGTGCTCTAGGTGATCCTGCTTTAGTGGGAGAGTTGGACTAGGTGATCTCTACAGGTCCCTTCCAACTCTGAAAATTCTGTGATTCTGTAGAATGACTGTTTTTCAGTACAAACACAGAGACCTTGAAGATTTCAAAACAAAGGCAGAAAGAAATTCTTTACCTTCAGCTATTAGCTGCTTTTTGTAGCATTACTTTCACCTTTACTTGTCATATATGAACTTCCAATAAAGCAGCTTTCTTTCTGAATAGAGAAAAGTATAATCACGTAATATGCTTGAATTTTGAATTTTTCAATTCAGTCTGTAACTCAGCAGGTGGAAAGAAGTCACTTTGCACTTCATGTGATGCCCACCAGCATCCATTTCAGACAAGAGAGACCGAATAGAAGTCACAGCATGAAAAGTAGACAAAAGTTGAACATGATTGGGAAAAAAACAATAGCTCCTACCTGAACTGTTTAGACTGAAATGTCAGCATTCAGGAATATCCTATAGTTCCTTGTTCTGCCCATTTCACTTTCACCACTGAATCACAAGTCTATTCATAACTACAATATAAAAAGTTCACTTGTGAACTAATTACTTTGATGGTGAGCATATAGTGGAACATTTCATAAGAAAAACATTCTGAAGAGGAGCCATGGAGATGCTGTTGAAAAGTTAGGTACCACCAAAAGCACAGCCAAAATGATTCAGAAACAAGGATGTGTTTGTTTTTGAACTGAACAAGGTTTTTCTTTTACTAAAATATTTTGATTTTTGGCTATCAAGAAAGAGAATGTCTTAAGAATGTCATCCACAAAAGCAGAAATACCTTTTTTACATAAGCAGTTTGTTAGCCCAGTCCAAATGCTCTTCCCAGCAGGAAAGGTAAGGCACAAATAAGGCTTGAATTTCTACCTAGGACTCAGGATATTGTGTTCAATACTGCACAAATACTTCTATATACAAACCAATACCATTAGCATAGGAGGCTAAGTACTGGGTATGCTTTATATCTGTATCTTTGTCTTAGGAAGGAAACAGTTGGGTACTGTTGTTCTCTGGTTCTGAGACCAGGTGGCAAGGACTGCTCCATCTAGCCCACAATAGAGCTCTGTTCAGGTCTCCTCTGTGTTCTGCAATGTTCCTGAAGCTCTAGGACAACGATTTACTTTTATGTGTTTATTCCAGGTGTTTTGAAAAGGCTACTGTGTTATGGCCTGCAAGAACATTAAAGCCTACAGCATGAAATAAAGCTCATACTTCAAGTTTCAAGGTGCAACAAAAGAGCTGAGGAAATACCCAAGGGTTCAAAATCTGCCAGAAAAGGTCTGAAGAAATTTGAAGGGTGGAAAAAGCTAAAGGTGTTTCAGCCTTTTTGACAGGGTACTGTGATGCAAGCAGTACTCAGTTCATGCCATCCCACAACCATGTCTGGGATCTTAGAGAGGGCCTATGACTAATGGACTGTTGGAGTCCATTGTATGAGACTTCATTGTATGCTTCCTCACCATTTTTGTTTAGCAAATCAGATGTAATCATCGGTATGCTCAGCATTTTTCTTGGTATGGTCCTGGCATATTTTGTACAGTTGCTCTGGTTGGCGCTTGTGTTTTTCCTCACCAGACTACCAGAAATGAGGGTGACTTACACCTTTTTCTGATCATTTGACTGATGTCACAAGATTACCTGCTACTCTAACATTCATGCCTAAAAGAAATTGATAATTTGAACTACACATCTGGCTGCATTTCTACATGCTCCTCCATCACCTGACTTCAAGATCATTTTTGATGATCTTTCTCAGGCTAGTGGAAGGTCTAAGATCCCTCTGTGAAGCAAAGGTGAAAGACAAATTGAATACATCAGGCCCAGAGTATAAAGCTCTTTGTCTTTGTTCCATGGTCTTTCTAATTTTCAGCCTGACTTATAAAACTAAGATGTGTAACGCCAGGGATCAGCCTAGAACTCTGGCCTGTCGTGCATTGTCTGTGAAATTCTTTCTTCCCTTTTACTATTTCTTAGTGCTGCAGCAGATGAATGAGTGGATGTATTATGTGAGTATATGTGTGTCTGTCATTCTTAGTGAGTGTGTCTGCTTCTGTCCTTGACTTACTTTTCTTCTTTCTTCATGTTTCTTTTTTCTTCCTTTTTACAATATCTCAGTTCTAGTCAGACCCTCTCTGTTCAACATTTCTTTTATTCCTAAAACACTCATAATGCTATTCAGAAAATATCTGTACAGAAGGAATAGACAGAACACAGAGTGCTTACCACTGTGTAAATGATGTGCTCCCTGAGATATTTTCATGCACTGCATGCACCGCTGTCCTTCACTTAAATTATGAACTAAAAAGAAATGTATCTACCTCCCTTTTGAATTCTTGAAATAAGTTTGAGCAATTATCTGTGTATTTGTCTTGTTAGGTTGAAATCAGTAATAAAAAGGCTTGAAACAACAAAGACTTAGATGCAATAGGAAACACGGATGTATCAGGAACTGATCAAGTAACCACACTTTTACAGAGAATAGGTTTCCAAGGAAAAGCCAGAAAATCTTCCAGCTCACTAATATGTACATTACAATTCTTGGGAGTATTTCAGGCACATTCAAGAACACACTAATTTTGGATATTATTGTTAAGAATTACATAATGCAATCACACTATCAAATCACCTAAGTCACGGATGCCCAGCTCCTCTTCTCACAGATGAGGCTTTGTCTGAGCAAATGAAGGAAACAAAGTAAATATAATTTTCAAGGATTGTCCCTTCTTCACTGGCTTGAGGACAAGTAAAACAGCCTCTGGGACTGACTGGTTGCAATGCAGCATAAGCATACATTTGAGGAATAAAACCTCTCTTTCTCCTGATCCCTACCAAAGTCATCTTTGGGAGTTTACTGATGGCATTACAGTAATTGCTTTCTGGGACTGTGAATAGGTTATCCCTAATGGCAGGACTGGATAGTTGAGAGGGGGGAGATTTATTTGGTTTCCCCTTGTTATTTTTGAAATTTTAAATCATATTTCCTACAGCAGTCTGCAAATCTAGTATGCACAGTAGGGTATAAATGCATGTTGTCCTATAATTTGATAGATTGCCTGCCCCACTCCTCACTCTAGCACAAAGAAGAGATGGATTAACTGGATCAAGTTCAGCTGATGGTCACCACGACAGAGGTCAGAGCACTTGCTCTGAGAAGAGGCTGAGGGATCTGGGCTTGTTCAGCCTGGAGGATCGCTTACAGGGACAGAAGGACAGGCCCCAAGCTCCTGCTGGGTGGCTGGCAAGAGAAAATGGATATAAGTACACTGAAATAAGCCAAGTTCAAACTTGGTAAAGACCTGACTAGATAAAGCCTTGAACAACCCGATATGAACTCACAACCTGCCCTGCTTTGAGCAGGTTTCGTCTAGAGACCTCCTGAGCTTTCTTCCAATCCGAGATTAACTTTTTCCAAGTTTTTCACTTGCAAGTGGAAGGGAAATGTCATCTCAAAAGCATCATTGTGACCAGCTCCTGAAGCAATCTACCTCTTTAGTTTAAAGAATTCCAGATATGTCTTGTCCTGGCTGCCGGTTGCACCAGGTTCCCACTATATTTTATTTCTCTCAGTGGTAGAATAGCCAGAAGAACTCAGTATAGTATAGTTAGTTGTAAGTTACAGACTTGAGAAAAAGAGTCAAAACTTCCCTTAAACTGCAAAATTGTTCAAATTGGCAGGAAAAACCATTCACTAACACCACATAAATGCACAATGCAAAGACTACCTTCTTAACAGGATTCTATCCTTTTGCCTTGAATCAGCCTGTCTACAGTGTCCAAGAAAATACACTAGTCTAGTAAAAACTGAAAAGAGACTGCTTTTTTTTTAAAAAAAATATCAATTTGGATAGAACCACAAATATCCCTGGAGAAACTTCATGTTGTGTGCAACTTCCTTACCTGGTGAAGGCAAGAGCCTATACATTCTTCTGCGTCCTCCTAAGGTTATGAATTTAAAAATGCATCATTAAATTACCTGTTCCCATGAACATGAGAAGCACAGAAGGCAAAACTGTAGTGGAGCAAGGTTGGATCAATGACAGAACCATTTTCTGAATGTTCAATCAATTCACTAAGATAGCAGAGATGGCGGTGACAGCCTCTGACTCCGTAGCGAGCACAGTATTCATCTAATACGAAGACCTGACCTGGGCTAAACCAGCCCTGAAAAATAAAGGTAAAAAAACCACAAAACATTTTGAGATTTTTTTTTCCCACTCCCAGTCTGTAAATCAAACAGTACAGAAGCATGTATTTTAATGTGCATTGTATAAACTTTTTATACAACAATAATTTATATCTGACTAACGTTGCTGGCACTGGCAGCGAGATCCAACGACAGCTCTCTTGTTGAAAGCAGAACATGTTAGGAAACTGTTTGCTGTTCTGAGTTATCACTGCTATAAAATATATTGCTTACAAAAACATGCTAATACGTCCAAAGACTTTTCCAGATTCAATTATATAAAAAACTCATATATATAATAAACTAATACTTCAAAAAAAATTTTTTTTCAAGTACTTAACTGTCAGTTATGAGAGAACATTTAGGAAATACTGAGGGACATTAACATGGAGGTTAAAACCCAGGTTCTGGATGCTAAGTTTCCTTTGTCAGGAGTTTGACAACTTGACCATTTACTCTGCTTGCTTGCACTATTAACAAAATTTTAACAACTTATATTTGTAAAGAGATACAAAGCCAGGTATTGTTCTTAAAATCCATCTGAGCAAGATTAATATGGTTTGACCTTAAATAACAGTTAGATATTCTGGAGCATACTGAAGGCTCACTTGGGCAGAGTCTTGATCAGAGGACAGAGGAGAAACCCTGACACAGACATGAACAAAGTACAGACTCCTTCCCACCAGGATCCAGAGTGCAAAAAGAAATGCAAACCAGAAGAGCCTTGATTTCCTTGCCTCCCAGTTTGGAAAAAAAGAAAAAAACCAAAAGCACAGTGAACAGTAGGGAGAAAAAAAAATACACCTTGAGAAACGACAGCTACTGCATAGCTGTTCGAAATAAGCTTTCTGTTTGTTTGGTTGGCTCTTTTCTTAATTGTGACATTTCTCTCTGATCATTCCTGTAAAATGGTCAGAGAGATTAAGCAACACCTGAAATCAAATATGCAACTAAACTGCAAATACAGAATTATTTTACAAGTCATGAATTTATAACATCAGCTTAGCAACTGAAGAACAATATTTCCCTATTGTTTGTGAATACTTCTGCAAGCTCAGATGTTTATTGTTTATACAAAATATCAGCAAAAAAGACTATTAAACAATACTTAAAAATATATTAATATCAGGTTAAAACAACATATGATTTAACTTTAAAGACTTGTATGAAGCAGGAATTTAAATTTTATAATCTCCCCCAACTCTTTAACATATTAATTGCAAACAAGAACACCTCAAAGTTATTTCATAAATGTTTGCCCCTGATAAATTTCTTTGAATTTAATGTTTCTACTGCCTTTACACAGCTTCACCTGTTTCTAGAGAACATTTTGCTTTGTTACAGCACCAAGAACAGTACTCAGTGTTTTAAACTAATAACCAGTCACGTTGCAATTGCTCATGTAGTTTACACGGTGTTTGCTAGAAAATATTGTATTCCATTGAAAGAAGAAAGAAAAGGGATTTTAACTAAATTTCTGCAATAATGTGTGCTAGCCCTAGTTATAATAAACGGTGTTTATTTTCATTGATATTCTGTCAATTTGTCATCACTGTCAATGATTTTTATGGAAAACATGACAAAATGTGGCATTTCAATACCTAGCAGTACAAAAATGAATTTATTACCAGAATTTCTCTATGTTCTCAAAGCAAAAAATTGTGACAATAATACAAAAATTTCCAGAACCGATGATTTTAACTTCAGTCTTTGTAACACATCTGTTTTAATGTGATAATTTTCATAGAAATATGAGCCTTCCCTGCCGTTATTCAACTCCATACAATGCCTGTCACACAAACACATAACAAGTACATACTACAGAGTATTAGATAATTGCATATTTTTATTGTATTATTGTAAAAAAAAATTAAAATAACACATAAAAAAGAAGCTCCACAATACTGACATGAATGTAAACTGAAGAAGTTTAGGTCATACAGTAATTTAATAGAGAGCTGTGCATCATACTAGTTCTTATAAATTTTTTGTTTTATTTTTACAAGTTGTATGTATGGTTACTCTATAAGTATTGAAATAAAGGGATGCATTGTTTATAAAAATCATAGGAAATAAGCTTTATGAGCTGTTCAAGAAGAAAATAAATTACACTTATATGTTCATTTATTCTATTGCTACCTTGACACTCCATTTTTTAAAAATTAAAAATACAGATAAAAAGGAAATTTAGTAGAAAATGATCACCCAGTCTAATTATTAAAAGCTGAATTTTAAAAAGAAGAATAAGAAATGCATCTGCTTTATGGTTGCTATAGCACTGTGTATTTCACCTAACCTCTTCTAAAAGTTCCTGATTTCAAGGTTATATTAAGTGTCTTACTATATTATTATTATAAAAAAAGATTTTGACCCCAATGCACTGTTAGAAAGCTAACCATTTTCTCTTTGAGTGCCAATTACTTTGTACAGATGTACCTTCAGGCCTCTTCTTTGATTCAGTGTGCAACCCACAGACAGAAAATGAGTCCTTTAACTTTTTCTATACATACCTCATAGTATTTTAAAAAGGAAGCAACTGTCATCAAATAATATGTTTTTCCCTATTTTACACTTGCAAACAAACCTAACCCCCCTCCCCATTATCCTTACAGTATGTGACTAGTCAGACCAGTGGAAAAAAGAAATTTTAAAAATTATCCTTTTCTTGCAGATATTGGGATAGTAAAGTGCAAGAAATTATGTTCTTTGAGGCATTTTAGGTCCGAATAGATCACTATTTCAAACATAGTATTAGGTGAAAAATAAAGCCTCAGGAAGTTAAGAGGTCTGATCCACACAAACCTGTTTAAAGAGTGTGTATAATCTGATGGACTTCCACAAGATTGTTGTTCCTTTTCCTTACTTAAAGCAAAACCAGAAACAGCACCATCCCTAACTCTTAGTCCACAAACAAAGTGCAGAATAGAAAATGTTACATAGGAAAGGGGAACTGCAGATACAAATACAGAAGCACACTATTTCAGTATCTTATATTTTACAGCTGTCTTTGAATGTGAAAAACATTCATTTTGATACAAAGATCACATTTTACTTCCTTTTGTTTGATAACAATTTAGTAATTATGTAATTAGTATTTTACTCCCATTTGCTATTTGCAATTCAGGTAACACACAGTGCCCCTACATCTATATTGACTGTGGTTCTGCTTCCCTTCTTTTAGCATTTTTCCTTCTTCACACCACAGTGGAATGAAGAATTACAGGATAGGTGAAAATGTCTGACAAGAAGCGACTATGTTTGTACCTTAAAATGCCTGTACGGGTGTCAGTAAACCCTGTCACAGGAGCTCCTACCATTATCAGAACCTTCTGTTTTTATTCAAAACCTCCTTAGAGCACATGACAAATTTCAACTGATAGAATCAGAGACAGTTTGGGTCTCTTTGCTTTCTATTGAGTGGCACAGCAGCAGCTTGCAAGTGTATAATTTTCAAATTTGAAACCAATCAATTGGACCCTTTATTCCAACTACAACCACAGCTATTGAATGAACTAGGAAGAAAGGACTACTTTGTAACAACTATTTCTCACTTTATATCTGTCTTCCAGCCAGTACTCACCAAACAAGAATAGGAGTCATTCAGTCTGTGATCCAAGGTCTGCCTCTGAAGCAGTCTAAAGAGGGAAGCATGGTCAAATTTGCAGGGATTAGCAGAAATAAACTCATCCATGCCATGTTTCTGACCACGGTCTGTATCTGTTCATACAAAGGAAAAATGTGCAGAACAATACATGTGAGTGTGTGTGCAGATTTGCAAACACATGGTCTAGAAAGCTCAGTATATAAACTGAGAAAAAATTACAGAGAAACACGAGAAGTAGGTGACCTAATATAGAATCTTGATTTTAACATCAGAATAATATTATGGACTTATTTTTGTATCATACCAACAGTGTAACAATGGGGAAAAAAAAAAAAGTTGGTACACAACACAATGACAGATAAAACAAAACTTAGAGAGATTACCATAAAATAAAACACAGTGTGCTAAAATCATTCTTAAAGCATGGTTTTCTAGTGGGGCTCTTCAAATGTAACAATTTAAAAAATGTTATGAGTACAGAAAATATGTATTCTATAATTTCCTGGCTTTATTTTGCTCCCCTAATTTTAGCAAAACAACCAAATAAATATCCTTCTATCCTTTCTGCCATTGGAAAAAAAAAAAAAAAAAAAAAAAAGACAGAGAGAGAGAGAGAAAAGAAAAGGTTTATGCATTTATTTCTTCAGATAAGAAAGAGCATCTTTACTGCATATCAAAGTACCACTCAAACAAATATGCACCATGGCTTGAAGCCTACTTCTCAAATGGCAAACTGGAGCAGAAATGAACACACTGGCTTGAGCTAGGTCATTTCCAGCCTTCTTTTTGTACTCAGCTTTTAATGAGACAAACCTTAATGTAGTAATGGCAAAGAGCTCCTTCAACCTTCCAGCAAAGAGTAGTGAAAAAGGGAGCAGCATTTTTGTGTAAATACATAGAGAAAACATACCATCCCAAATGGCACTTCAATCAAAGGCCCAAATTTATTGTTCTTCACAGATTGCATCTTTCAACGCCTTTAAACCCCGCGGGTTTATCAAAAGAGAAGCTCTAGTGATTGCTTTCATTAATGCTACGTTTTGTCAAAGTCCTCAATGTGAATTATCTATCAAGTATGGACAGAAAAAGCCTTACAGTGCCCAAAAGGACTAGTTATGTATTAGCACATTAGCTGTCTTGGATTCTATAGACTGTACTGGGGTGAACAGTCCTATCAACTTAAAAATTGACTTCCCCTTTCAATAGGGTCTTAGCTCTTTGTTCCCTTAAATTCAAACCTAGGTCTTTTTATATTCGTTACTAGAAAAGTATAGATCTAAGTGTATCCTAAATGCAATTTTGAAAACCTGCATAGTACAAACCTAAAATTTCTAAAGAAAAGGAGACAAAAGTTTATTGATTAAACCCAATTATAGAGTCAGGTTCATAATAAAACTCAATATTGATCTGTGGGCATGATGCTAACATAATCAGGCACATTTAGAAATTTAGCCCCAGATCATATTGATCCATGTCAAGTCCAACTTTCAGCTGTATTTGTAGATGGGAGAATTATTTAATTCAAGCTGAAGGATCTGCAGCATCAAATCCTGGAAAGATGCAGAAACTAATTCATATCACTTGGCTTTGCATTGTCAAAGCAAGAGTCACATCCATGTGACAGATTTCACCAAGGTGGATGTAGCAAATAAACAGTATGACAATACATCGATGGTATAAGGTATGAGACCATCATCCCAGAGAACAGCAGCATATATTTTTAATGGTTTAAGGATCAGTACCATATGTGATTACATAGATTAACAATATTTCCATGAGCATTAGACTAGCTCATCATTACCGACACACCTCACATTTTTGACCTGGGTACATGAAATGCTCTCTCTTAATTAGTGGAATATAGATGTACTTAAACACATGAATTCAAAGGTAAACAACTAATATGAACAAAACTACATTACTGTAAGTGCTGAACTACACTGTGAAGTTATCTTGTTTCCAAAATGATCTACACACAGATAAAAGTTTTCCAAGCCCCGTATGTTTACTGTGTGACTGATTTCTATATTGTAAATTTTCCTTCTTATACAAACATCTGAATTACTAAGCCATTATTTACAATAAGACAGATGACAGAAAAGCAAAAAAGATTCATATTTCTTTCTGCCATTGGTCTCGTGTACAAATTACACACAGCTGAATCTTTCTTAAATTACCTGGCTTGATTTTTTTCCTCTTAACCACACAAGTATAAGAGATTCTTTTTTTTTTTTTTTTTGAAATAAAATATACTTTTTTGAAAGAAAAATTACTGAAAAATAATTAAGTATTTTCAAATCAGGAAACTGGATATTGTAAATGAAACATTCAGAATGCTAATACAGTCGCCCAGAGATCACAATGCAAAATGACCTACTGAACACAATGCTGCTACTGAAAGAAGGATCTGCTTTCTGCAGATTATGCAATCTGCACAATTTAGACAAAAATAAGCAAAAATATTTATTTAAAATATAAACACTTGCTGGATTTAATTCAACAGAAAGATCTGTGATGACCATCTCTTTCTAAGTGAATCAAACACTACAAATAACATTGTCAAATAGTAACAGATTTGTTATCAAATATATTTTAGCAAGAGAAAAACAGTAAAAAATCTTACCATTGCCAGCTGTATGCAAGCAGGAAACGATAAAAAAATAGATCTAGAGCAACGCATCACATTTTATTTTACTATTCCGATATACATACCAGGTAAGTGGCAAATCTTTTGGAAACAAAATGGATTGTTTTAAAAAAATAAAATTATTTGATCAAAGGAATGAGGAGTTTATAAATGTCACATAACTGATTAAAAAATATTTAATACCCTACAAAAATTTAAAAATTGTTAGAGTGTTTGTATTTTTTCAAGTTCCTACACAAATGAGCTTTAGATTTCCTGTTCAAGCTACATGTAAATACAAAAGGCAGAAAGAGTGCTATATTGAGATATACAGTCAGGAAAAAAATACTGTTCCATTTTATTTTCTACACCTCCTCAATCTTGCAAAGTATTGGGAAGATATTTGGGGAGAACTTTCAAATAGTAATTCTTCTGCTTTTTTACAGTTAAGCTTCTTCCCTTCTTAATGAAATTTGTTGTCCTGCTTTCAAGCTGCCTCTAACTCAAACTCATTGTTTTGGCTAAAATCTCCATATTATACTCTTTCAGGTTGTGTGTATATTTCATCTTTTGGAAACGGCTAGGCAAAAAAAAAAAAAAAAAAAAAAAAAAAAAAAAAAAAAAAAAAATCTGTCCAACTTTCTTGCATCAAGGCAGGACAAATACATGTTTTTAAAAATCGTGGTAGAAACTTAAAAAAGATATTACAGGATTTTTTACCAAATTCTTCAGGTGTCATTTTATACAAGGATAACAATTTTGGCAGAGTAGCATCCTGAGTATGCCTTCTCCCATGTTTGCAAGAAACTCCCAATTTTAATCCAGCTGCAAAGGCTATAAAGTCACATCCTCAGTGAATGAGTAGAGTTGAGCTAATAAAGACTACCAAGACATTTATGTTATATGCTTGCTTGGTTCCTAGTGATAACCAAATCACTAGGCATAATCTCAGATTCATCTCAGCCTAGACACAAATACATGTTTTCTGTAGCATTTCCTCAGTGCTTGGGTGAACTGCATGAACTGGCCTTGCAGAGTAGTGACCTCCTCCCTTTTGTGGCTCTCAGTGACATCCCTGCTTGAGTTTAAGCATCGTGGAAGCAATGTGAATAAATTCAGGCAGGCAGGTAAAAAGAGCAGGTAGAGACAAACCTCTAGTATTGTAGGGATTAAAAAGTTTTAGAGACTGGGAGTAGTAGGGTAAGAACTATATGACTCTGACATAGAAGAGGCTGGAACTGGTTGGATGAAGATGAAGGTGCACAAGCTCTTTGCAAAAGACAGAGGCAAGACATGCATTACATTCCTTCAAGTGCCACTCCATACAGACAGTGACAGCTGACATTGGGAACATTTTGACTCCTGATCATTGATGAGGACTCCCAAGTGCTACATGCTTAGAAACACCAGCCAAAGAGACAATCTGTGCCTCTAGAACCTTATCATTTAAATATCTGACAATGAAATAACAGATGGAGGGAAGGTGATGGAATACAAGAAAGCTGCTGGTCCAAACAGCCTGACCGTCAGGCTGGGGACAGCAAACTGCCAGTATTTTGCTATAGTACAGGTTTGGAGAGTATACAAATTAGTTTATGCATGTTTTTCAGTAGCATGAGAAAGACCATAGAGGTGACTTACTGCCTGCCTAAGGTGGTGGAGGCCACTGTTAACCTTTCCTTTCTAAAAGGGAGATGAGGGTAGCCGGAGGCAAACAAGAAAGGGACAGGAAGGGAAGTGGGGGAATATGCTGGGAGGGTGGAGTTACTCTACTGTTCCATGTGACAGAGCATATGTTGTATAAACAGATGCCAGGAAAACTATGTGAAATGAAAAAAAAAAATGATTGCTTGTTTCTGAAGGATTTAATTACTTGAGTATAAAAATACAAAAATCTCAGAACTATTTTTAAAAACCTGGTTTACAGGAACATTACCAATTCTCAACCTGAGAAATGGCACCATAAGGTTAGGCAGTAGTGTTTCTTGTATATATGTGTTCTGACACCAATACCTTAAAAATAAACTTATTCTAGTTTTCCCACAGTCTCTGAACGAGGCACTTTAAAGATTAAGACTGATAAAAACAATTGTCAAAAGAAATATAAAATTCAAAATCTATCTCAATACCATTAAGCTACGATAGGAAGAGAAATGCTGTAGTCCTTATCACTGGTACATCCAAACAGATTGGAAATGTTATCTTCATATTTTCATGACTAATTCCAAAGCTTTTCTTCATTTCGTAAACTGCCTGCACTTTCTCGATTATGCAGCACTGACTGCTCCATTCAGATGATTTAAAGGTCCACACAAACTTACAAACTTCCTCCAGGACAATCTTTCAGTCAGATGGATGTTTCATTTGGAAATGTTTTCAACTTTGGTGTCATCAGACTGATGTCTTGTAATACCAATGGCTTAAGCATTGGATTCCCTTAATAGTTAATAAATATGATTTTACGTTTTGTATATGGGCTCTACACAGCATTTTTATGACAACTGTTTGAATTGGTCTCTAATCTCTCAAATTATTTCCTTTGTGAGCTCTTTCGGTAAGTGAAGTAATTCCAAAAGAGAGATGAGGAAACCTATACATCTTAGAATGATTCCTCACCTAGTGTGTTTTTTCAGTATGTCTCTCTTCTTTCTTCTCTGCAGATATTTTCACAGAGACTCAGCTCTGAACACGTTAGTGTAGGATCAGAATGATGCTTGGCTTCATGTGGTTTCATCAAGACCTGACAATTCCCTCATGTGCTGCTGTTACTCCTTTGTTATGACTGAGTTACTACCAATGGCCATCACATCAGCAGTTTTTTTAACTAAATGAATAGATCTCCTAATATATTACTCATTAAGAAGGGGATAGTCTCCTGCACTTTTATGTGACTCAGGTGAATCCATTTTTAATTGGTGCTTTGCCTGAGACATTCATGTCCTTGGGAAACCTTTGGTTTTCCTACAATTATGCATCCTTAAATACTCTGTCCTTTGCATTACAGTATGCTTATTCAGAATAGTGGAACTGAAGGGCAGCCTTTTTTTCATCATTGCTGACATTAGCCTGTCATCACTTTTGGAGCCACTTGATACCATGAAAATGCAGTACCAAGTTGCTTTACCCAGAAACTAAGAAATTGGCTGGTACAATGGTAGTTTGATAGCAGCATCACACCTACATGTGCATGTAATACCAATTTTCTTCTAAATATCCAACAGGAATGATCCTCAATTGCCACATAGCACCAACATGAAGAGATGGCACATTCAGCTCAGTTGGAGGTTGCCCTTCTGGAGGGAACATCTCCATTTGCTGTATTTCTGATAATTGCTGTAGAGATCAGGAAGACTCTGGGTGTCTTGTAATCACTTTTCTTCTTTTCAGGAGTTCCTGACATGTTTTGATCCATCTCTGAGGTGGCTGAATCTTGTTAATATCATTTTAAGCACTCTTTTCTACAAGGAATTATCTTACGTGGAACAAGGCATAAATAAGCACAAGAAATACAAAAGGAATGTTTTACTCCTTCCTTTGTACTACTTTCTTTTGTATTAAAAGAGTTCATGATCACAGGAATAATTCTACCACAGCTCAGAAAAACTCTTCAAGAGTTTCGAACTTGAAAATACAAAAAAAAAAGTGTAGTCTGTGAAAACAAAGTATCATTTATTGTATTGTACACATCTCACTTGATTAAAAACATTAAACATTTAATGAAATGCTTGCACTTTCACAAGCTTCATTTTCAGCTAATACTTTAACTTTGGAAGGTAATTTTTTTGCTGCAAGGTAATGGAAAATGGCCATGTTAGAATTTATTTCCAGAAAAAAATTAACCTTAACACAGTTGGGTATGTGACAGAATAATTATACTCTGATGTTTTAATTTCTTTAATGATACTTTTCAGTTGCTTTTTTTATCTCTCAGGAGAATTTCAGGGCTACAGAAAATAATTTATAAACACAATATATAAACAGCATTGATATATGTCTCCCTAAGTTGGTTTTCTCTAAATCAGCAGTTTAACGAAAGTTAATTTTTTTCCAAGTCACTAAAAGCTCTTTTTATACATTTTGTCAGGATGAAAGGTTGCATTTCTTGCCTTCTTAAATGATGAAGATGGCGACAGAATTTCAAGGCTTGAATATTATTAAAGGACATTTTTTTGCAAATATCTAGTTGGATTACTGGTTTATGATTGTTCAGGAGGGTAGTTGTGACATATGTTGAAAACTAATACAGTGTGACCTTGCATTGGCTGGAAATGGTTACATGGTGTATTAACTGAAAAATAAGATACCTGAAAAAGTAACTCACAAGTTCTCCAATCATAACACTAAAAATGTATCATACAAAGAAGAAAAAAATTTCACTTAATACATACACTAAATCTCAAGTACTCAGTGTTTACACCTTGATTAGTAATAAAATACTATCAACTTTGTGCAAAGATTTTCTCAGGGCGAACAAAATTAAATTATTAGAATACTGACAATATTAAAATCTGACAAAAGGTCAAACATAGAATCTTCACAGGAGTAACACTGAGCACAAAGAAAATTAGCACAGTGTATGTAAAAAAGAAGAGTCTTAGAAAATCATCAAAGACTTTATCTGTAGAGTGTAGTTCTTGTAGTTTCTCAAAAATTGATTTCATTATGTTGATTTCTACTGTCAGTGCAAAAGAGAAGGAATAAAATTTTTCTTATGCAGACACAAGTGGAGGTATTTATATATTTATAAATATATATTTAATATATATATTACAAAAAACAGTCAAATACTGATTCTTTCTAAACTAAACCTTATATTAAGTTAAGAAGTCACTCTATTGAAAAGAATCCTACGACTTAATTACAAAATACCATAATTGAAGTTTATTAAAACCAAAGGCAAATAATTTAATTTCAGTCATACCAGTTAATGCAAGTTGACAAATAAGAATGACAGACAAATTCATTATATTTTGAGGCTTTTGAGCTTTCTGTAAACTGTCTTTAAAATAAACCTTATTTGTAATATAGTTTCTACCTGAGAACTGTAGTCACCCAAACTGTCTAAGGTAATGTCAAGATACATCAGCCTTGTTTTTAAATTCTTTACCACTGTAAGTAATTTTCTCTCAGAAAAAATAATTTCAGTTTATCCAAATAGGCAATTTTTCTTTGCACCACTTCCTTTCTCTAATTTCTCTAATTTCCACTAATTTCAGTGTTTTCTAGTTCCTTTCACTTCCACGTAAGCCCTGTGCCCAAGAAGGGCAATTCCCTTGCTACTTCTGATTATGGTCACTTATTTTGTGCTTTCTAACTCATGCACACAAAGTAGAAAACCTGGGAGGGGAGCTCAGTACCCAGCCAAGATCCAGGTAACTGAGGAGGTGACCAGAAGCACTGCTTGGCTCTTGCCCCACCTTGGCTTTTGCGTTGTTACCTCTGCAAAATACTTCACCTTCCCACCCCCTGTGATGCAGTTAGTTCATTCTTTCAAATTGGTTGAGATTAAAAATTCAACAGATGTTGGTGTTTTTGTGAAATAAACTGGTTTTTTTCAAAGTTCTTGACAGCTCAGTCATGGTTTTAGATAACTATTAAGTTTAAACTATCCCATCTCACTGTCTTCTAGTAGCATAATAGTACAAAAAATCCACAAAAATGGAAAGATGTGAGACAGTGATAGTAGGACTGACAGAGGGAACTGGTTTTGGGTAAACCTGCTACAGATTTCATAGATAAAAGCAAGTTAAGTCTTAAATATTTGTCTCCCTTCTATCACTGTACATTTACAGACATATAATAAAGAAGGATTACTGCATACAGTCCAATGATGTTGTAAATATTTGATGGTTATTACAAAAACCTTTGGATTGCACTAGTTGATAAAAAAGTTGATCCCCTCAGCTCGTGAAACAACAGAAAAATCATGTATGTTTCCTCTGTGCAGGTATCTAAACAACATAATACTTTTAAAGAGATTATATTAAAATTTTAAGACATGGCTAATAAATGCTATCTAACCTGATTTTCTTTGAAATGATACCTCCTTCAAAGAAAGGTGAGGAAACCCTAACCCCAATTTAAAAAGAAAAAAACAATATTTTTTTAATTTATATGTAGTTCAATATTACACTGAAACGATGAAAAATCCAGCAGCCCATCTACTGCCTTTCAGCTCACAATGGACTTTCTGCATTGTAATTTTTAGATCACTAACACATAGAATGTATGATAAAGCAGACCTAAATCTATAAAATATGAAAAAAGATTATTGCTTTTCTATTCCACACAACACTGGCTGGCTAGTGAAAAATATAATGTAAACTAAACACCATCTCCATGGTAATATGTGGGTCAAATGCAATGATCATGAAGCTAATTGCCATATTTTCATGGACTATAATAAAAATAATAACCTGCAAGTCAGGATTTCCCTGCCTGATAATAATAATAATGTGAGCTAAAGAGCTCCTGCCTAACAACAAAGTACAAGGCACATTTCCCAAGTGAGTAAGTTCTGCTTAATCAAACTTCATTGAGGGAGCTGCTACATATTTTACCAACTAAAACTGAAAGCAAAGCCACAAAAGAAACAGAAAGCTAACTTACAAAGTAGGGATACATCTGTGTCGGCGTTCCCTCCTTTAGAATTCATCTTCTGAGCCTGACTTGCAGGAACAGGTTTGTATGATTGACCCGTGGCTCTGTACATGGCTTGAACCCAGAGTATTCTATCCTGTTCATCATCACTGGCAAATACCACAGTATCACCTTCTTTAACAGCATTGAAAAACATCCGACCACCTTGAAGACCTGGAGAAGGAAAAGGAAAGGTAATATTAGTAAGTACAAGTTACTTCTAAAGCACTGTCATTTATTTTATTATTGGTTTGTGTGTGTGAAAACATTTTACAGGTACATATGACATGGAAGAAAGGTAAAATCTGGAGCTATATGGATCAAATGGTAATATATAGCAGTAACATATAAATAGAATAAATACAAATATCACAGGAGAAAATATTTCTGTAATTCCATTTCCAGTTCAATTATAATTTATTTCTTACTCATCGTCTCGGTGTCATATGCTACTTTGCATTTCTCCAATATAACCCCCTTCCAGGCCTAATTTTCTTACCTGTAAGTCCCTGTCTACTTTCTCTCTTCTTAAACAAAAGCAGCACCATACCTCTTATCAGTGTTGCTGCTCCTGACTTTTTACCTTTCATTCCACTGTTTTATTCTGAGAGTGCATAACTAGAATAGCACAGTCAGTGTGGCTGCTCCAGCCATTCTTCTGGTTTCTCAAACACCTTCTGAGTATTCTTTGTCTTTTCAGTTATTCTAGACATCAAGCCAAGGTTTCCAAAGACTAATCTTCAAATATTAGAAGCTTCCTAAATTCATAACCCTCCAGTACACAGATAGAAGGGAAGAGTTTTTCTCTGGTTCCTAACTTTGATTTCCCACTGTGATTTTAATACTAACTTGTGTTTTTCTCATATCTTCAAATTTATACTTGATTACTCAGAGTAATATCTCTTTGGCAAGCACTGTAATCATTCACCTCTTTTTATAAGTAATTTGTGAGTATACTTCACAGTTTATTGACAAATGATTTCACCATCAATAACAGAGAAAAAGGACTGGTATTCATGATTTTCCCCTTGTATCACATGTGGTATTACAGTGCTTGAGGCAAATTTAAGTTTATTGCTCATTTTTATTACACCAAGCTTCCTTCTGTAAGCATAATTTTTCACACTAGAAAATGCTACTGCAATAACTGCCATACCTTCAGATGCTGAAAAGAAGAATCTTGGGGGTTTTGCTGCTAGACGAAAATGAAAAAAATGGAATCATCTGTTTTACACAAACATATCATACATAATGGAAAGTACCTGCATGAGGAGCTGTATAATCCACAGTGTATCCTTCGAGTTGCATCAGTTCCTGAGGCTCAGATTTCTTTTCTCTGTAACTGCACATTGCAAATGTGTACTGGCTAACCTGAATAAGAAAGGACTTCTTAATTGCTGAATTCCATTCCAGAATTGCGTAACACACGTACCACTATTTAAATTAGCTTTCACTTGCACTGAAGAAATAAAGTCCATTTTTTTTTCTAGAAATATTTATAGTGTAAAACTTTGTGTTCTTCCCCCTTCCTGCCAAAAGGAAGGGGAAAAAAACCCGTAAACCTATCTCTCTGCAGGCTCCTGAGATACAATATATTTTGGGTTGTTGCTTTAAGGAAAACTGTTTTCTATTAGGGAAAATACTTGATACCATGGTACTGACAAATCTGCTCAGCCTATTGTGTGAGAAAAAAAAGAAAAGTCCTGCATCCCAAGCTGAAAAAAAAAGGATTATATATATAAAAGTACTGTTCATATAAGGAGAGGTACAATTTTCATGCAGCTAAGACAAATAAACAATCTGGCCAATTCTAGTCAAAGACTGTAACACCAGAACCTTCAGTTTGATTTTATAGTACAATTTCTGTATCTTTTGCACTGTGTTCACAGCCATCTCCAGGTTGCTTGGCTCACTGGATAGTCCTGCATAGGTGAAACAGCTTGCAGCTGGCATGAACAACATGAGTTACTTCTCATCAAGTACAATTATTAAACAAAAAATAAACACCATGGGGTTTAAGATTTCCTAGAAAGAACAGAAAGTGATAAGGGGAGCTGGAAATATAAAGAAAGGAAAGTAGCTGCTGGGAGAGGAAAAGCAATTGCTTAAACTGAGATGTTAATTGCTTAAACTGATATTGCTTAAAAATGAGATGTTCCCAGCCTTAAATGGAGAGCTGGAAAGACCATAAAAGGTGACAAGAAGAAATCTGCAAACATTTTAAATCTAAGAGAGTGGAGTTTATTTAGGCCTCTGAAGCTCTTGTCTCCAAGGACCCAGCTGATTTGTTTTCAATGATAATTTCTTAGATCTGCAAAATTCTGCAAGGACCTAAGGACAGGCAAGGATCTTGTCTGATAGAGATGGATACAGTCTATCTCAGTAACTGACATTCAGCTGTTACCTAGATTTAATGCTTCATCCACAACTTCAGGAATGAGCCTTTTTGAAGTAAAATTTTGACACCTGATTTCACCTTCATTCATACATTCACCAGTGCTGTACACCTGCACACCACTCCACCTCAAATTTCGGTGGCTTCAACTATTACTGACAAAAGATTTTTGACTCTCATTCTTTGAAAATACTTTCTCTGCCACAACATATACAAGCAAATGAAACAAGTGTGACAGCCCATTCCACAAAATTGTCATCAAGCCTCAAATGTTGAACTGATGCCTCCAGAACCACAGTGGAGGTGTGCAGCTGACAAAAATTATATCCAGGCATTTCAGTTTAGTAAATGCATTAAACAAAGTCAGTTTCATAGGACATAAGAATTTGTGTGACATTGTCAGGCAACTAAAACTGAATGGCAGCTTTCCATATAAAATTTAGGGTATTCAGTTCTAGTGGGCTGCATTAAGGGAAGGAATCTATATAGAGATAAACGCAAACAAAAAAACCCCCAGTCTAGAATTTCACTTTGCTGCTTTTGCATTGAGTCCACAGTTCTGCTTTCATTTATGGTATGTTGTTTAGAAAATTACTGTATTTTGGTTTGTTTAAAGATTTTAAGTTATCCCTTAGGTGGCAGAGGAGGGGATCTGGGGGCAGCAGAGCAGTCCTAGCGCCAGGCATGGGGCACTTCCCTGGGAAGGGGCAGGGACAGGAGCAGGGGGAGGTCCAGGCTGTGGGTGGGCCTGGCTGGGCAGGACCCATTGCTGGGCTGGGAAGAGCTGTGGGGAGATGGAGACCCAACTGGGGCTGGGGAGGATGGCCCCAGGAGGCTGAAATGGGATCCTGGGATGTGAGAAGGGTGGGGATGCCCTGGGCAGGGACAGTCAGGGCCATTAGTCCCCTCAGCGCCTTGACATGGGGCTCAGCTCCTATGCCGTGTCATCTGCTCTAGGCCCAGAAGCAAGATCATCTCTGTTACTGCTTGGTATTTCCTTTTATTTAATGCCAAGAACCATATTTGCCCTCATGCACAGGCACAGAGGGAGCTGTGTTTTTATGACGCAGGATAAATCCTTTGCAACAAGTGTATTTCCTGAGAGCCCCCTCCTCTCCTTTCCTTGTAAACTGTACCAACCGATTAGATTTTGCTAGCTGGCAATGCAGTAAGGATATTTTTCAAATGACTGGATTTTTTTGGTGTTGGCAAGCATACATGATGTCAACAACTCTGTATAACCACAATGTACAGGCAAACAGCCTTCAAAAAGGAAGCCTGCACACACTAACAGTGGAAATGCATAGGATGCCCATTTTTCTTCAGATGTTTTACCTAAGCTTGTGGGAGATCTGGGTTGTATGTTCATTTTTAACCTCACCTCTATAACAAGACATAGATTGTAATGCTGCTGATTTTCCCTTTTCAAACACATTTCAAATGCATTCTCTTATTTTAAGGGAACAATTTATTAAAAGATATTAATTCCATACTCAGTCTTACACATCATATTTTTGCTGAAAATGAGATGTTTAAAAGTGTCTCCACCAAAGAAACTAATAGAAAAACTCCAGAAAAATGTTGGGGGGAAAAGTCCAATAATATAAAGAAATAGAGAACTTGCCTCACTGGTTTACACTTGCAGTCTCTTAAATCCTTTTCCCTATGGTTATCACTGGCTGCTACGAGTTATTATAAACACTAGAATAATTATACTTAAAATTACATTGAAACTATACTTTTTAATAGGCATCTATAGCCAGACTTAAGTGTATTCTTAGTGATTAATGGAGATGTACATAGCTTCTACTTAGAATTCAGCAAATTAGCATCAATATTTCATTAAATAATAGGATACTTAAAAGTTAGGACTAGGTATCACACATTCTCAGAAAAAAGCAAGAATCAAGCTACCTTCTTAAATAGTAATTATTGACTGAATAAAAGGTAATTCTCTTCCTAGGAATGCGATTACCTGCAATTCATAATTTTCCAGAGGTCCAAACACCTGACTTCCCAATGTTCTACCTACTTTATAACAGAGTGGAAAACCAACAACATGTGCAAGCATTACAGACACACAGGCACAGAAATGTGGAAATGTGAGCAGTGTCACGAGGGGATTGTGCTCAGGAGGCAGAAAGACCCCATTTAACGTGCTGGGAGGAACTGGTATTGCAAACCTGAAGACCACCTCTGGTCCCTTCTACACATCACTGGGCAGCCTGCTTCAGGAATACAGGAGCAAGAATTAGCCTGTGTGGCTGGTGTTTTCAAGAAAAATTATCACTGAAACAAATGCCTGACTTTTCAAACCTTAGAAGAGAAGAAATTAAAATGACAGAAGTGAATCTGCATTCAGATTACTGGAGGAAGACAATTATCAGAGTAAATGAGTTAAAACAGGATGTCCAGCTGATGCTTTTTACCAAATTATGTCGTTGTCTTTTTCCAGATTGAAATGAACACCTTTTTAGAGAAGTGATTGGATTGTAAAAGGACGGGAAGCCAATATAATGAACAGTTAAAATGCCCAGACTCTGAAACCTTCCTGTAACAGTTCTTTCAGAATCCACTAACACATGAAGCAATAGTGAAGGTGCACTTTACTCACACCATACTCCTGAAAGATCAACATTATTCATCTAATTTCACACCTGAGTTGAATTTCCAAAGCTGGTGTAAACTTTACTAATAGCCTTTTCCTTAGTACTGAATTTCAGGGCCTTAATATTTTACTAATGTAAGCTAAAAGCTCATTTACAGAGGACAACTCGTCAGTATGTCAATAATATATCAGTACAACAGACTGGTATTCATTACTAAATGCTTACTTCACATGTATTGACTTCAGCCTATTGTCAGTGTATGTATCATGAATGGACTATATAAATGAGCTGAAGCTGTCTGTACAGTAAATATTGATTGAAGACCACGTTTTCTATATAGCCCTATTGAGCTGATAGATGCTTTAAAATGAAATAGATAGCTAAATCCTGTCAAAGGTGGAAAATTCCTGCAATATTTTCCTGCAGTATAGAAAGCAGAAGATAGTTAAAATTAACTTGGCTGAAATAAACTGGTCTTCTAGGTGGCTCCATGTCACACACACATAGAAAGGCTTTCAGGTGCACACTTTAAAACTCAGATGACACCTGTGACCTAGAGGAGAGAGCAATGTCTTTCTTTTTGTGAAAGGGGAAATCTAAACTAGGAGGAGTGTTAAAGAAAAGTATGAGGGACAAGGGAGCATCTAGTTTTAATTTTGTTTTTCCCTGCAAACTTGTATTCCCTTCACATCCATGCCTTAGCAGATATCCTATACAGAGATCTTACCAAATGCAAAAATAAATTGTAATAAACAGTAATAAATTTACTAAAAATCCTTATTTCTTCACAGAGGACCTTGGTAAAATCAGACCCCAAAATTAATTCAGAAGATTTTCCAAAAGATCCTTGTCAACCATTAGTCACTCAGCAATACTCAAGCCGTTTCCCCTTGAAGCCAGGGAGAACACTGTACTGACATGAAGCTTAACAAGAATAATATGCAACTAGTTTCAGCTTTTAACTTTCCTTTAACAAATACCTTTTTCATTTATTTTTTTTTTTTTTAATATCCTTACAATTTTCATCATTCAGGAAACACAGGAGACCAGGTGTGTGTGAGTGTCAGAGTGGTAGAGAAAGGAACCAAGTATTCTTTAAAGCAGTTTTAGAAGCATTTGTTCTTAAAAAGGCCTTGTTAACAGGCTTTAGCCTTTGTATGATGTTTATTGGAGACTCACACTTTACCAGTTTTCTGTCAATAAAACAAAGGACAAACAAGAACAGCATTTCCTGAACTGACTCAAAAAACCATCAAATTTGTAACTGCCATCTGAAGACAAGTTCAAACAACAAATTTTGCACAGATTCACAAAAATCATTAAATTCATAAAAATAATAAATATTCAGAAAATTTCATTAATTTTATGTATAATAATAGACAGAATATATATAATTCATAAAATCATTAAGATTCATAAAATCATTAATTTCTCCATTTGACCACTCAAAATCTATTCTTCTCTTCCTATTCTACTAATCTCATGTTCACTCACTAACATGTGAAAATACTTAGAGTTCTAGGGTTGGGAAAAAAGTTATGAAATATCAGCTCAGCACATTGTTGTGGCCAAACCCAACTGCTACAGTAGGTCTTCTGTAAGAACTACATATTTTACCCAATTTAATTTTGCAAGGAAGAAGAAATATAGGTTTAGTCAAAAAGTACTTTTGAAAAAGTTGTTTCTCACCTTTGTAAATAAAAAACCGGGATGCCTCTAAGCTGTAAGAAGCTTGGAATTGTGAAAAAAATAGGGAATTGTGTATGTGTTGCCTGAAGAAACTGACTTAACAGAAACCATTTATAAGAGAATTGATAGTCCAAGACAACTTTTAAATGAAATTTCAAGGCAACCTACCCACCTGAACAAGAACAAAGTAGCGTTTTTTCCACCGTTTCCAAACCTTCTGTCCTAGAGCATACAAATATCTGCAAAGGAAATAACAAAGAGAGTGTTCTTGCATTATTAACCATACTATTAGGAGGACTCAATATAAGTAAGTGTATTCATTTGCTTTGCCTACTGCACTGCTTCTTCAGTGTTGTCACACGTAAGAAGTACTTTTTTCTTCCATTTACTCAGAGCATAAAAATGTAAAGATACTCCTTTCCATTCCAAATAAGACAAAAATCATGAAAAGATCTCATGTATAAGAAAACTAACATGCTTTTCACTTCATTTTACCAACTGCACCTGAAAATAAAAATCAAAGCTTAAAGTAGAACACATTTTGGCTACACAGAAATATTGATTGCGAGAAAAGTTAAGCTTACAACACGTTTTTATCCATATTGCTTCCATAGATTTCCTAATGGTTCTCTAATCTGTGAGAAGTCAGTCACAGTGTCAATATGGGAAAACACTCAAATAACAAAATGTTGGTGGAAATTTTTTTTTTTTTTTTCCCCAGAATAAACTAGAATCTAATTTTCCAAACAGAAGCACTTCATTATAAAGACAAATAGGAAAACTGTCTTTTCGCCTTGGCAGTTTCTAGGCTTCAGATCAGACATGGTGATCAGAAGATGGTAAAACCACAGATGTTGTTTGGTGGTACCCAAGAAGTTGCATCAAGTTTTATGACATTACAATGACACTTTTTTTCTGTCACCATGGTCCTGTGATGACTGTGAGCTGTGGATTATAAGCAAGAGCCTAGGAGGCTCTGCTGCTTAAAACCTGACAAGTGAGCAAAATATTTCTTACAAGATGTCCCTTCTGGCTGGCCAGCTTCTGTTAAGAGCATCTTGTACAAGTAGGTGGGTCAGAGGTGGAACAAAGATCCAAATTGTGCATGTCAATGAATGCTGGCTTCACAGGGCACTCTCCAGAGGATGCTGGCACATATATTAGGGAGAATTTATAATGACTAGGATCATAGATTGTTGGTTCAGGTGGCTGGCAAACACGTAAGTTCCTTAGTTGTAAAAGGGCTGAGTCTGCTGCCCTCCTCTTTCTGATGTCTTTTTGGGCTCTGTTGCCCAGTGGTTCTGAACTCAGAGGAAAAACAGATCAATAACCAATAAAGCAATCAACCAATAACCAATAACCAGACTAGGAAGGTACAGGCAGGTACCATCTGTCCTAGGCAGACACTCAAGCACATTCTTTCTGCTTTAGGGTATCACATACGACAATTTTTTTGTCTAACATGAATGTTCAGTGTAATGCTTATTTAACATAGTGGTTTGTCAAACCACAAGATGGCTCCCTCATTACTGTCCTCTTGCCCTTCTACAACTCCTGCTGCATGTGTGCTGAAGCTCTGCCTTCTTTGGTTACTCTGGTTTTATTTGTGTGAGAGAGAGGACAATTGACTTTTTGTGCATGATTACCAGTTAATGTAGTTTTCTTTGAATAGTTCAGATCCTGCTGTGCTCTTTTTCACTTCTTAATTCTATGACTGTTATCAATTCAATAAAAAGAAAGGAGAGGAGTACGGGTTATATCAGAAATGTTACAAAAAAAAAAAAAAAAAAAAAAAAAAAAAAAAAAAAAAAAAAAAAAGGGCCTACTACGGCTTATATAAAAGTTCAGAAAGTTTTGCAAATAATGAAGCACTTACCTTAGAGTGATAGGAGGATATTCCCAAACCAAGTATGAACTATTTTGCTTTTCATATATGTTTCTAAAGAGGCAGGCATGTTCCTCTAATCAGCACATTTACTTTCACCATAGCATATCAAGACTGCTATTGCTCCAGGGTGGAGGGGGAATGACTGATGAATTTCACACAGCCTTGAAGATTAATGACCAGGGGTGCAGAAAAGCATCAAGGTCTATGGGTAACACTTGGGCTCTCCCACTCCTAAGCCTGCTCTGTTCTTCATGGTGATTCTGCCACCACGTGCCTCAGAGTATCCTGCACAGTTCTTTGATGTATGTCAGAGGACAACTGCTCCATGGACTGTGAAGACCAACTGAGAATACATAGTTCTCACGTGCTACAGTACAAAGATATCCTATTAATGTTTCCACTCTGATGGCATGTCTTAAATGACTGTAAAGGACTAATAGAGGATTCTTCTTGCTCAAGAGTAATCCTAGCATCCTCATCAACAAGTAAACATGGTACCATCTGTGGGAATGACTTCACATTCCAAGAGGGAACATGGCAGAATGTGAATAACCCAACCCTAGAAGTACCAGATTTAATTAATTATTTTTCATTATTAACTGTGACTGGTATAGATAGGTGTTTTTAACATAGGAGAACTTTAAGGAACGTTCACTCTCTACAACTCCCTGAAAGGAGGGTGTAGCCAGGTGGGGGTTGGTCTCTTTTCCCAGGCAACTCTCAGCAAGACAAGAGGGCACGGTCTCAAGTTGTGCCGGGGGAGGTTTAGGTTGGACATTAGAAAGAATTTCTTTACTGAGAGGGTGATCAAGCATTGGAATGGGCTGCCCAGGGAAGTGGTGGATTCTCCATCCCTGGAGATATTTAAAAAGAGCCTGGATGTGGCACTCAGTGCCATGGTCTGATAACTGCAGCGGTAGTGGATCAAGGGTTGGACTTGATGATCTCTGAGGTCCCTTCCAACCCAGCCAATTCTATGATTCTGTGATTCTATCAAAGAAAGAGTTATTTGTTTTATAAAGTACTTTTCATGTAAGATATACCACATATTGTCCTACACTACAGGTAGAACTATCACAAGTTACAGTAAACTAAAAATTATAAGTAAGAAAGCATACAAAAAAAAAAAAAAGTGCCCTTTTTATTCCCCCTATTAATAACTTCCAACTAAGTTGTGAAACAGGAGCTTCCTTGGGAAACAATGGTATGGAACATAAACTACCTAACTTTAAAATCCACCAGTCTTACATAAGGTTAGGTAACAAAGAAAACAGCATTAATGACACAAAGCTGGGATTTAGTACAGAAGTCCAAAGCCTTAAGTTACTTGGTTCTACAAATTGCTATAAACACAGTTACAGTCTTATGCTATTAATCCCTCTTCCAGTGTCATCTCAAATTATGTCAGTTTGTTTGGTTTTTTAAATGTAGAAAGTTCCTGCCATTTACAAGGGCTATAACCTGTGCTCATCTTCAGTGTCCATGCTCCTAAAAGATGAGGAGATTAGTTCTTACTCAAGAGTTTAATATTCACGCTCAGGAGGAGTTAAACATCACAGACTCCTAGAATCCTCTTTGAACTTTTCTTTCCCATTTATTTAGCACTGAAAAAATTGGGATGCAAACGACCTAAGAACCTTGTTAAATTTGCACAGCATTAGCTAGGATTTATAGAAACTGCAGGTGATATCTAGAATGGAAAAAATCTACAAATGCCAGTTTCCAGAATTAAAAGGCACTTGGATTTCACAGTTAGAGCAGAAAATTAATATATAACAGATCCAGAAGTGAACTAAGTCTTAGAGCTGAGTTGAAGAACTTCTGTTTTTAAAATGGAGAACTACATAATTCTTCAGGGGTCTCTAGTAAATGTCAGCACCACAAACCATAGCAGACCTTAATAGTCACAAACTCACAGAGCTGCAGCCTGCTGCTTTCTCTACGCACGTGTGTCTGCATTCACCTACAGGCCCCACTCACTCAGCTCAGAAAATTGTGCACAAGATCCACAGTGTTAATTGTTCAACCTATTTTAAACACCCTCTGCATCAAGAAGAAATACACAGCAGCCATTCCTTCAAACGCTGCCTTTCTCCAGGTAAAATATTCTGTGCAATGCAAAGAAGAAACTGATATTTAGAAGAAGCCAATTCCATATTTCTAAAAATTTGCTGTATAATTTACTACAATTTTTTCTCTAATTTGGGTTCGACAGTCATGACAATCTAAAATATGTCTTGAATTATCACAGCTCGGCCATATACTGAGAAAGAAGATACTGAAATAGTTTCCCTGTATCTGAGCACTGAATCAGTATTTGCTTGTTACCAAATAGATTTCATTTGACTTCTTTTTAAGACCATGTTTTGAGTGTTTAATGAGAAGACTGATGAGAAGTTGGGAAAGATTGGTTTCCTGAGGTATGCAGAAACAGACATAGGTGCCAGAATTTTATTCTGATTCATTTCATAAATAAAATACATACACATAACAATTATCTCTGCACATGTGCACATTAGAAAGCATACTTATAGTCAGTATGCATATGCCAGTTTGCCTTTTTCTGTCTTTTTATATTATTCACATAATTTCCAATAATTTAACCCACTTGTCTTTATACGGCACAAAGAAAATAGGACTGTGATCACATGTGTTGAGTCAGTAAGTGCTGCACCAATGTAAAGATTTTCTAACACAGTTTGGTAGTTATATGAAAACACAACAAAATGTATAAGCCATTCTATCAATGAGAATTTTGCTCTTCGAAACAATTCTGTAATTTACTTTTTTCAACATTATTTAATACTGCTTTCTTTCTCTTCACTTACTCCCAGATTAAAAAGTAAAAATTGGATTTTCATGCAGTCACTGGTTTACCTTGCAATGCTTACGATATGGTGGAAAAATAAACATTTAATATTTAAAGCTCATTTTCCTGGTAAACAAATAAAAATACAAGAAATTACATTTCCACTACAAAGCACAGAAACACCTGGATGAAAAAACATTTTATGTATTGCCTTGTATCTTTTTCTCCCCTGGAAATAGAACAATCAAACAGAACCACATTTTCCTTGAAAAGTCTGAGCATCACTGCGTTTTAAATACATAAAGGTGGAATACTTTCCTAAGTGCATTTTCATGTGCTACAAAAATGCAAAACCATATTGCTAAATATTATAGTTCCGTTTCAATTGTGTGATGGCATACACAGGAAAGAAGATGGCACCTTATTTATTCTAAGTCCACGCTGCTAGAGTGCAGGGTTCTACTTTTTGATAATAAAATCAGCACTGATGAATAGCTCAAAACCATAATTGAGTGTGGAATATCAGAGCTATTCATTGCTGGAGAAATGAAAAAGGACTTACTACTTCTACAGAGATCATTTTTAGACCAGCCTTTTTATTCTAAGGAACGAAGCAATCTATCTACATCTTGAATGATAAATTCTCTACTTGTAAAAGGCTTCATTTATCACAAACAATGAAAAAAATACAGAAAGAAAAATCAATAGGTGTAGCAGTTTAGTCCAGCAAAGGCCTTTCTTAAAGAGAAACCTCAGTCAAGGTTGAAAGAGCAATTAATGCAGTCTCAAAAATCTGGGCCACTCTGATAGAGTTCGGTTAACATGTGGCAGAAGTAATCATCCACTTGTGAAAATGATTTTCAGTTCATTCTCAAACACCTTTCAGACACTCATGATCCCATTTAACTGACAACAATACAGGCTATCTGTGGGCATCATTGCATTCGCTGTGAGAGCCAATGGGGACCAAATGCCCACAGGCACTTTCAGTCATCCCTGCTCGCTTGCATAAAAGGAATCTTCCTTGCGCCGCATTCCTTCTTTTATTTAACCCCACAAGATTAAGCCATTTTTTTGTCTTCAGTTGAGGATGAGAGAGAAAACTGATTCAAGACAACAATATGACCTGGGTCATAAGAAACCTAGCTGTAAACATTCTCGGATTCATTTTAGCACTTTCTGTGCTCTTGAGAAAGAGAACTAAATAAGCTTTCACCAGATGGAATGGAAAAAATCAGCTTAAACTTCTCCTGTAATTATGCCTGCTAAGGATAAAGAAATGTTGAAGAATGTCAAGTAATACAAGCATCAGACCCCCAGAAAACAGTTCCATTTATTCCAGTAAGCAAGCTACTCATAATATGAACAGGAAAATGTGGATTTTTTTCCCCTCTCCTAAACAACTTCTCACTTACAGTATAAATGGTTATTTGTAAGCTGGAAAATCAGATCCCTACGTTATTTAACAGTGCAGTCCAGAACACTTCAGCCTCTGTGAATATGCATGCCAGTACTTACAGAACCTGTGAAGACACTGCAATGGCAACTGGAGAATTATTAATCCAATTTATGTCATATTATTAAACCTATTTGGTATGCAAAGTGAGAGTGTTTGTCAAGACCGAATGGCATCCTTTAGCCTTGATAGAACTCCAGGCAACAGAGAATAAAATCCTTTAGATGCAAAATAAATATAGAAAGTGCTCCCATTCAATGTAAACTCGTTGTAATGTAAAGAGGTCAAGCAGTACAACTGCAAAACACCTCGTGCTGAGAAGCAGGTGTCCACTCTCTTGTGCTTTTCAACACAGCTTACTTAGGACTAGCTCTGTTCTCAACCCGTGGACCAAATAGCTACAGAGTTTGCAGCAGATATTGGTGCACCCCTGGAGCTCTTCTTTTGGTTTAAATTCACCTAGAAGGTTAACAATCTGTGAATAAAACTGTTCCTTGCTATGGTACAAAGCAAAATAAGCAAAACAACAACTAAGTGATTTGTTTTTAAAAGTGAAAATATGACTTTGAATGCTTATGTCAGTGTATTAGAAAAAGTTTTAGTTGCACTGCTCTCCCTTGAGCATTCAACTTGGCTGAGGAAATGGGCCTTAAATCAACTCAGAAGAATCCTGACCACACAGAAGTATCCAGACATCCAGCCTAGATAGAATCTCTGCCATTGGAAGAACATGAAATTGCAGTGAGGTAAAAAAAACTACCCTGGTGACCCTTTTACTAGCCAGGCAGTAATATTATTTGTGAACTAGAAAGCCTAGACATTTGAGGATCTGTTAATATGAAAAAATCTGATTTTGTTTCTAGGTCACACTGCCACTGATGGAATCAGTCAAAACACCCTGCTCAGTGTCACACTGGTATAAAACAAATCAATGAACAAAACTGACAAGTAAAGCAACTCCAGTTCTGGAATCCAGGTGCTGGAAAAAGTCCACTTTTAGGAGAGTGGTGGAGGAGTCATGAACTCTCTCAGGAATTATACTAGGCTTTGGTTATCTCTGGCTGATTATGTATTTCTTTTTGCTGTCTAGAAAACTACTTTTCAATTGATAAAACTTTAATTTTGTAAAGAAAATGACCTTGAACACACATAATTTTGTATTTTTGGTAATAAAACATATAAGCAGAGCAAGATGCATACATTTCTGTCCTAAAGACTGTTTATTCTAAATATCATAACATTTGTTGTCACCATTACTAATAGGTATTTTAACATCCTAATAAAATAGTATAAAGAGGTATAAAGAGATAGATATATACCTGATCTACCAAAGGCATGAAGAAATATGTTACACCTGGTACCCCAATTAGCGATTTGAAGCAAAGCATGGAAATTATGATAATGAATTAGTCTAGCACTTTCCTTCAATTTGTGCAAATGTTTATTCAAAATGCTTTGATGTTTTAAAACTATATTTTAAAAATTCTTCATGGCTGGATTTTTTTTGTAATCCTTAAAAAGATTCAATTAAAAACACTATTTTAATACATTACCAAAGTTTTGTAGTAAATAAGTTTAACAAGTCCTAACTTATCTATCATTATTAGGAACAATGTTTGACACTTGAGAAGTACTTTGTAAACTTCAGGTAACTATTCTTCTCAAGATGTCCAGTGAGAGAGGTCACCACTATTACATCAGCTTTTGTCAGACAGAAACCAACACAGAAAAAAGTGAGAACTGTTCAGAACCTGAGGTCCTAGTGCAGCAGAGGAAAAAATCAGGGAGCCCTCATACAAGCCCTTAGCTTCCAGACATTGGAAAATGCACTTCAGAAGCCTATAAAGCTGTTCAGCCTTTTCACTCTATTTGTCAAAAGATGCAAATCATTCATGAATTTAAAAAAATAGAAAATCTTGCAAGGGGAAACAGCAAATTAAATATGTTTGTCTATGCCAGTGACCGTATTTCCCTTGTATTTTGTATGGATCCAGTGTAAACAACTTGAGGCACATTTCATCTTCAGAGCTGTGCAGATTACCCTTTGGAAGCACCTTTCTGTCTCCACTGGCTGTACTGGATCCCTACACTGCCAAGACTCCAAACTTAGGTGCTGCAGTTAGTTGCCTGAAAATAAATCAAATGAAGTTTTCTGTACTTAGTCATCACCAAACCAAGAAAAAATGACATTCACAGAAAATGTTTCTGTTTTCCATCTGACAAAAGTAGTCATTCTAAAGCATAAATAAGAATAATACATATTAGTTTCCTCTCTTCAACCAAAGCTATGAAGTAAAGCTCCTGTGGATGCAACGACTGAACTTAGCCAGTAATGAACAGACTGCATTGATTGTAGAGATTTCAAAATACTTAGAACACTTGGTGGAAAAAAAATCTTTTTAGTTGTGCTACTACAGAGCAGTCTAGAATGAAAAGTGCTAGAGTAAAATTTAAGCAGCAGTGGAGAAAATGTAGTTATCTGCTTGGAATTCATAAACAATCTTTAAAAGAGAAGGTTTCCCCAAGCTGCAGAAATAAAAAGCTTTTTATTCGGAATGATGTGATTTTCTTCTGTACTAAAATTTTGGTACTTCATGCTGTCATACATTTGAAAACTCCCTTTTAATTTACAGACTTCATGTAAACATCAAAACCAATGAATGCCATTTCTCTTTCCATTCAACATACAACAGCTGAAAACCACACAATTCTGCCTCTATCAGTGGTGCAGACTGGCTCTGCTGCATCTGTAGCACCTCGAAGGAATGCAGGAATGGTGCCAGACATTAATTTCCACTCTCACAGCAATGCAAATGCTGAGGCTTGTTTCCATGAACTCAAATTAGCTATATGTCATTGTGCATTTTAGGTGTTCCTGGACAGGTTTGTGAAAGAGAAATTAAATTGCATTTCCTATTAGTATGCACAGAGAACCATATCTACAGGTGGGTGGAGTCTGAAAACCCACTGAGAATACTCTGACAAACTTTCCCAGTCATCTGCTGCTACCCACAGGGAGAGACAAGATACTGAGTTAGATGAAGAGTTGGTCCAAGATAGTAAGGGCAATCTAACACTCTGATAGAGACATTCTGCCTTAGGAAAACTTTATGGTGCAGAATGGTTGGAGTAAAAAGAAATATTTTTATACTCCTGGCTGCCTTTTGATAACAATGCAGGGGTAAGAAAGAAGGCAGAAGATTTTCATAGTAGACCCAACCAATCAGTTCTCTTAAAATATCCATTTAAAGAAAATTTCCTATACAGAATGCCTTTATAATTTCAATGATGCTAAAAACCCAAAAAGACTTCTAATTTCATGTCACTTTTGAAAAAACTTTATGAAAGAATTTACAATTGGCTATTCAAAACCACATTCAGTCCTGTACCATGTTCCTAACAGGATGTGAAGGAAAGACTGCAGTTATGCACAGAATTCTCTCCTACACTCATGCTATTACTGGCTCTGGTAGTTTCTTTATTTAGAAAAGGTGCCTCTGTATTTGCTACTTCTTAACAAATATTTGTTTCAATGAATTTCCATAATGGTTTTCTCAAGCCTTTTAAACTTTAAAAATTGACACCTACCAGCACAGTTCCACATCTGAACTACCCATGCCCAGAAGCACCTCTTTTGGTTCTCTGAAAATGCCACCTACTAATATTATTTAGTGATTGTCCTGTGGCACAGGCACAATAATTATCATTAACTGATTTATTCTTGAAAACATCACACACAGAAACAAACAATCTAAAACTGAATTTCACAGGAGTTATTCTAGGAATCAATAGTATTGTATCACTGAGAAATACATTCGTTTTAAGAAATTTATGTAAGTATTCCTTAATAACATTCAGGATTTTTTAAATTAGGAAAAAAAATTATAGATAAATGATAATAAACTATGAAAGAAATGATAATAAACTATGAACATCTTGAAACCGTTTTGTTTTGGGTGGCTATAAAAAAAAAAACCAACACCAAAAAAAGTGATATACAAGACAGATACAAGCCTATTAAAATAGCACGGATTTGCTCTTTTTGTTAAAAAGTTCTTTACTGTAATAAATATATAGAAAATAAAACATTCGAATGCACTGTCCCTGCACTGGAGTTATTAAAATGGAGTTTATTTGCACCTGGAGCTGTAGAGGGAAGATTTCTGGAATACAGAATTCACCACATGTGAGGGAGCATCGGAGCCATCTACTGGGGTCAGACCATTCCTGCTGCTCAGGATTGCTCTGATAAGCAACTCCAAAATAACAATAATAAAGTCATATTAAACTGGAAAACTGCTGTTACATAAAATTGACATTTAAAAATTCCATAATATCTAAGAGGCTATCAAAATCTAATTCAAAATGATACCTGCTACCTGAATGTGAGGGGATGTTTGAGTGGTTTTCTCCTCACTAGAAGTTTTAGAAGTAATTTTTAAAAAATAGCATCTCTTTCTAAGTAATGCAAAGGGTAAAACGCCTCCTTTGGAAGTTTTGTTGATCAATTTAAGTGGAAGAAAAAAAAAAATTAATCCTCTTAGTATCTCTTGAGGTCCCTTCCAACCCATAACAGTGAGTGATTCTGTGATCACTCATTTATTAGTGTTCAAATATGAGATTGAGATCTTTCAGTCTCTTTCCCCAGCCAGAACTTTATGCATGTGTGTGTATATTAGGGGCTCAAGATAGCTGGTCAATATTCAAGAACCACTATTTGCAAGCACAGGATCAGAGCATCCCTATGGTTAGGAAATCTAGTAAGGGAGCTAGGAGACCAGCATGGTTAAAAAAGGAACTGCTGGGAAAACTTAAGTGGAAAAGGAAAATCTACAGATCATGGAAGGGGGGGCTGGTCACTTGGGAGGAATATAGGACTGTTGTCAGAGGATGTAGGGAGGCAATTAGGAAAGCTAAGGCCTCCTTGGAACTTAACCTTGCAAGTCGGGTTAAGGATAATAGAAAGGGCTTTTTCAAATACATAGCCAGCAAAACTAACACTAGAGGCAATATTGGCCCACTAAGGAATGAGCTGGGAGCCCTGGTGACAGAGGATATAAAGAAGGCAGAGGTGCTGAACGCCTTCTTTGCCTCTGTCTTTACTCCTGCAGGGTTTCCGCATGAGCCCCAGATTCATTTAACCCCAGAAGTAGTCAAGATAGATGAAGAGTTTGACATAGTAGATGAGGATTGGGTTAGGGATCAGCTGAGTAATCTGGACATCCATAAGTCGATGGGTCCAGATGGAATGCATCCAAGGGTGCTGAGGGAGCTGGCGGAGGTCATTGCTAGGCCACTCTCCATCATCTTCAATAAGTCATGGGTAACAGGAGAGGTGCCTGAGGACTGGAGGATAGCAAATGTCACTCCAGTCTACAAGAAGGGCAAGAAGGAGGACCCGGGTAACTATAGACCGGTCAGCCTCACCTCCATCCCTGGAAAGGTGATGGAACAACTTGTTCTTGTCACTATCTCCAGGCATATCAAGGACATGGGGGTCATCAAGAGCAGTCAGCATGGTTTTATCAAGGGTAAATCATGTTTGACTAACCTCATAGCCTTCTATGAGGAAATTACTAGGTGGATAGATGATGGAAGAGCGGTAGATGTGGTTTATCTTGATTTCAGTAAAGCATTTGACACCGTCTCTCACAGCATCCTTGTAGATAAGTTGATCAAGTATGGGTTTGGTGATCAGGTAGTGAGGTGGGTCAGGAACTGGTTGAAAGGAAGGAGTCAGAGAGTTGTAGTCAATGGGGCAGAATCTGGTTGGAGGGGCGTGACTAGTGGAGTCCCTCAGGGGTCGGTACTGGGACCGGTGTTGTTCAATATATTCATCAACGACTTGGATGAGGGTATAGAATGTACCCTCAGCAAGTTTGCTGATGACACTAAGCTGGGAGGAGTGGCTGACACACCAGAAGGCTGTGCTGCCATTCAGAGAGACTTAGACAGGCTGGAGAGTTGGGCAGGGAGGAACAAGATGAAATTCAACAAGGGGAAGTGTAGAGTTTTGCATTTGGGGAAGAACAACACGATGTCCCAGTATAGGTTGGGGGCTGACCTGCTGGAGAGCAGTGTAGGTGAAAGAGACCTGGGGGTCCTGGTAGACAAGAGGATGACCATGAGCCAGCAATGTGCCCTTGTGGCCAAGAAGGCCAATGGCATCCTGGGGTGCATTAGAAAGGGGGTGGTTAGTAGGTCAAGAGAGGTTCTCCTCCCCCTCTATTCTGCATTGGTGAGGCCGCACCTGGAGTATTGTGTCCAGTTCTGGGCCCCTCAGTTCAAGAAGGACAGGGAAGTGCTTGAAAGAGTCCAGCGCAGAGCTACTAAGATGATTAAGGGAGTGGAGCATCTCCCTTATGAGGAAAGGCTGAGGGAGCTGGGTCTCTTTAGTTTGGAGAAAAGGAGACTGAGGGGTGACCTCATCAATGTTTTCAAATATGTAAGGGGTGAGTGTCAGGGAGATGGAGCTAGGCTTTTCTCTATGGTGACCAGTGATAGGACAAGGGGTAATGGGTGTAAGTTGGAGCATAGGAGGTTCAAGTTGAATATCAGAAAGAATTTTTTTACTGTAAGGGTGACAGAGCCCTGGAACAGGCTGCCCAGGGGGGTTGTGGAGTCTCCTTCACTGGAGACATTCAAAACCCGCCTGGACACGTTCCTAGGCGATGTACTCTAGGTGGCCCTGCTCTGGCAGGGGGGGCTGGACTAGATGATCTTTCGAGGTCCCTTCCAACCCCTAGGATTCTATGATTCTATGATTCTATGATATTTAGACAAGCATATAGAAAAAAGGACTAATTTTCTGCAGTAACTCAGGAAAGAGTTAAGAGAGCAGAATAGTTTCAGTGTTCCTTAAACCTACTGGACCAGCTGCCTGGAGTTAAATTTCCAACTAAGCTTTAGTAACTCCCACATTAAATATCTGAAAACCTTCTTCTAAAATAAAGTATATAAATATAACAAAATGTCAATTTTATAGCTACTTCAAAGTTGCACTTGGAAAATTCTAAAATTAATATGCAGCTGCTTTATCTGTATATACTAGGAAAATAAGCATGTTTCTAAACTATGAAAGCTTTCACAATACATAAAGAATCAGAAGTGAGATTCATTTAGCTGCATTATAATCATATTCCCATCTTCTCCCTTAATTTAACCATGCTGCCCTCCTGTGGATGTCAAGATATGGATAATGCAATGGCTCAGGCTGTCAAAATCTAGTTCAAAATGATGCCTGCTACCTGTTTGTGACTGACCTGAAGAGGAAAGAAAATACCACTGCATAACCACAAAAAGGAGCTAAATGAAACTTCAGAGTAAGGACTGTGAAGTTTTAAAATTAATATTTTAAATAAGTAGAATGTTGTCTTGTTCTACAGAACATATATATATGGGTGCACAGAGTCATACATATTAATAAAACATTTATTCTTAAAGAAGGGGGACAACATTCATTGATGAGTTACTTCACCTACTGAAGTACCAACACAGCTGAACACATATATTATAAGGATTATGTAACAACTCAAAAGGCATGGAAATAATTTCAAATAATATCAGTATTTGGTAAAAAGTGCCAACTGGTAAAATTGTAATCTTTTTTTTTTTCCCTGGCACAGAGATACCAAATACATATTGCGGAATTGTTCATTTAAAAAATTTTATCTTCAAAGAAAAGTATTAAAATGTTTTGGAATGGAAGAATCTAAGTTTAAGGACAGGTATAATAAACTATCCAAATAAATTATCTCACTCAGAAAAAAAAATCTATTTTTCTCAGTAATTTCCAGAAAATTTATTTTTAATAAGTTCTGTTACTATTTAACTGGAAATTAGCATTATGCACTAAAACATTTATATAATTTGAGCTCATCTATGTTTGATTTGTTAGATTTCTAAATCATTAGTTTAAAACAGATCAGTATGGAACAGATACCAAATCCACTGAAGTACAGTAAAAAAATGGACACAATGCTGCTGTTCTTCTTCTAGACTAGATTTGTAAATGCTGGTAAGTTATGCTAAAAGTCTTAATGATACAGAATGATTAAACTTCACTTGTCTTTCTGAAGAAAGACTAGAATTTCTAAAAGCTATGAAAGGTAGTGATATTTTCTGATTCTAAGATATGTTAGGAAGAAAACACATTTTCTTTAGGATCCTTTTTCTGTCTTTAACTCAGAAATAAAAATGTCAAGTGAAGTGTTAAACTTTAAATTGAGCCACTCCCTGCCTAAATATTGTATGTATTATTGAGTAGACTGTGAAATAAATAAAAAGTCTCAGGAAAGTAAAAAAACCACAATATATTATTTTGGACAAGACATTTAGTAGAGCCACATGCTATTTTGTGCCAATTAGTGGAGCTGCTAACATGCCATATCAATAAAAAACAATTGACCTAAGTAGTGGGGCTAATTAAATGAAATAAGATAATTAAGTGCTTCTCAATATATAACAAAAAACTATGGCTGAAAGTGTTCCATAATGTTGTCTTTTTGTTTTCCCATTATCTGCTATTCTGCCAAGTTTTAATCAGTGTATCTATATGCATAAAAGAGAGTGTCCAGATGTTAATGTGCTGGTGGCAGGAATCAGCTGTCCAATTAAAATTTATTGAGTGTGCAAGGAAAAGAAAAAAAAAAAAAGGAGCCTTTCACTAAGCAGAATACACAGAGCTCAATTAAAAATGAATGTAACATTTGTGATTAAATAGAACACTCACATCCTCTGATGGCAATAAAATTTGACATTACATAGGATTACGTTATTAACTTAATCATAGAATAATAACCTCAGAATCAGAGTTATTTTCTGCCTGAAAATAGATCCGTTGCTTCTCAATATGCAACATAAAGGTAATGCTGCCTTTATGCAAATTGTTGGTTCCTTGTCTGTGATGAATTTTGGGGGGACATGAGTAGTGAATAAAAGAAAAGCAACAGTAACATTTTGAGAGATCTTACTCTAGCACACGTTCACACCTATAGGCAATATTTGCCAGTTTCAGTTGTGTTGCTTGCATAATAACTCACATTTCCTTTAAATGCATTCATTTCTCAAAATATTTCTAAATGGCTTGACAGAAACATTCATAAAATGACATAAAATATCCCACTCCTATGTAATGTGGTGTCTGTTCCCAGCCTACTGCCCTTAAGCTTCAGATTTCAGCTTGCCCTTCAAAGCTAAGGCTTCCAGATAGATGAAAAGGGGCTAGAGAATCATAAACATTCAAATTTAGAAAAAAGACTGACTGTCAGAAATCTGGTTGTGGGGGGAACACATCCTCTTGTAGATTTCTCCACACCAGCACTAATTCAAACTGAGCCAAGTTTATTCTTTTCTGCTTGGTCCATGATGTATTCAGCTTGAAACTTAGAACAACTTCAAAATCTGAATCAGTGCTCACAATCATAAATGGAGGAACACATGATAAAAATTAACTTTTAAGCCACTAGGACTGTGTTCACTTCTCTCACCAGAATCATACAACTTTTTTTGAAGAAAAGCAGATGGTAGTTTTGGGTTGGCAATCTTCTAATATTGTCAGAGGAGCTCTCCATCTGGTAAAGCAAGAAGAGCTGGTCTGACCCCAATGAAGACTTTGTGGTGGACTCAAACCTACACCTACCAGAACTCTTTCCCTGCCAATTCGTCCCCAGTTTACTCCATACACACAGTATGAAAGATAATCCTAGAGGTCTTTTCTGTCTCTTGCACCAAGGACAAACCATGCAGAGAGAGGATTGAGCATACATCCATTTTTCGCCTACCTGCTCCCTTTTATCATATGTGTGTATATATATATACATATATATATATATACATATATACACATATATATATATATGCATAGAGGGAAGAACAATAATCTCACACATTAAGACACGAACAAAAACAAAGCTAATTTAGGATGGGATTAAGTTAAAACAGGTCTGTGACAGTAAGCAGGCTAAAACGATTATTTATAGTGTGGGGGGTGAACTCTTCATTGCAGTTTTTATTTAAATAAAAACACAGCGTGAGTTAATCATGCAGAACTCTGTATGAAAGCATGAGCACACCAATGACATGACAAAAATCACCAGCCCACCAATATGATGCCATCACACAGCTTGCTCAGGGATTTGAGATGTATTTGAGAAGCCTGATGACCAAATGCCACAGTGTGGAACTGCCAAGACAAGTGTGCTGACATTTAACAGGATGTGGAGTATCTCAAGGGAGCTGGCTGGGGTGAATATACTACTTGGGCAAAACAACAGTAGTGTAGGGCCATGGGTGACTCTGCTACCATGACAAAATTAAATATAATCATTGAACTCATGCTACCATGGAGAAAAAACCAAAACAAATAAAACCCCACTAAATTGAATTTATATAAAGTTACTTCTGCTTTTACATTTCAGGTAGACTACTATCAAATTGCAAGTAAGAAATTTATTAGCCGCATCCAGTATTGCAATAAAATTATTTTTGCTCAAAGTAATATATTATGAAATGACATCCACAGTACAGCACAACTGACTCTACAGTACCCAAATGAGCCAGCATTCCAGCACATAGAGAGGATCAGATTGATTTACATACTATCAGTATTCAAAATTAATTTTGCTGTCATATGTGTCTTCAATTTTGAAAGAGTTTATATTCCTAAAGACAAAAATTAGATGAATTTTACCTTGCTACAAGTAACAGATGGACAGTTCAAGTGACAGAAGGACACAATAGGCAGGTGGCACGCCCCTCTGCTTGCAGCTAAAAATATTGGCATCCCCTGTACAGAAATAATGCCAGGCCATGCTAAACCATACGCAATGTCAATGTATGTCAGGTAGAAATAACTCTTTCTTAAAGTTTATGTCAATGATTCATGTATGGCATCATGAAACAAGTCAAATCACCTGATGAGAAAGGTTTATAAGCAAACTGCATCTTTCCCCTACATGGTATGTGTGCTATACTGATTTGTAGTAGCATAAAGCTATAAAAACAAAATCTAAACCAATTATTTCATGATCTTTGGTCCTGCAGTCTGAGAAAATAATAATATTGCTTAGGTAACTATATACAGTAATAATGTTACGAATATAACAGTCAGTTACATCTTCATTACCACAGACTCACACAATAAAGGGAAGTTTCCAGAACTGCTTTCAAAGGAACTTAGCAAAAACTTTTAAAATTATAAAACACATAAAAATACTATACTAAATAAATATATATATATTCTACTATTTATTATTCTGGAATAAGTTATGAAGCAGGGATACATGTGTACAGTTTCATTCCAATGATACTATCAGGAATATTTTGTGGGTTTACACCTTAGTAATTTCTTCTCAACCTTTAATCAAAATTAAGAGTAAAAGTCAGATGTTGTCTTGAATTACACTTCTCCAAAGCTAAGGGAACTGTTTAACAATAGCATAATGAAATTTTAGCTAAAGAAGCCAACCCAAACATTCCAGTCAGACTAGAGTCTCCTCAATTAAAGTGTAGTTACTGGGAAATTCCCCCTACTATTACTGCAAATTTTAAAACACTTCTGATAAAAACAACACTTTTTTAACTGTTCGTCATTTAAAAACAAGCACCCTACTGTGTTATTTTCATTTTAGTAAGACAAATGATACATAAGAAAAAAAAAAGACCTGCCTATATGTCACTTCTCATACTAACTGTGACTAAGCTGCTCAGATTATGATCTTCCATGTGAGCATCTTATAAGACACATATTTTGCTAGAAGATAACATTTATTTTTTTAATACTACCTTCAATCCACATAGCACTTAACAGTCAGTCCATTTATTCTTTCTGTCATATATATGAAAAACACATGGAATTTAAACTTAAACCAAAGTTATTTCTTAGTCATTTAGAACAAAAGCCAACTACAAATCACACTACACTTTAGATTTTCTCAGTTTCTCACCTCCAATTTCATTAGCTTAAGGGTCTGTTTTCAATTATTAGTTCATCATTTGGCCTTCTAAGTTACCACCAACTTTTCTATTTTCAATGAAAATATAGAAAAAATCCTTTTTAAATATTGATAGCTTTCTGAAGTTGCGATATAAGCATTTCTGATAACCGGCAAGACACTGTTTAGGTTTTTCTCTTTATATTTTTAAAATATAATCAATAAAACAAAAATTTGTAAGGACAAAGGCAAGGTTTCACAGGAGCATGTATTTAATGCATTTTCAGGATTACACCTTTGCTTGAACCTTTGGCATGGGTACCACAGATGCTGTTGTCCAGTTTTAAATTAAGTACTTAAAAAACAATGCCTCTAAATTGGTAACAGTCTGTGTTAGTGTGCCTTGAAAAGAATCTCTCCATCAGTCTTAGTTGCAGCACTTTGTTCACGTTACAGAACAGTTTCAGAGCATGTGAACAAGACTCCTCTTGCATGAAATGAAGCTACATGTGGTGCTCTACTAGTGCACCTCACATAGTCCAGCCTCTGAAGGGCTGTCAGTCATCTACAGCAAGAACAGGAAAAGAATGAAATAAATCCCCAGAAAGGCATGTAAAGTGATGACCAGGTCCTCAGCAACCATTGAGTCAGTTTACAGGCCTGTCTGGGCACACTTTGCTGTTTGTTCCTCTGCAGTCAAGAAGGAAGCACATGCCAAGCACAGTTCTGATCTTCAAGGTTTCCACCTCTTCGTACTGGGTAATGTCATTTTGGTAGAGCATCAGTGGCTACAATCACAGAATCACACAGTCACAGAATCATTAGAGTTGGAAGGGACCTCTAGAGATCACCTAGTCCAACTCTCCCACTAGAGAACATCACACAGGACTGCATCCAGGCAGGTTTTTAATATCTCCAGAGAAGGGAACCACACACCCTCCCTGGGCAGTCTGTGCCAGTGTCTTGTCAGTAGAGAAGCTTCTTCTTATGTTTAAATGGAACATTTCTATGTTCCAGCCTGCTGCCCCTCATCCTGTCACTGGGAACTAATGGGAAGAGTCTGGCTCTGTCTTCCTTGCACCCACCCTTTAGGTACTTGTAGACATTAATAAGGTCTCCCCTGAGCCTTCTCCAGGCTAGAGAGTCTCAGCTCTCTCAGCCTTTCTTCATAAGAGAGATGCTCCAATTCCCCAGTCCTCTTTGTCACCATCCACTGGGCTCTATCCAGTAGTTTCCTGTCTCTCCTGAACTGTGGAGCCCAGAACTGGATGCAGCCCTGATGGCAATAAAGGCACACTGCTGGCTCATGGATAATCTGCTATCTACCAGGACTCCCAGATCCTTCTCAGCAATGCTTTCCAGCAGGCCCATCCCTAACCTTTATTGGTGCTTGGGGTTCTTCTTCCCCAGATGCAGGACCCTACACTTGCTCATATGGAACCTCATTACGTTCTTTGCCCAGTTCTCCAGCCTGTCCTGGTCATGCTGGATGGCAGCACAGCCCTCTGGAGTGTCAGCCACCCCTCCCAGCTTTGTATCATCAGCAAAAATCCTTCATAGGTGTTTCAGTTCGTCATTTCGTTACTGTTCTTTACACTAATCATGCTTTAATTCTTCTCTCCATGGTAGGATCATCATACGCAGTCTGCCACCTGGGTATGGGGCTTAATCTCATCCCACTGCAGCAACAAGTGGCTGTTGCTGGAAAGTACTCAGCCAACAAGTCTCTCTCAACCAGTGATGCTGCAGTCAAATTTGTTCATGTGAAGCTGCCACGAACCGTGAGAAGATCACAGAAAATATGAAGTCCCAATCACAATCTTTATGATTATGATTAATTATTGTAATCATTGAACAAATACTACCATGGAGAAAAAACAAAACAAATAAGAACCCACTAAATTTAATTTATATAAAGTTACTTCTGCCCTTAAATTTCAGGTAGACTGAAAGCAAGTTCTTCTCTAATGTAATAAACTGCCAAGGTTTTCACTATCTCCCCCCCCGCACACATATCAAGACCAGGAAACCTAAAAGGGGGGAATTTAAAAGTTGAGAATTGCAGAAAGAAATTTAATAATATAGACTAAAAAAGTTTACCTAGCTGCTCTGTCACTGAGATGCACAGTCAGAGCTTCTGAAATCTCATGTGATAAGAAGGAAAAAGTGAGCATTTACATCTGAATGCAAGGAACGATTAAAGTAAAACATTAGAGAAAATCCATGCTGAAAAAATAGGAGTTTAGGACCCAGTGAGACTGCAAAGTAACTGCACTAAAGAATGCTGAGGAAAAAACAAGGTACAAAAAGCAGCACACAGAAAACGGGCCGGTGCTGACAGGACCAGCTCACTCCATTTGATTATTCTGTGTGGTTGAATAAAGATTTCAGCAGAGATGAACCAAAGAAGGATTTGACATTCAGTATTGATTATGGGGAGTCTCCATACCTAATCAATTATATGGACTCAATCCTAGTGAAGGCAGGAAGATATTGAATAAGTGTTGTTAAAGTTATGAACTGACGATAATAGGTATACAACTGAATGTGCAGCATTTTGCTTATCACAGAGCTGCAGAAGACCCATCTTAGCATTTTCAGAAGCAGGCAGCTTCTCAGTGAAATGTAACAAAAAGGAACACCCTATATAAACAGTTTAATGACTTTTAAAATGTGAGAGTAGAATTACGCTTTAAATATAAATTACATATTTGTGGGAATAGATTCATAATTTTTTTTTACTTTCTTTTACTTCATGTTTTTAAAAGTTATAAGTAAAAATGAAGTTTTTTTTAATTACATTAAAATTATATTTAAAATTTTCTATCAACCTTGCTTAACCCATATATCTTTTTCACATAAAGACTTGTGTGGTTAAGCTCTAAATTTATAGCTCAGCTTTTACAAATACTTCACATTAATTACTATTGAATGAATGAAGAATGACACCTTAATTAGTAATGCTTCTCTTGGCAATTAGGATTCTCTTGCCTTCTCTTAGCAATTAAAGTGGCAATGGCATATCATTAAGGTCTTCAAGATTCCCCTTCCCTCCTCAGAAGCAATTACTGTGGGAAGCACTGAAAATCAGGCTCATAGCTATAATCTGTTCTCTAAGGATCTAGCAGCAGGATAAACACTGCTTCTTTTTCCTTCCATAGTAATTTTGCATTAACCCATCATCATTATCCAATCAATCATTAATCTAATTTTAATGTGTCATTTTTCATGATGCCAATTTTAATTTTTAAAAAGTAACCGATTACTGTAAATTGATTTTGCAGAAGTGTATAAGAATAAAATAATTTAAATGAAGGCAGTTAATGCCACTTATAATGAACACAGGAAAATCCTGTCTCAGTATAAACAACTGCATGCTGTATTAATGTAAACAGGAGGACAGGTTTGTCAGAAATATAAGCAAGAAATATAAGATAATTACAGCTATAAGAATGACACTTCTGACTCCCTGACTAAACAAAAAATATGCACCATTGTTATTGGACTCAAATTTAACTTTTTTTGTAATTATGGGCCAAAATTTGATAAATTTTTCTGTTTAACTGTAAAGTCACAGGTTTAGCTTTAAATTTTTTGTTACTTTCTCAGCAGCCTAATTCCAAATGTCAGAAGTTCTTGAAATACTCGAGTTTACTCTGCTGAGATTTATGAGTCTTGCAGAAAGCAATGTTCACACACATCAAAGTCTTGGATCTCTGGAGCCAGCAACTGTCTGAGAGCCACTGTTGAAACAAAAGACAATGTCCTCTTCCCAAGCTTTAGTGAAAAGCTCTTACGGTTTCAAAACAATCATGAAACATCTTGCTGCAGAAGCAGTGAAGTCACACATCAGCAATGCCAGTCCTTTCCAGTTCAAGGCATTGAGAAATGACTGCTATCCTTGAAGCAATGACTACATTCCATGAGGCATTCTGAAGTTTGCAGTGCAAATACTTCTCTTAGTAGTTTCTGACATATGCTTCTGCAGCTTCATTCACCAAGCAGGCTCTATACATGTAAATATGTGGTGCTGGATGTGAGATGATATTTTGGCATACCTTCATGTAAAGAGATGAGCAGACATTCTTGAATATGCAGTGGCACTTGCTGCCCTGTACATTCCCTATTGCTGCTCACGTTTTATAGTGAAAACTCTTTTTTCCTCAACAGTCAACTGTGTGTGCAATTCAATGGAAGCCTGTTTGGTCAGCTACACATCCCCCAATGCTCTTGAGTAAAGCACTGGCATTAATACAGCTGGGGTCAGCACTGCAAAACTACTTACTGTGACTGCACTTTATCGTGGTCAGTCCTAAGATTTTGGATTGCAGTGCTAAGTGGTCTAAGTTGAAAAAGAGTTGGAAAATCATAGAATGGTTAGAGTTGGAAGGGACCTCAAAGATCATCCAGTTCCAACCACCCTATATGGACAGGGACACCTCCCACCAGATCAGGTCACTCAGAGCTCCATCCAACCTGGCCTTGAATGCTTCCAGGGATGGAGCTTTCACAACTTCCCTGGGCAGCTTGCTCCAGAGTCTCACCACCCTCACACTAAAGAATATTCTCCTAATCTCTAATCTAAATCTACCCTCTTCCAGTTTAAAGACATTACCCCTTGTCCTCTCACAATAAGCCCTTGTAAAAAGTCCTTCCCAAGCTTTCCTGTAGCCCCCCTTCAGGTACTGGAAGCTTTAGGTACTTACCTTTAGCTTCAGGTACTATGGAGCTTTGCAGTTCATTTCTCTTCTCTTCTCTTCTTCCTTTGAAGCCAATGAAACTTAACTGAAACTCCCATATTTCTAAATGCTTTCCTGTCAGAGACTACAATGAAATCTTTTGCTCAGTATCTTCAAGCTCCTCTACATATGGAAAGCAAATATGAGGACAAATTCTCCATGCTTTGAGTCTGAGCAGGAGCCAACTCTAATTCAAAAGTGTTGTGACCATGTTAATGGCCCCAGCAGTTCTATAGTCCAGGTTCTTGAATCTCTTTTGGTTTTGGTCAGGGTGGGGAGCTCGCCAAGTATGGTCTCTCCCTCTCTCTCTGCTGCCAAGTCACATGACTTCAAATGGTCATATCTAAAATATTTTGTTAAATTAAAACAAAGCCTCTAACTCTTGGTTGATTAAAAAAAAATTGTTTAGTAGAGTACTCCCTTTAGATATGTCTGCTATTGTTTGCCTTCCATATTGTATATACTGACATCTCCATCAACTCTTGTTGCAAAACAACTCTTTCCAAAAGAGTTCATCTCCCCAGGTAGGTGAGAACAAGGCTCTTAGGACATGAATTTTGAGATTAGCTACACTTAGCAAACATTTTCTTATTTGCCAGTAACAGGAGAGACAAGAAAAGCTTGTGCACACTAAGAGTGATAGCTAGAGGGAATCACTAAGTTTTGCAAACATCCAGCTGACCTGAACACACACTTGGTTTCTGTGTTGAGATCCTACTTTTCACAAAGTAACAACTGAGACAACCTCAGGAAATTGTAGGATTTTGGCTATATGATTAGTATATCAAGACTCAGGTGAAGACCAAGGCTTTCCTGCATGGCAAGCACCTTTTACCCATACATGAGGAATGAGTGACATCTCATTAATGGCATAAAAGTAGGTTAATAACCTCTCATTTGTATGTGGGTTATAGGTCTTAAAATACTGGAAGGCCTAAAGTGGCAAAAGGCAGTGGGCAATCTCTGTCAGCTTTCTGCATAAACACTTAACTCCTAAATGTATTTGAGACTAATTGGGACTAATTGTTACAGAAATTTTAGTTGAAATGTAAAGAACACAGATAACACTCCATCAATATTTCTTAATGACTCTGGTATTCTGTGATGGGATAAGAAAATTCTCTGAACAAAACTGAAGACTTTAAAAATACAAATCACGTGTGTCTGCTGCCAAACAGAAAAAGTTATGTGTCAGAGGGCATTACAAACCCCAAACTAACACCAGTGTAAGCAAAAAGTCCTCACAAGAATTAACTGAAGTGACCTTTATTTAATATAAAATACCTATTTAATTTCATCTTCATACAACTATGTACATCAACACTGTATATTTTACCTATAAAGATATAATATTTATATCTGTAGTGAAACTGTTTTATTATCTATCAAAGTAGCCATAGTTTAATTTAAAATAAAAGATGATTTAGCTTTTAAAAATCATTTAGGTAGCTAAGTGCAGTTTATCTCTGACCTGAACTTAGATTTGAGAAATTGTGGATTAGGCAGAAGAAAAAAGATTACATGTCTGATGCCCACCTCTTGGTCCAGTGTTTCACCCTTTGTTGTCTGATTATTAAGCATCTATTTTAATTTAGGAGAAAACCTATATAGACAAAAATTTACCTCAACAATTCCAATGTACCTTTCTTTTTTTTTCTTTTTTTTTTCTATAGCAAAAGTCTCAGCATTGATAAACCAATCTGTCAGGGTATTTCTGCCTACTCAGTGACTTTGAGAAAACTCGAGAGAAGTCTGACATAAATACCAACATTTTGGGGCTGCTATATTGAAGCCATTTAACAAGATGATCAGAAAAGCATTCCTAACTAACTACCTGATATTATATGGAAAGTTTGCAAAATGCAAACAAACTCCACAGTTTCTTCCTTTTGCCTTTCCTTATGCTTCCCAGTCTTCATGTTCAGAAGCTGAAAAATAAGCCTTTTACCAAAGGACAGTGAGAACTTTGCTCTACAAAAGAGCTTCTGAAATCTGTGCCCTGCTGCCCTTTTTAAGCTGAAAGCAAAAGTGCTATAGCAACAAACAGAAAGCTAGATGGTGCTCATACACTGACTTTATGGCAAGTGAAATCAAATGTTATGAAGAGACAGAGAAGACTAGGTATCTAGGTGAAGAAATAGTATAGTTAGGTAAACAGCTATTTATCTTAACATTAGACAGCAATTACATTATGTTGACAACAAATCAAAAAGAGAACAGGAATCTCTCAGGTAGACTCCCCTCCCTTTCATAAAAAAAAATAAAAATCACAGTCTTCACTATTAAGAAAAGTATATGCAGTAACTGTTGAAAAGTAAGGTAGAAAGTTATGGTTTTTTATTTAGCAGAAAATAAAAACTAACTGAGAAAATCTGTGGTACATATTACCATATTATAAAAAGTATTTGGAAAGATTTTTCTAAATTGTTGGATATATAGAGGTTTCCAACACTTATCATGACTTTTAAAATTGACATTTTAGCTTAGCCAATTTCATTCCTGTTCCATCTTTTAGTATTGGTAAAACAAACTGATTTAGAATTAACCTGACAAACCTATGTGTTTCAGATCAGAGAAAGGTCTGGAACTGGTTTCAAATTCATGATATGCAACATAAAGGCCAACCTGTGGCAGGGAGCACCCAGCACTTGCTAAGAGAAGTGTGATTGTAATCCTGATGTGTAATAGTAACCCAGAATTCAAATAGCATCATTTCCATGTGCTCACCTGCACATTTCTCTGAAATAATGATACTAGGAGAAGATCTTATCCTCAGATCAGCCTTCAGATTCCACCTCTTGAAGTTACAAAGATAATTTTGCTCTTCCTCATGCCCACCTGTGCCAGGTGACCATGGACAAGCAGCACGTAAGAGATGGAACCACCACTGTTCTGAATAACCTCAATGCCCCCTGGGTCTTCTTAGTTGACCTATGAGATCACTATCAGTAGCTATGACAATAGTTTGATTATCCAGGTGACACAGGTTACACACTACAACCCTACTTATTGAGAAAGCAGCAGACTGACCCCAGTGCTTTCCTAAGCTTGGTCACTGAATTGCCCGTGACCTGGTGTGATCTCTGGTCATTCCTGTGCTTCAGTCCACTCCCCTGTAAAACACACATAATTATACTTGCTTTCCTCTCCAATGAGCTTCCACTAATAGGTGACAAGTGGTGTAAAAATGAGAGAGGACAATTGCTTATCTTGTAATTCTGCATCTTGAAAAACTGCTTAGGAGGGCATTCATCTCATAGATCTCCTTTAGCTCTAAAACCACACCAGCAGGACAAATGTGATACTTCAGTGACATAAAGGAACCAGTAGCTATCTTTACTGTTAATAAATGCTTTCCTAAGAACACTTCAGCAAGCTCCAAGAGCACAAGAGAAAAGTTTTTGACAAATTTGCAATTCATGGTGACCCCATACAATAAAAATTATTTTTAAAAAAATGTGAGAGAAAACATCACACATTCTTTCAGTTTCAGAGTGTGTATTTTGAAAAAGTTGCCAAAAAAAATTGCTTTACAGATGAGAGAAGGAGAAAATCTGGATATGTACATAACCAAGTACTTGTAGAATGTATATTCAAAACACAAAAGTTTAAGAAATTGATCTTATAACATTTCTATATGCAACATGTCATAGCATGAAGCAGAACAGAACTTATAAGAATGAATTTTGCCTTTCTAATCTTGAAAAAAGTTTTGGACAAGAGCCATGATGAAATGTTTTTACTTCAGATTCTAATCTGAATAATACTGCATTTTTTAATGTTGTCCTGCTCAGATGGTTAGATTTGTCAGAGCTTTTTTTTAAAGCAAGCTCTTTAAAAATAAAAAAAGATGAGTATTTGATTTTTATTTCTAGATTGGAAGCAACAGAATAATACCCTTTAGTAACCACTAGGCTATGCTAACAGGCAGCTTAGCTGACACAAAATCTGTTTTTTAAAATAGTGCAAGCTTTAAATGCACGCAAATGTTCAAAGTCACATTAAAAAAAACAAAACCCCCATACATTAGAAAAGGTATTTACAGTAACCCACATACCATGAGTGGATTAATCTGTAACCTTTTTTGATCCAATTTTCAACCCTAATTTAATTATGAGTTACGGAGAGCCAAGTGAGCCTTCCTGAACCAAACACTACCTCCTTAACATTGCTATTCTAACTTGGAAGAAATAAACAGGCTTTTAGCATTTTATACGTGAAGTTTTTAGGTCATATTCAGCTTATTTCCTCTGACAGTTTGTTTTAGATTCAAGATTGCAACAGAAGTAATAGAAATGTTAAAAAACCTTTTGTACGAACATTGCCTTTACTACCCTGACAAAGAATATTAAAAAAATTTCTTGTATATGCTCTGCATTTTATACAAGGAAAAGGTTACAACACTTTACAAGAAGAGCACAAATACATTTCCAATTACAAGAAATAAATTGAAAGTATCATGAATTGTCAGTAATCGGGACTGTTCTACAAATCCCTATTAAATAGTGACATTTACCTTGTTTTTACTCAAAATGTCTATCTGTGAATGCTTACCTTGTAATGTATTGACAGGGCTTAAACAGAAAAGGATGGTTACATATCCTTTGGGTTGTTTCATACTTTGAGGACCTTTCATACAAGATTTACAAAATATTATCTGAAATAAGGGGATTATCTTTACCATATCTTTCTTAATTTTTAAGCACATAACAGAATGCATAGGAAAACCACAGAGTGTTTCCTTGATCAAATGGGTTTTTTTAATCACATTATTTGAGTAACATTAGTTTAGCTGTATGAAGGTGTCACCATAAACCCCAGTGTAAAAATACTGTGGTTAGAGCAAAGCTCTTCTTTTCAGAGATATAAATGTACTGCAATTGAAATTTGTAATAGTGTTGAGTCATAAGGATTTTTATTCTTTGCTCATAGAAAAGTTTACAATTTATAACAAAAGAATCCCAAGTTTATACTTTAATCTGAAATATAATTGCTTCTTTTTACTGTGGAAAGCCAAAGAGGGAACATGATTTGAAGGTGCTGCAGTCCAGAATACTGTTTGTCAATTAAAAATCTCAGTTGAAGTACATGACAGTATAGCTTGTAAACCAATATTCTTGAAGCATAAATTTGAAATAGGCTTTTAAGTATTTCAGCACATCCCCTGCATCAGTAAGTCAGTCTTAAAACAGAAGAAACTTTTCTGAAGGAGTGAAACCATAAACCCACAATTAACTTTGGCATGTGGGTTTTACTGACCTTGCAAAACCAGAGATATTTGAGTATAACTCCCATATCTGAAAAAAATGGAGTCTTATTATTACCATCAGACATTAGATGGTGTCTATCATGATAGAACATTAATCTAATAAGAATACTTTCTGCAATTGCCCGGGGGGTAATTTAATTTAACTTTGAGTAATTTTCTAGTTTCTTAGCTGAAAGGCATTATCTAATGCCAAAAGATTGCCTTTATCTCATTTGAGACAAATATGAATCTTGTATTTTAGCTTCTTAACTCAGAGTGACACAGAAAATGTAAGTTGTGTAATTCAAAGATTGGCAAAGATAAAGCATGAGATGTTTCTGAAAAGTGAAGTTAGAACTCACCTGGGATAATCACACTAGCTCCTTGGTAACTAGATTGTTGTAAACTTCACCTTGCTAACGTGATGACAAGGATGATCTCATTCTTTCATCCCTTTATTTTCCCCTATTTTGTGTGCTTACATATCTGACCACATACTAAAATGAAATTAATTTTTAAAATAATAAACCAAAATAAACCAAACTAAACTAAATGAAACCCACCCAGCCCTTTTCACTGTCCAGGATGGCAACAGCTGCCTTCCAGCTCATTAACACTTCATTTTATCCTGTGGCCTGTTTGATTGTGTGTTACCCTGCTTTACAGACAGAATCAAGTTATCTGGTTTTCTACTTAGTCTGGGTTCACCAAAGAGCTGCAGATCCTGGCACCACAATGCCACTGCCTGGCAGAGCACAGGTCTTTGGCCATTTACTAGAAAAGTGACCACGCTCCACGTGCCCCAGCTCAAGTGGTGGGCAGGAACTTTTCCTACCAGTGGCTTCCCAAGATTTACCTTCAAATGTCTACGACACTGGGAGATGGGGAGTTGGATTTCTCACTTCATAATGAAGTACTGAAAACTTTACACTTCAGATATCAAGATGAGGATGTAAATTTTAGGATATTTGGACTCTAACAGCACAATGTATATTTTATAGCCCAGTTTCTACTGGTTTTAGCTAACAACTGTGAGTGTTGGGCACCTCTGTGAAATCAGATTCCAACTGATCAAACTGGGCACAGGAAACAAGTAACAACAATTAACAGTGGTAGAAATGTTTCACTCTTACACACAGGTCCTTCAATGTAGAACAATGTAGCAGCTCAACTAACTTATCCACAAAATATTCCTTTGCCTTCCCAGAATACTAACCATCACCCACCAGGTGTTCCCAGCCTCTTCATAAATGAGGAATTCTCTGTATCCACAGTATCAGTTCAGAACCAGAAGAGCTTTAATCTGTGAGTTAAGGCAGGTGGGAGTTGCTCTTAAAAAAATAGTAAATGACCACTTAATACTTTCACTCATCCAGAAAGCCAAGAGAAGGCTGCACAGAACATGCAGATGATGGCTTTACATAGCTACAATGGTTCCTGACTGTACATTAATAATCCTTTGGAAGGCATTTTTTGCCTCCCAAACAAATACCACCTTCCTTCCTCTCACTGCAACTCCAGTGCCATCACGTATCAGTATTTCATCAACCTTTTCAGTGGTTATTAGGGAAATTCTTAACCTTTTCTTTCATTTCACATACATTTCTGGTGGCAAGTCTATACTGCACTCCCTTGGTGCCCTAACTTTTCTTTACAAATGTGTAGGCAGTAATCATTACAGCTAATGGCTATGAAGAAAGGGAAATAAAAGAAAGGGAAACCTTTTTGGTGGGAAGAAAAAAAAAAAAATTTGCCTGAAGAACAGTGACAGCAGTGACCCTGAATTAAAATGAAGAAGAAAACAACTTGCCCACTCAGGAGATTAGGATTCAAAATTACCATGAAGTAGTAGCCAGCAACAGTGGATGGAAGGGATAGTGAATTAAATTACAGAAAGTAATACTTGATTAGGAAGTCCATTTAATGCTCAGATAAGATGACTAGTGACATGAGCCAGTATGGAAAAGCAAACTGGGGGCTTAGGAAGACCCTCTGAAGACCTCAGAACAGCTCCTAGATAAGAAAGCCTCTGGAGAAACCCAGGAGCATAATGAGAGGAAGCACTGGATTTCTCCTTGTTTCTGGACCCAGGTCAAGGTAAGTTGCATGTTAGAGTCTAATTTGGACTGCAGACAGCACAAATCCAACTTTATCAGTGACCAGATCAAAAATGGGGACTTCTCCCAGCCACCTGCTGGGATAGGTGCATGGGTGTAATGTAGCTGTAATGCATGGATAGGGGAGGATATATGCACTGGGATAGGTGCATGGATGTAGCTGTAATGTGAAGTATGTAACCATGCCAGGTCATGTGCAAGTTACATATCTCTGTTGTGTATTATTCATTACTGTTGTTGTTCAACTCACCCTTGTCCCCATGGCTTCCTTTCCACAAACCACTAAAGAACACAGACAGAACTGTGCCACCCCTGCAGCATTCACCACTTCAGCTGGGTGGGTACCTCCAAGCAGCAGAAGACTGAACCCATGCTACTGGACTGAATCCAGACAGTGATGAGCCACAATTAGCAATCCATTTCAGAGGTGTTTGGTGAGCCCATATGAATAGGGCAGGGTGTGAGCACTGACAAGAGAACATCAAGTACAGACAAGCTCTTTTCTCTCGGGGTCCTCTCCACTCCAATTTACCCACGTCAGCCTGGTCTTCCTGCTCTCTCCTGCCACATTATCCCATTTCCCTTGTTCATGCCTTTGCAGCCCGACATGTAAATCTTCTCATCTCAGTCCCAGTCTCCAAGCACAGCAACTCCAGTTCCCCAGGTACCTCCATGACTGGTTTCCCTCTTTTTCCTTCCAGGTCCTGATCGCCAGCTACAGGTTTCACACCAGCAAGTCTTACCTTTACAGTCCTGATCATTTGTGCCTAAGTTCCCAAGCCAAAGTTTGGGCTGAGGTTGACACCGGGAAATTTCAGCCCAACTAATTACAGTTCAGCCAAAACTTATATAAGTTGGTTTTGTTTGTTTTTGTTTAAAAAAAGAGTATTGAATATAGGAAGTTTTGGCAATTTTTGTCTGTATACAATAAGCAGAAAGGAGACTGAAAAGGAATCAAAGTTGTATGGTCACTATGTTACTCCTACATTAACCTGCTGAATAGAAATTTACTACTCCTTAATTTGGAAGAAGTTGAAAGGATAGAAAACAGCCCTGGAAATTACTTTATGACAACAGATAACAGCCTTGCTTACTGTCAGCAACACTACTGGGTTTTGCTGTTAGGAGGAGGATAGTGTCTGGGGGAGATGTCTTTATAAGCTATTCCATATAGTGTCAGTGTTTGACAGAAAAAATGAAAAGCATCCTTAAACTGGCATTTGTACATAAATTTCTTTCAAGAGATTTACAGTACAGTGGACAAAGAAAAGGAGATACTATGTTGGAAATACTGTAACATTTATGTATGTGATTTATCTGATTTTAAGGGAAAAATATGTTTCTTCTAAATACAACCTTTTTTTTCCCCAAAGTGCAATAAATTTTAACATTAAAAAGCGGTTCCTAAGTGACACTACTCTTAGTACTGTATTTCAGAGTTAACTCATAATCTGCCTTTACACATCACTGAGCATCTGATATTAAGGTTATTCCTGACTATTCCAAACTTTATATGTAAAATGAGGATATATAATGTAATGCCATACTGTAGGAACTGTTGTACAGATGTATAGTTTTTTAAACTTTATGGCTTAAATGAGGGTGCAATGCAGTAAAATTATAGATACAGACATTCAGAAAATGGACACTTACCCACAGTGCTTCATGTGGGGTGGTTTATCCATTCTCACTGCCAGTTTAATCTTCAAGTCACTGTCCTGGCTGTTTTTGGGGACAATCATTTTATGCAGGTCAGGTGACTTTGGGCTATTGGATGTTGGATACAACACTACCTGCAAATCATAAAACAAAAACAAGTTGATGAAAAAAAACCAAAACAAAACTCTAGTCCTTAATGAAACAATACTAAGCAATGAAGATTCTTGTTGCATCTCCTCCAATCTGAAAGATGAATAAGAAAGGTTTCATAATTAATAAACCAGTTGACACAAGCTTACTGTAATAGATGAATTTCCAACATGAACTCATTCTTTTTCTTACTAACGGGAAATTTCATATTTTGAGTTAATAAAATTTACTTCTCTGTAGTTCATTTTGAATTACCAGTTTTCAACAAAAGGGAACATTTGACATTAGAAAATGGCCATGTACAATTAAAAAAGAACCTAAACGTTTACTTTACCCAGTGCTCTGCTGAAAACACCCAAACTGAAACAATCTGCTCTGGCACTGTGGGTTCAGATAATTCAGTAAATTCATCTCATGATCACTTAAAACATTTGACCACGTGGTCCAATCATATCTAGCACTACATTTTCTTAGACCATACTGTCACTTGCCTCCAGTACAGTTCACATCCCAAAACCTTAAAGAAAATAAAGATGCAGCCCATCAATAGTATCTTCTTCACAACACAGTCTGGGCCATCTTCAAAAAGTAGATCAAACCCCCAACCTGTCCCAATGCCAGGGAGGTTCCTGCATGCACTGGACCAGGCCAGCAGGTCAAGGGAGGTGCTTCCCCCTCCTACTGCATTTTCGTAAGACCCCACCTGGAGTACTGTGACCAACACAAGGATATGGACCTGTTGGATCAAGTCCACAGGAGGGTGACAAAGATGATCAGAGGGTTGGAGCACCTCTCCAATGAAGATATGCTAAGAGAGCTGCAATTCAGCCTGGACAAGGCTCCAAGGAGACCTTACAGCAGCAGCATCCCAGTACCTGAAGGGGGCCTACAAGAAAGCTGGGGAGGGACTTTTTACAAGGGTGTGTAGTGATAGGATAAGGGATAACAGCTGTAAATGAGAAGAGGGCAGATTTAGGTTAGATAATAGTAAGAAATTCTTCACTATGAGGGTGGTGAGACTGGAACAGGTTACCCAGGAAAGCTGTGGATGTCCCAACCCTGGAAGTGCCTAAGGACAGGGTGGACAACACATCAAGCAACCTGCTCGAGTGAGAAGTGTCCCTGCCTATGTCAGAGGGTTGGAACTAGATGCTCCCATCCAACCTACAAACAGTCTGTGATTGGTGTCCCCATCCTACATTGCCCCCTGGAACCTCAGGGAGTTCCTGTGGCTCCTGGTATGCAACTTTCTATCTTTCCTCAAACTGCATGGTCCCTAACAGGAAAACTAGAAGATTTGATGACACAAAAGAAGTTCCCATGTTCTCTTCCAGAGTGCAAATGGTGTTACAAATTATTAGTTTTTTGTGCTGACCAAACTCGCATTTTCTTTGTATCTGATTCCACACCAAGGATGAAAACTTTTAGTCTCAACACTTAAAGTCTGGCTAAGCTATGAGCAAGTGAGAAATGAATTTTACATCCCATTTCTTAACCATAAGCAGCATTGTGAGCTCTGTTCAGAACATTACACTCATGGTCATGCAAGAAACCCCAAAATGAAGTGAAGAAACAAAATTCTCTTACTCCTGTGCTCTACCAGAGGCTCTTATTCAATTTGTAATGATTTACAGCTATGAAAAACAGAGCTTTCATCACTCAACAGGAATAATTTGTTTTATGGAAGGCTTTTTCTTTAACATTTTAGATACTAAATTTTATGTTATGAAAAAAGCACCCAGTATTATCTGGTACATGCAAATATATCCCACTATTTATGAACAAAGACCATAGGAAAATCTCCTAGCTAAATACACAATTTTATTGATTAGAAAATTGCATTATAAACCAAAAATTACTAAAGATGGTTTAGACTAGTACATAGGTGACCAGTAACATTGTAGAAACCCTTTAATGTCGTTTGTGTAACTCTGTTCCCGGTGTTTCTTACCTATTTTTTATTGAAATTTCAACTAACTCCTTTCAAGTTGCCTTCTCCACTAACTTGAAAGTTTGGAGCTGTTCAGAGTTATGTCAGGCCCTTGCCCAAAGACAGGGTAGTGTCAGAAAGCTGGAAGCTGCTGTTGCTATGACAAGAAGTGAAGTTCCTTTAAATGCCCCAGCAGCAGCCTCCCAAGCACTGCACTTGGGTCCTCTGGGCATTGTCATGATGGACTTCTGCCAGGAGGATGACAAAAAAGCAGCTCACTGGAAGGGACAAGTTTGAAGGTAGAATTGGGAAAGGGAGATGGCTCTCTCAAAAATAAGTCCCTTAGAGAAGTTCTCACCTAAGGAATAACAAGAGCTGATACCAAGGGAGATTACAAGTATTTTACACAAGCTCCATCATTTTACCTATTGAGTGATCTCTTGTTTTTCAGCTGTGGTTGTATTACAGCTGAAACACAGAAACAAGACTTTGGTAGGAGGTGGTTAAAAAAAATGAAAATCAAACTGAGAAACTGAACAGGCACATGGTGAATGCTCAAATACTGTTGTTGACAAAGAATTGGGAAGACTTTGCAATTTATGCAATCAGTGGACCTTTGCTGATGCTGCCAGCTGACCACTTACCTTAATAGATCTTAGCAACTGGTAAAAGATGGCTTTCAGTCCTTCCCAAAGAGCCTCTCCCCCATATCTAAGAGAGAGCATGCCTGAGTGAAAAATATCTCAAGAATTTCTGACAAAAGGCTTTTTCAGAGAAGCTACTGAGAAAACCCCTGTTAACATGGAAACAATAGCACTCAGCCAAGACTTAACAGGGTGCTGACAGGCAGACTGTTTGGAAGAGCAAGAGAAAAGGGGGAGTGGAAGCAATCTCTTATTATTTTCCTAACTTAAAAAAAAAAGAGACACAAAAACTCAGACCCGAGAAACCTCAGTCATTTCAAAATGTGGAGAAACACATTCCCCAGGATGGCAGGTTTTAAACAAATATATCCATAGTATGATATTGTCTCTGCTCAGCAGACCTTTGAACACAGCACAGAAGACAAACAACACGACTGGTGCAGTTGGCATTCAGAAACCAGGCAATCATGAGAGCACATGTACCTAGCCAGTACAGCTATTTCAGAATGCTTTCAAATCAAACCCAGACTAACAGCACAGATAATTATTGCCAGCTCTAGCTGACTGTGACAAGCAGGCTGTGAGACAATAGTTCCCTCTTAATTGAATAGTCAGAGCAACAAGGCTGAAATATTCCTATATTCAGAAAGTATCAGCAATCAAACACCACCTGCTGCTCTCACTTTGTATTCACATGTGTGCTAAGCAAGCACAATGGCTGTCACTCTGAATTACTAGGTTTGAACATCTTCATACACAAAGTACCAAGCAAGGAAAAGTGGTGTCTGATCCCTAAGTTTCAGCAATCACCAGGCTGATTTTTCAGAAGTATTTACTCCAGATTCTGAAAGCTTCTCGACTCTTCCTCAGTTGTTGCATCTACAAATGCAAACATCAATTCTGCCTTTTGTATGCACATACAAAAATTACTGAAGTAGCCAGAGCAATGTCAGTCACATAAAAACTGTGCTATGGATTTCAAAGATGTAGGAATAAAGGGAATTCTTAGAAGTTCCTTATTAGAAAAAAATTAGCTTCAAAGATGCAGCCTACTTCACTTTCTAAAAGTTTAGTGACTCCCAGTACACAGAGCTCCACACAACCAGATTCACACCATGACTTCAGAAGCTCACATTCTACAGAACCCAAATCTAAAACCCATCTTTTCTCCTCCTATGCACTATGCATCTTCAATTTTTTTTTTTCAGTGGAAAACTTAGTTTGTTCAACTGCCCTCCAGTTTGTGTAGAACAGAAAATAAAGGTTAAGATTTGGGATTTTGTTTGAAGACAGCTAAAGTTTTCAACAGGGAGCCAGAATTATACCCCCCCAGCAAACATTTAGAAGGAATAGAGCAATAACAGAGATGTGACACAGTAAACACTACTTCCTGTCTGTTAACCACATCTTAAATGTCTTGAAGGAAGAAGATACACAGACAAAACCCTTCTTGTCACTTGGTGCTCACGTGGGGACTTCTGCAGCAGTGGATGAACAGCCCTCAGCCTCTGGTCCCAAACAAGGAGTATATAGAGCTGTAAAGTTAGACTGCCATCTCTACTGAAAGCATGAGCCTGCATCCCTTCTGCTCTGACATAAGCAATAACCCCTGGAAATCATCAGTGTCTCCTCCTTAAACCAAGCAGCTGTATGGCTATTATTACTGAGATCAGGACCTACATCTTAAGGTCCTAACTATGAGAAACTGCCCCACACTGATGGGGTCAATCAAAACTCTCCTCTATAGCTCTGGGGAAATCTTTGTTGACTCCACATTTCACATGATGGATCTGTTTTTACAAAAAGCTGACCCCTTGATGGCAAAAGAAACCCTCTGGTACCTGATGAAAGTTCAAAATTCAAATCATGTAGCTTGATGCCACCCTTCAATTTCTAATTATATTAAACAGAACAAAACCCTCAGAATAACTGCAGGCTAAGGGAAATGCAAACTTCAATAACGTAGAAATGCAGTACTAGGTCAAGACACAAGCTTTGAAAAAAGTAATTGACAGATGAGAACTAATGTCCACAGCACATATATCTCAGAAGGAGCAGGTTTGAATTGAATTTTTAAGTACACCGCAGTTAAAACAGTGACCAAAGTTAGAATCTTAGAATAGAATCATATAATCATTAAGATTGTAAAAGACCTCCAAGACCATCAAGTCCAACCATCAACCCAACACTCCCATGCCCGCCAAACCCTGGACTGAAGTGCCAGACCTACACATCTTTTAAACATCTCCAGGGATGGTGACTCAGTCACCAAGGGCCAAAGATTGTCCTTATCAAGACAGGGAAAATGTGTAGAGAAGGGAAACTCATACAGTACAAGAGAGAGAACTCATATTTTATTCTGACGTGGTATACCTGTAATTTCTTTCCCAACTCCATCCTTCCACCACTCAAGTCCTACTTTCCCTTTTCCCAGTCAGTTGCTATGCTTATTACATGCCAAATCTTTTCTCTCTCTCCTCTCCTAATTTGGATAGCAATGGGGGGTCACCTAGGAATTTTAAAAAGTTTTAAACTAGATAAAGAGAGCCATCAAGGTTTTCTGGCAATCCAAGTCAATTGCCATGGTCTGAACACTGGCAAATTCACCTCTAAAAAGAAAGCATTATTTGGTAAAGCTGCAGAACAGCAGGTGATGTACTGAGTACCTTATACTGTTCTATACCATGTTTTATAAATACTTGCATTTTTATGCACAATTTGTCAGGTATTTATTAAATTTATTAAATGCTTCTGCACATAATACTTACTCTTCCCAGTTCTTTATCTTCAAGTGCCAGCACCCCAGTGCTTTCTGTAAAGAGTTTTACTTTGACAACAGGCCGAGGGTGAGTGGTGGTGAAATCTCCTTGAGTTCCCCATCTGCAACAAATAAAAGAATAGAATTAAACTGGGGTAGAGGACAGGCCCCAGAGTGATAGGACTGTAATCCTTTGTACATAATATTTATTAATGTGCTCCTAGAACTTAATTTCTAAGATTTTGAGGAAAAAGGCACAGTAGTAAATTTTTGAGCATCCAAGACTATATATTTACATGGCAAAATTGGCTTTTTTTCTGGGCAAGAAAAATCTGCATCTTTTCTATGTGATTTCTCTAATGATTTTTTTTTCTAATGATTTTTTTTCTAATTCTTTTTGTCATTAAAAAAAATGAATAAATTTTAAGTGGCAGAAGGTCTGGAAATATATCCTCGTAGGGGAAAGAAAAACGAAGTAAGCAAAGGAGGACGACGAAGGGGGAAGCTGAGAAAGGTAGAGAGTGAAGAGAAAGTTTTTTCTATTAAATATATTACTAGCTTCACTATTTTGAGCACACAACTCAAATTAATTCAGCAAAGAATAGAGTCTGAATTTTAAAAAACCCTCATACATTTAGCTTAAGGTTAAGGTGAATGAACTATGCAGAAAGTAAAAGATTTGAACGGAGAAAACTTAATGTTTCTTGAGATGTTACAACTAGAAAGTGTTGCAAGTGTAAGGATGGAAGAAAAATGTAAACACAAATGCAAAAACTGGAAAAAAATAGCTCTGCAAGATAATTACTGCCACAAGGCTTCATGCTAAATTAGGCAGACAAACTTCTTGCTCTATCATCTCTTATCTCACTTAAACACACTCATTTTGTCAGCCTTCCCTCCCACCATCGGCCATTGGTAGAAAAAAAAGTGATACAAATTAGATTGCAACTTCCTTCAATATGCTATTTCATTTTCCTAAATGATTGCATGGTATTCACTGTATTGACAATACTGATTCTGGTTGTTATTAAGTAAGCACAGCTCCAATTTCTCTTCAATCTTTCCATTACTTGACATATTACAATTAGCAGAAGCTAAAAAAAAATAAAAGAGAACAGGTGACCTTAAGAGTGTGGTCTGTAAGAACTCTGTGACATAAGCTGAAATCTTAGAAGGCCTTCTATACATAAAGCAGTATTTTCATTTTACATAAAAGAATAATTTACATGGACTCTCCTTTGTTGGAGAGCAAAGAAACAGTAGTAAACCTTCATCAAAAGGATCTATTACATAAAAGAAAATCCTTCAACTAACATGAGTTACAGACTTCTATACAAAGTCTAGGAAGTAACATGCCACAACAACCACAAAGTTTTAAGAAAGCAGTGGTTCTGCATAAACAAACCTTACAGGTAGCTGAACACATTCCAGACTATGAAAAGTGAGGTTCACTTAAAATTAACCAACCCTTATGTTACCATTCTGTCTTCTACACTTTTAAACTACAGAAGTTTACTATGCAGATTCAAAGATCTAACATGGTAATGATTGTTCAACATTACAACCACTATTTCATTCAATCTATATTTATGTATATATTCTCAATTACATCATTGGGATCTGGGATACAAGTCTGAGAACACGAGGGGAAAAGTCTGTATGTTTGTATCTTTCTATAATGCTTAATGTGTTGTTTAGGTTGCAACAAATTTTCTGGGGAAATTAACAATCTACGTTTGCTAATTTCTAGATTTGAAAATTACTTGTTTATGTTGATGGAATTACAAGGAGCATATTGTCACATCATAATCACATTAAGAACAATAATCACACTCATTTGCTGTGGAAAGGCAATGCATAAATAAGGTTCTAAACAAATCCTAATGTTCTTTTTCAGCACAGACAGAAACAAGCCCTGGACTCAGGCAAAGTAATCTGTGAACTCGGTCAAGTAACTTTGCCCTTCATCACTAATGTAATCTAATCTTTTATATGTCTTGACTCTGTTCTATGTTTTACTGTGATTCCACTATTTTATGCAAAAATCCTGCTGAGAACTACAAATTCTTTTTTTGAGAATCCCTACACTACAGGAACACTTTGTATCAATACTTAAAGGGCTGTGAGCTACTGAAGGAGAATTAAAATAATGTTTTTTTTAAAACTGAGGTTCCCATCAAAATCTTCCTAAAACTATAAAGTGTACATATGAGAAAGATAATTTTTTCTACCGTGATGGATGACAGTAGGAGAGAGTAGTACAGGAAATGGTATGAAGATGGAAAGTCACACAACTGCCTTTAAGTGTCACCTTTGATTCCACCTATGCAACAGTCTGGTTTTTTTGTTTTTGTCTTTTGTTCCCCAAGAATTTCTCATTTATTTCCATTTACATGGCAATTTTTGACTTGGAACATTAGTGGTTTGAAATGCAAGACTAAGAAGCCTTTTCTTCACCAGTTCCCTTTTAGAAAAGTTGGGTGCTCTGTAACTGTAGCTGCTTGCACTAAGTAGCCCTACATTCAATTTCTGAATGCATTGTTGAGCCACTTTTTAAGTACAGTTGCTCAGAAAGAGTGGTTTATTCCCTGCCCCTGTAGATTCAGCAGCAAAATGAAAGGCTGGTTGTCACAAAACTTTGGCAATCCCTTCTTGGAACTCTGCTTTGACAAACTGAAAACTCCAAATTGGGTCCTTATGTCAGCAACAGGAAGGACCAAGTGTTTTGATGGATATGCTATATTGTAAAGCTCCTTTATACAACTAAACTAATGTGAAAGGAAGAAAAGAATAATCTGATCTAAAGTGGTTTTTCAGGGTTTGCTTTTGGTAAAAGTTATAACTGTTATAAAGGAAGGAATTACCAGAGCTCAAAATTAGTAGGCATTTATCATATTGCTAATTATGAGCTAGACAGAATCACGTATTTCTTCTTTAAACAGAAAATATTATTCCTATTAAAAAAATCTAAAAACTTGTTAAGACATAACTGTGAGTAGTTTTTCTTCAAAGCAAAAAAGCATCTAATACAAACCAGAAAGGAAAATCAGAAATGTTATATGCACAGTAAGTAACTAAGTAAAAACATTCACTTAGACTTCCTACACTGAAAATGAGAACAGTACACTCTACAAGTTATTATGACAAGTTATTGTCATAAAAAACCATAAAACAGTACAAATTAATTATTATTTAGTCTTGCCTTCCCATCTCGCTTTCAATAGAGGCAAGCAAGCCAAGTCAGGGTGAAGGTTTTCAAAGGTGTGACACCCTGCCAGGTGTGGGGAACCATTGCTGTATATTGTGTGAAGAATATGTAACAGGTGTTGACCTGTTTCCTGCCAAGTTTCAAATCCAGACAGGGGCTGCCAGTGGACAAAAGGCACAAAAGGGTAATTTATGCTCTCAGATTTTCAACATGCATATTTACTTCACTTTTCCATTGAAAACAATAATTATCAATCCATCGCAACACTTCTAAAAGTTACAAATCCTGGTTCATGTTATCTGTATACACTTTAAGTCTTCAAAAGGTTATATAAATTCTGATAAATTCATATTGTATAAATGTCGATAAACTGACAGTACCTTGTAGAAGCAGAGAGATGTTGGCATTCCAGTCTAAAGATGTGGGAAAACAAACAACACAATAGACTGACCTATCTGAGCCTGCACAGTATGTTAGAGGAGACTCAGGAATCAAATCAGAAAATGTCAATATTACATCTGGTATCATATCACTTCTCTTTTGTTCTGAACCCCCTTTTACTCCTCTTTTTGACTCCTACTGTTCTCATCAGCTGTCCACATTATCCTGCCTTTGTTTTGGCTGTCCTCCTACACTCAATCTGCTGGTATGGCTTCCAAGTAGGAACATAAACCTCCAGATTCACACCTTGTATGCTAAGTAGGTATTAAGACATTTAAAGACCTATTGTTTCTTTTCTTCATCTATTCAGTGGACTACTCTGTGTTCTAAAAATTTTGGACCACTTGACACTTTTCAGGATCAATGCATATATTAACATTTTGACAGTAGAGAAAAGTCTGACCCTGGTGGGGTGAAAAACAATTTTATGAATGTCATGAGCATTTGCAGTGTACAAAGTATTCTTAGCCTGAATAGGGATCAAAAGCAAAAACTTATTTCTTTTAAGCCCTTTGCCTCTATCTTTCTCTTCACACAAAACAACTAACCAAAACTAAACAAAGCCATAAAAATCATTCAAATTCAAACACTGCATCTAGTAAAAGTTTAGCAGTTATTCTGACTGTACCTGTATTATACTGCTTGCACCAAAAATATGCAAGATTTTTGAAGGTCTCTTCAAACCAGGACAGCAGAAGGGTACATTTTGAAATTTAAAATTGGAAATGCTGATCATATAAAAATTTAAGGTAAATTCCAAAGGAATTGTTTAAATGTCAGATATTGCCCACAAAAATATCATTCGGTTTTCCAGAGACAAGTTGGGAATAGACCACTTTGAACAACAGATTTCAGACCCACTCAACCAGAGTATTCCAGGACACTGGAGGTAAAATTTGAGGTAAGCTTTCCCAACACCATCTGTTTCTTTTTGACAGACCACCATCCCCCTGCTTGATACTTTACAGCAGATGTTTGCCATCTTTGCCTTCACTTTGACCCAGACAGAGACCATGTAGCTATATTAGTGTGAGGCTTAGCCTGATCCAAAACATTTTTCCTCTAAGCAAGATTTAATTGGTTTTGGCTCAACATCACACTATTCATCACAGAATGCCTTCCAGTTTGAAGTTGGATCATGCATCTATAGATGTTTTAGTGCAATGTTAGAGAACACTTATGTCTGTGTGCAAAATATTAGTCACATTTGTTGGGGGTTAGGTGGGAATGAGAATAGAAACATATATATCACGTGCACTAAGCAGTGTGTAAACAGTCTTACTCCAAGCACTGATAGTTATAGTGGAAGGGCTAACAGTGTGACATGCATCTTTGAGCCTCAAAGTTTCCATAACACATGAAACTGAACTGGTGAGACAGGTAATGTCATTATACACAGTAAAAGACCACAGTCACACCAAAAGAACTGTTCTTTCAAGCAAGGACACTAGATAAGGAGGGTTAATATCAGGGCTCTGAAGAGAGGACCTGTTAACTGTAAAGCCTTCATCCCATTTGCTTTCTGCCTGGGATCTCAGGTTTGAGCCCAATGTCTGCACTGAAGCAGTGCCCCAAAACAGCAGTCTTCAGAGATGCAAATATCACACCAGGGCAGGAATCCTGCTTGCTTTCAGTAAATTATTAGCATGCTGAGCACACAGGAGCAATCCACCAACCAGGATTTATCCAGAACAATCAAAAAGATAAGGTGAAGAAAATTAAAAAATATATGCCCTGGTGGCAGAAGGATTATGTTTCTTGCTAAGTAGTCAAATAGCACAGAGATTACAACCAACTTCAATTATTTCCTTCTTCCTCTCATCCCCATTTCTTCCCAGCCACACTTGTCCTGATCTCACAAGTGAACATACCCTTCTTACAGCAGTGGTTTTCACAAGTCCCTTGGGTAGAAGGGAAGAATGAGAGAATGTTTTGGGAGTTAATCACAGAAACACTGTAAAAAATTAGGCTGGAAGGAAACTGGAGGTCATCTAGTTCAAAACCTGCTCAGAGAAAGGCAAGTTAAAATCAGATTGCTCAGGTTGAGTTTCAAATTTAGTATTAGACCTTGTATGTAATTCATACTTCTTTGCATTGTGGTAGGTGAAAAACCTCTTGGACAATATAAAATAGTATTAAATAACAGAACATAGCATAGAAACTTACTTCTTTTAGAAATTCCACCTTTTCCTCATGGATATGATATAGGTTTTTATAACTGAGATGATTTGGTATTTTTTCCTTTCTTTAAAGAAACAAGCAATTGATAGGCATCAAGAATAACTGAATAAAATTGTCATGTAATTTTTCAGCTGAATCCAAAATCTTTATGTGAAACTCTTCCATCATTAATCCAGAAGACAGGATAGGATAAATTTGTAATTTTTTTAAGGTAATTCCTTCCACCTTATTTTGTGAATTGCTTTAATCATGACAATCAAAAAAAGGACATAGTGACACATGACAAGCTGAAAACCATGATGGAATTTATCCTTTAAAGATATAAAAATTTATCTGAGTGCAAATTCTAGCAATCATTATGCAACACAATTAAACCTGGTTTATGAAAGCAAACACGCTTTCTTCCCCATCACAACCCTTATCCCACAGGGCTCCCCTAAATTCCAAAATGCATATTAAAGGATCACACTTTCACCAAGTTTTCAACATTGTCCACATCAATATAATTATGTCCCTCAGGCTTTAGCCTTTGAAATGATCTTGCTAATCATACACAGACATCTTCTAACATACAACTTCACTTTGGTACATGTTGCATCAAATATGCTTTAAAGAAAATAAGTCTATATGTTAAAAGAGGGCTGAACAACTGTACTTTGTTATACTCCCTAAGACCAATACAGATTTCACTGCACTTCTCTGCAAGTAAAAAACTTTCAGAGGTAATACTCAAAGAACAGATGAAATCCATCAAGTAAAATATTCTGTTCAAGAAGCTAATTCCTAAAGAGGATTTATTCTCAGAAGATATGATAGGAAGCATATAAACAACAAGCTAAGCACAATTAGAACAGGCAATATGAAACTGCTATCTCATTATTCATCTAAAAATCCCATGTGCAAATATACTCATTTCAAAACTATCCAGACAAACAATGGAAAAAACCCTCACACCCTAAGAAGAGTTGGTTAGCTTGCCAGCAAGAGAATAGTTTGATTACTGCCTACCTGATCAACAAACATTGTGTTTCTGTCCTTCTTCTTCTCCCTGTCTTTAATCTCTAGTTTTCTACTTAACACTTACGAGGCAGGGAAAACATTTTCATTATACTTTTTCTCCTATGCAAGAGCAATGACATGGATTCCTACACATGTAAGTAACATAAGGATTGATTGCTGAAAGCTAAAAGTCTAATAAAATTTTACTGACCAAAATTAACCACATTTATGCAGATGTATTAGATACAGAACTGTGGCAAGAGTATGCGTGCCTTCTCTTTGATAACATACTGCCGTGCAACCACAAGTTAGGTAGCACTTGTAGGTATGATCATCTCTTTGTTTCCTTTACTCAAAAATAAAAAAAGGAAATCTGCAGGGACTACGATGAAGAAAGCTAGCTGAGGCTTGGAATATGATTGTCACCAGTTATAAATGTTGTCTCTTCTTCTTCCCTTCAGAAATGTCATCTTCAGCCATACCCTCAAAACAGTTTATTAAAAATATTTTTCATGAGTAAACATGCTGCTCAAGGAAGTTCTAAATTTTAGAAATTAAGCTTTTTTTTTTCCTTTTTTTAAAACTCTATAATCTTTTTCCTAAGTAAGTTTTACGAATCCACAAGTACTCATATTTCAAATTCTCTGTAGAATTAATGATTGTAAAACATTGATTAAAAATAACATGAGCAGCATTTTGTTTTATTTGTACAGTCATGACAAAAATTCCCCTGCCTCCTCTGGTCAGACATTTAATGATGCATTCTTCACATGCTTCCAACATATAATATCCCTTTTTATAAGGTTATGCAATCACTGGCAGCAAAATAAGATCATCTTATTTCTCCTTTACATGAAGAATATCCTGTCCCCATTAAAATTTTCTCATCACACAAGATATGATCTTTTTCTATTGCATAAATATATGAGAACAGAATGTCACTGTAGTGATAAGAGATAGCATATTCCAATCATGTATCTTTAGGCATGATTATACATACCCAAGAAACCACATTTAGTACTCAGAATGAGTAAAAATCAATGTTAAGAAAACATGTGGACATCAGACTCCAAAAGATTAAAAACTAAGCCTCATCAGTAACATTCAAAAAATGAAATTAGCACTGGATTTTGCAAGATGAGCCCCCTGTGGTATCACAGCAACAAAGTTATGCAAAACTTCATATAACTGAAGGGTTCCTCTGAAGCCTCTGCTTACTGATCTCTGGCAGAAAAGGTCACAGGCTATGTTGGAGGGATTTTCAGCAGGGCTAAAAGGCAGGAAACAGTTGGAAGGACTGGCAATCATAAAAATTTTATAGGGTTTGCATGTGAAGCTGTATAAATGAACTGTTTACAAAATTATCCAAGACTTAAGCTCAGTCAAACATTAGCATTTGCATTTCAGGATGATCACTAGCTGCTCAGTAATGCATACATAAACAGTGCTTTTTTTGTCTTGTTAAAGAAGGAAATTAAACACTTCAACATAAACTCACAAAATAATTATTCAAAGAGGGAAGAAGTACACACAGGGGTTAAGAGTAGTTAGAAATCAGAAAAAAAAATCTTGCTGTTCAGCTGTCAATGCTTTCCTCTCTGGGACTCCAATCACATCTTTCGCCTTTAAGAAACCATTTTTTCTCATCTCCTTATTATATTTATAGGAGCATTCCAGGATTCAGTAAAATACTTAAAAACATATTTATCAAAAGAATTGAGAAAATATTCTGCATTTTGGAATAATGGTCAAATCCTGAATTAAGCCTCCACTTGACTCAGACTTTCATTGATCTCCATTCTAAGGTCACACTGGCTTGCAGTCCATTTTGAAGCACTTATCTAAGTATCTCAATTTCTCTTTTTCACTGTCAAATCTTTTGAAACTTCTTACTGGGGAGCAGCATTGCACTGCATATACTGATGTTTCACAGATGAAAAAAATAGACATAAATAATTCTTTATACAGCTCCTTTTCAATGTAGCTACCAGTTCAAAATGATAAACCAACTACAGAAAACATGTGTGACAAGCACATGATTTGAAGCTCTTGCCAGCAGTCTCCCACAGAAGGCTGGAGATAATATTCACTTTTCATCACTGTCTCATTCTATGCTTAGCATGAGAGCTTTACTACCCTTTTTGAGCTGCATGTCCTATATAAAATCTGAAGTTATGTTCCCATTTATCTGGGATTTGTCAGTGCAAATGTTACTGCTAGTGATTTGAAGAATTGAGCTCAACTACAGCTCTTGATTTTTTTTTTATTTATATTTTTTTTTGCAATAAGTTTTGTGTTTTCTCCTCCAGCTTCTCTGACTATTTTCTTTTATATCAGAATGAAAGTACTGAAAATTATCACAGTAAGAAGCCAGCTACAGCAGCAGGCAAAGTAGGCAGTAGCCTAGGGTAGGTGACAGCTTGGGTTTTTTATCAGAAAAGGGATGGACTGGCTGTGCTTTCTCAGCTGTTCACTGTCCACTGTTCACATGACAGCCCCTTGCTGCAAAAGGACTGAATGGGAAAGGAGACATCTCTCTTCCCAGTAGTACCAATACTAACATCAACAGGAGCAGAAAGTCACTTCTGTTGCCTTCTCATACCTCCTCTTTGCAGGAGAACGTCCAACCCTTCACCCAGTGACTGAGCCCCCATAATCCCAGCAGGTCACTATCACACAATAATGATGAGTGCTGGAAGAAGCAGAAGAAGGCAGGTAACTGCATAGAGCAAGAGATGTGTTGGTCATAAAAGTAAAAAATATCTTCCTAAGCTTTAGGACTGAACACAGATTAAGTGTTTTGAAACTTGAGTGACTTCTTCCTGCCTGTAACAGTACTCTGTAAACTCTTTTCTATCAGAACAATTTTCTGGTTCAACTCTGCCAAGTCCTCTTAGTTCCTTCTATCAACAGCAACAACAACAAAACCCAATATTGCTAGCATCAAGGAAACCTGATTTGGCTCTAACAGAAAAATTAAACTGGAATAAAGAACCTCCTATTTCACAGGTAGATTCCTTCACCTTCTTTACTGTTTCCCCATAATTTTCATACTTGTCTAATTTAATATCCTCCTCTATTGCCCTAAACCAAGTCTTTATATATGCTCACAAACTGTATATGCTTATAATCATACTGTATCCCAACCTCTCATCATTACCCTTGCCAGAAAACAAACAAACAAAAAAGAAAAAGAAAAGAGTAAAGCTCAGAAGAGCAAAAGAACTGAATCAATTTTAGAATTTTATCAGCCATGCCCCTTCATGTTATGTTTTGTTGGAGAGCAGGTCAGCAGCACCAGTAACTCCCATTCTGTCCTTCCAGTGTTCAGTTCAGGGCATCTCTCATTCTCTTCCTAAAGGTGTATAATTTTTGTCCATACAAATCCACATGAATTTTTTTCATACCATAAACACTTCTATGGAATAGCCCATAACCTGTCTTTCTTCCATATTCAATCCACTTGTACATGGAATAGCCCATAACCTGTCTTTCTTCCATATTCAATCCACTTGTACCTATTGAGCCTGAAATCCACTTCATTAGTTGAGAAGCTCAGCGCAGGTCCTAATTCTACCCCGTTTTCTAGAAATACTCCAGTTTTTCTCCTGTTGACTCCATCTATTCTAGAACTTCCATTTCACAAAGTTTCTATTTTGACAGGTAGGAAATTCAATTAATCTGCTATTAAATTTTACCAGTTGTATCTATATGCAATGTATATAATAAGTAAACCATTAACTGGCCATGAAGCATCTCTACCATGTTTTGTCCACCTTATTTAGAAACAGCTATAGAGAAACAAAACCCTTGAAATGTGCTGTTTTCTGGAAGGAGAATGACTGTGCCCAAGATCCAAGAATTTGTGTATTCTGGCTATTCTAGATATTGAAGGGCCATACCAATGACATCAGGGGTTAGCTGAGTATTTAAGACAGAAGCTAAGAAGTTCCAGGGTGAGGAAAAAGAGAGAGACACTATCAGAAGAAATGGGAACCTTGACTTTGACAGTAGGCAAAGGTTGGTGGCACTTGTGGGGAACACTATGAGAACAATTCTGAGTTCAAAGAGAAAGCACAGCTTGGAGATGTGCTGAAGCCTCACAACTCTCATGGCAGCCTGAGTCATCAGATAAGATCTCAAATGGTCCACAAGTGAGGAGGGGATGTTGCATATCCACTTATGACTTTGCTTCAGTGTGTGTATAAGTGTGTCCTTTGTGGTCCCAGCCCTTTTAGAAATTCATCCCATGCCACATACTAATGACAAGACTGAGCATTCCTATGCCCCAGAGAAGGGACTCTTGCAGCCAGGGACTGCAACAAGTGGATTTTGCTCCTTCTTGTCCCACATCTTTAGAATTCTACAAAGCAGAATATGTTACAGGAGTAGGCTGCTGGCTTACTTGCCAGTGAATTTTATTTCAACTAGGAGAAAGTCCACCAAATTAGATCTCCTCCTTCTCCCAGCCCCAGAAGATGCAGTAAAACTCTGTACTTATAATTTTGCTGAATAGAAGTCATTATTTGTGGCTTGAATTGAACAGAAACTACTATCCCAACTCAGCTGAAGATGTTTTCTCAGACTCTGTAACAACGGCAATTTTAAATTGTTTTTCACAAGGCACACCATGGTGCCAGTAAAACCCCAACAGGCTCTCTGAGCAGTTATCTACAAAAGATTCCAAATGACATTTTAGCAGAGAGAATAGTGCAAAGTTGGTGCGTAAGGTCAAACAAATCAACCAAAAAACACAATTCATTTTCTTCCTCTCTGTCATCCTGACTGGTTCAGCTACAGATAGCATGATGTTATCCCCCTCCAAGTCAGTTTGCTGACATCCTCCCTCAAAAATTAATTGAAAAAAGTAGTTCCTATAATATAAAATGGAATAGGCTCAGCAGGTGAGCAAGCTTTGTCAAGACTGATTACTGAGTATTGATTTTCTACCAGTTGTACAAGTTGCACTCCAGAAGGCCACCTGCACATTAACCTAGAATACATAAAATCACCTCGGGCTATATCTATCAAGAAGTTTTTTTCAGAGGATGAAGGTAAGCACACAAAGCTTTTCCTCACACATACATTCAAAAGCATTTATTTGGACAGCATTAACACTTTGCACTTACTTCACCATAAATAACTATTACTTCTATTTTCATTTTCCACAAAGAATTTAAGATAGCTACCCAGGAAAGAACTTCATATAACTTAGTGCTAACTTAATTGTAATGACTGGAAAGATTCTTAGTTAGATTTTCCCATGAAAATGAAGGAAAGATGTGCTGAATGCAGCAACAGCAGAGCAGCTTACTGTGGCCTGGAAGCTTCTGCTTGGTCTGTCTGAAGCTTCTCACCCCCTTCCACTTCCATGGTGCAGTAGACAATTCGATTGGGAGCAACTGACTTTAAACCTTGCACCTCCATTATAACAATCTGAGGGAAAAAAAAGCAAATAGTTTATCATTCAGAAAACATATCACAGCTATTGCAGTATTACCTCCCCATGCAGGTAAAAACACCCAACAAAACCCCAAGATCCCCAAATCCCACTCACTCAAATCTTCATAGACACAAGTAAAGTTTTAATTTTGATTTCTTTTTCCACTTCTTAACAACGTACAGTAGGAATTTAAATTTTTGCTTGGTTTTCACTTGGACAAAGACCAAAAATTCACTCTAACCACAATTTAAATGTTACTAGTTGAATTTGAGACTGACATCTAAGTATAATACTAAATCTTAACACATGAGGAAAGCTACCTCTGAAGCAGCCACATAGAACAAATAGATTACTAAGTCAGATTGTAAACAAGACAAGTACAATGACCACATCTTGAAAAGTCAATCACAGTGGTGTGACAATGGAGGTTGTAAACCCTTGAATCTTAGAAGAGCTCTGGTGGTGTGCTGAGCATGAGGCAGGTTAGAGTGTCACTTTCAGCAGCTGTAATTTTTTTTCTCCACAACCCACTCCTTTTGCTTCTCTCAGCTCAGTGCTTGTAGTCAGGTTCAGCATGCATAAAGGGCCAGGTGGGAAAAGAAATGAAAAAAACCATCTCTACCAGCTGCACCTTGAGAAATTTCCTTACCAAGGAACTTCTGAGCTTGGCAGATCACATAGATTTTAGCTTCTCTGAACTACTCAGTTACAGCTCAGCAGAGCCAAATGCAGTCCTACTTCAAACGCTCTCCATCTTCTGGAAACCTTACAGTTTTTAAGTGTGTGAAATTGTTGGAATTTGTACACTTCATATGTTTCTAATTCAGAGAAGGTTTGAGAAGAAAGCCAGGTTTCCCTGCTTGCTTTGGAAAAGCTGCTTTCCTGTCCAGCCCTATGAGGACCTATGTGAAAAAACTGGGAAACAAAAAGTCCATTTAAACAGCAGAGAAGCTGTCCTCAACTACTATAGATGAAAACCATTATTTGTTTGATTGTATTAAAGGTGACAAAAAGAATCATTAATTTTGCTATCATTAGGCAACTGGCTTCTTAGGTCAGCAATCAACTACTGAAATATTTTGTTATTAACCTGTTTGCCTGTTTATTTCAATAAATTAAGCCAGACTTCACCCCTAGCTGTAAAAGCCCCTGTATTTTAAAACTCTCAGAACCTTAGTAATAGATTTTAAATAGTTTTAAAATTGCTAGCTTGGTAATATCATGGGGAGCTGACAGTCACTGATCATTTAGAAGATTTTTACATTACTATTATCAACATTGACTATTACACTTTATAAATAATAACTAATTTAGGGGGAATGGCATAATCATCTCTCCACTTTCTGTGGTCAAGGAATTCAGGTAGGTATCAAAGTCATCAATAATTACTGACAGACTGCACTAGAGATCCTTGTAGATGATTCTGCCTATACAGTGTTTCCACATGCCAAATGCATCCTTGTTGAATGCAGCCTTCTTCTTTATTTATTTTTATGTTGACACTTCTTTGCCTGCTTTTCCCAATTTAATTGCATAGTACATTTGCCTTTGGTAGCAATTCTGGATACCAACAAAGGAAAAAAACCTGGCATTTCATTAGGAAGGAAACTGTCACTACCTGATTTACTAGCTCATTAGCTGATAAACTACTTCCTAAATTTCTCCCAATACTTTGGTAATTTATTTATTTATTTTACAAGACTCTGCAAACAGCCTATTTGAGGAAACATCCAACTTGCAAAAACAGTCACTGTTGGTTTGCAGGCACATGCTGGGGTGTCTCTTAGCCAGGAAAATTCTGACCAGAACATTATAAATGTAATTAATATCTCTTGCTGTAACAGTATGCAGTGACAGCACGAACCTCAACTACTTTCCTCCCTGCCAAGACGTTTTCATCAAGTTCTTAATATTCTCCCCTACTAATTACATTTGCTACAGATTCCCTGTTCATTCATGTGCCTGTGTAGAAGTATCCAAGTGGGGATTTTGCTGGTCACCTATAATTTAGTAAAGTCACAACACAAAAGACACTATGGTGATTATGATTCTGTAATTTCCTTTTGCTATGCTCATTTGTGGAACTGGACCTGAGGTATAAGGCTGCCAATGGATGCGTTTAAGTAACTGTATTTCTGGCTTGCTCCTGAAGTCTGTTGAGCTCTATTTGGGTTAGGGTTGCACCCTTTTAGACCAGGCTTCCTGAATAATCTCAGTAAAGGTGAGCTAGTTCCTTGAGGAAAATGTAGGAATTTTTTAAGATCTGCTATAACCACCAATAATTCTTTTTCTCCATTTTTTTTATTATCTAAATGTTTTCACTGAGAAAACACAACTTGTCTGTAAAATTCTATGAAAGAGTTCCTGATAATAACAGTGTTTCATTAGTACATATACTTAGGTATTTAGTGTACTGGAATCCATTCAAAGCTGTATTTGTGTGGGAGATTCAACTGCCCACATTACTGTGTGGGCCCAAATGCAACTACTGCTGGCAAGAGAAAAATACATCATACAGTTGTATTCTAACTCCTCATTATCAAAGAGGTAAAGATTGATTTGCTTCTTCAACATAAAATTTCAAAATTACCAAGGAAGGACTAATAAGAATACATTATTACCTCTAATGTAAAGGAGAGGACCACATCAGACTTTGACAACTGAACCTCATTTTCATCTCCAATGTCCAAGAACGCAGAATTCTGTGATCGCTTTAACTTCTGCAGTTTAAATTCTGGCCCACCTTTAGAGACTGGAAGACTTTCCAAATTTGCCATCAACAAATTCACTGAAGATCTCAGCTCTTCAATGTACATGTTCTCCATTTCTCTTGTTATGAATTTTGGGAATTTTCTTTCCTTGAAAGACATATTTTAAAAGTTAGGGAGGGAAAAAAAAATCGTCCCACATTATACTTCATGTTAATTTACTGATTTGCTCTAAGATATATTTAATAAAAGTCCTAATTCCAGTGTCTACTTATTTTTGTGTCTTCCAAACAGTAATGGGAAAGCGAATCCCATTCCATTAATACATTAATAAGTTTGACAAGAGAAAATGTAATTTGAATTGAAAATTCCATTATATTCCTCAAATATAGTAGATAAAATCTCTCCAAACGCATTAAAAAATGAAACTAGGGGGTATTTGTAAAAACAGAACCTCTCACCTCTGCCCCACAATCATACAACAAGAAACATTGAAACATTGAAAAGGCTGAATATGTACACATTAGATATTTCTAATACATGTATCAAGTGGCAATATACCTTTAATGTTACCTTCAAAAATTTTATAAATTGATAAAATGAACTGTCTCCTAATAATTTTGCTACTTCATCCACTTGCCATGCTAGCAAAAACAAGTCAATCACATTCATGCTTCTAACATAAATGTGTGAAACTACAACCATGACATTAAATTCCTATCATTGTTTATTTCTATTTTTAATAACAGGTCATTCATTTTGATAGTAATACTGAGTCATTACACAGGAAATTATTTTAAACGTAGTCATTAGAGAGAACTTAAAAACAACTTTTGCCCTCTGCAGTAGTTAATAGTGTTTCAATATCATTTTTATAATAGAGAAGGAACATATAAATATATATAAAGCACATATGAACATGTACAGATGCAATTTCATTCACAGTTTTTCTACTGAATATAAGGTAATTTGGGAGAATGTCACCCAAGATTAAACAACAACATATATTACTCTAAAATGTATGTTTTACTTATAAATGAGCAACAGACACTGCTTGCCATGTATTTTCTGCCAAGGTAGGCACCTTGCTTCTAAGACAGGCAATTTTTATAGTCATCTGTTATAAGGAGTACCATAAAATGTTTTATGTTAAAACCTCTGCAGTAGATTTTGTTTCAATAACAAAGGCCATGAAAGCTGACTCAAAAGATCTGTGGCAAGTCCAGTGATCTGGTTTATTGCAGCAGTAAAGATCCAGTATATTACAGATTTTAAAAAAAAAAAAGTTATTTATAGTTAGAAACTCAAACCACAGGGTAAAGTTCAGGGTGCTGTAGCCAACCCCATCAACACTTCGGAGTGTTTTTCAAACTGTAGTTTATCCTGTGAGGGTCATTCTAATAATGTGCTGACACAAAGGACAGACTGTTATTATGTTAAGATTTTGTTAAGTTGCTTTTTCCATCCTAATGTAAAAACTGAGGAAACTTTTTTAATTGCCTTTTGCTGTAAATTTTTTATGACTACAATCTTCCATAACTTAAGGCAGCATTATCAGAATATATGCAGGCTTTTATTTCTATAAAACCTAAATGTTTGTAAGCCACTTCTCTCCCTCAAAAAAAAAAAAAAAAAAAAAAAAAGAAAAAAGAAAAAAGAAGAAAGAAAAAAGAAAAAAGAAAAAAGAAAAAAGAAAAAAGAAAAAAGAAAAAAGAAAAAAGAAAAAGCTTAGGATCCTCCATAAAGAGATCTAAAAATGTCATCCCTCAGCTTTCATTTGCTCTTCTAAGGATAGCGAATTTGTAACCAATTGCTATAGCTCATAATATTTAAAATAATTTACAGACACAAGAAGAATAGTGGTATTTTTTCCTGTATTTTTTAGTGCATAAGCACAAGAATTATGTCTTCTAAAAGCCCAGATCTTCTGAAGAACACATTTCCCTGCACAATACCAGAATTTTGGGAACTCTAATTGCAACCTACTGGAACATATCCTGGAACAACCCCCCTGGGAACAGATGAAAGACACCAGTCAGGCTTATCCATGCACAAGCCATTAGGTCTGGATTCCAAGAGTGCCAAAACGGATTTTCAGGATTTTCTCTCAAGGAGAAATGACACTGGGTATAGCTGCTTTGTGGGATCATGTAGCAGTTTATTTTAGCAAATTATAGTAGCCGTTAAAATAGGTAGAAAATCTCATTGGGTCATACACACTTTCATTTCAACTACTTTAAATTTAGCCATATGAAGAAACAGATGGGCAAGTAGATGCACAAACTGATTTTATTTTGTTATGGGTGAATGTAGTTCTAAGGTTCTTCCCTCCATTAATAGGCTAAATTACCTTTTCTGCTGAAATTAGCTTATTTATACTTAATAACTTGTAAAATCAGCAAGTAATTCATTATAAGAATCAGGAGTGGAACCTCAATAACAACCAAAAAGCTGCATACAGAGATTTCACTTGAGCTCTGAGATCAGCTCTGTTGATCTTTTGAGACTTTGGTTTAATAACACTAGCAAAAAAATCACTGAAACCCCCTTTGTTTAACCAACAAATATGCTAGAATACATAATCCAGGATCAAAATTTTTTTCTCCTTGTTTTTGAGCTAAAAAATTAAAGTTCATATTTTCCAGCATTTGATTGCTTAGATTTAAATTATCTTAATTATTCTCACAGCTGCTAGAATTAGGACTAGCTCCCAAAGTATACCCTAGAAATTCTGCCTTTTAAATAGTTTGAAAGAGATTTATGAAAGCTGTGACTTCCAACTTGGATGTACCATTCAGGACATGGAGTTCCCTGTATTCTCTACAAAACTGTGCAGTTGACACTGTGGCAACCATGAGAACTTTCAAGTAATGATTCAGATAAAAAAATAGATGAATAATTTTTTTCTTTAAAAGACAAATATGGACTGTATGCATATTACAGATAGACCGAACAAGATTTACATGGTTTAAATGTGCATAACTTTCACTTGCTATAAAATTAATTTGGAACTTCCATGGGCAACATTTTACTTTTCAGAAAGATTATGCCTCCAAGTTGATAAGTATGAACTTCACTGACCTAAATTAATTTTTTTTCTTTTTAAAGAAATAAGCAAATGGTAACTGCTTTACAGTTAATATATTAATATAATACAGTTTTGCTGTATTCACAAAGTATAATATATATGCTTCAAATATTCTGTAACTTTTAGAGCTAAAGGCAAGAAAGCAAACACACAATTACTGGACAATTTTGATTATACACCTAGACTTCACAGAAATTTGAAGACTTGAGATTGCCTTTCTGTGCAAAAGGAGTCTTTCTCCACAATTCAGTAAGATATGGCTAGGGACAATATCAATTCCCCCCTGTGATGTTTAATATAGAAGGGCATAATCCTGTCAAGTGAAATCAAATACAAGCTATAGAAGAGAAAATAGGCTTGTCTTTCTAAAACTTACAAAGAGAATTTATAGTTTGCCCAGTAACCACTAATTTGACCTACAAGACTCACTCAGAGCTTTGTTACTTGAGATACCATTACAATCATTATAAACATAGACTTGGTCTACAAATGTAACTGTACTATATATACTTGACAAGTACATCACACATAACCTGCAGTAAGACAAACATTACGGTTGGACCCTAAGCACAAGATAATGTATTTCTGTATGTAAAAGATGACTAATTTTAGTTTGAAAATACATAGTCCCAAATGTGCAAATAATATACCCTTTGTTTCACCACTGGATGTCTTGAAGAATGAAAGGCAGAATCACACAAACTATGACTTTCCAAAAACAAGGTTTACTTTCTCACAAACCCTGTTGACATAGATATTCTACAGCAGAAAAGCACACATCTGCCAGACTGTTTTCAGATATCTTCTGCTAAATTTCTCAGAAACTAGAAACACACACTAGGTATCATTCCACTCACACCTTTTATGAAGATGTGGTTTTGGTACATGAAAGCATCCACTTACCCTTGCCATTTGTTCTGCCAGTTGTAGTCGGCCATCTAGTTCACGTCTGATCTGGGCTGCTTGCTCATCTCCATTATCCAACTTGGACAAAGAACAAAAAGTTAACTGTGAGAAACATGCACTATATTTTAACTCTATAGCCAGTAATGTAGTTAAAAATAGAAACTAATCACATCTCTTTAGTCTTAAATTCAGTGAAGCAAATACATGGCTTTGAGTCTAGCAGAAATGAAAGAAATGTAATGAACACCAGTTACCCATGGCACTCAGAACCCTCGAGGGATAGCCAGCATTCCCTTGAGTTTTTAGTACTCAGGCCAAAGAGAACCATTATTTCCTTATGAAAAGAGCAGCTAAAAACTTTTCTCCATGAAGCAGAAAACTAGAATAATGATTGGCTTAGAAAATGTTTGTAAGGAAATTTGCTCTTTGGTGCCATGAGTTCTTGTATAGGTATTTATTAGTATCAGGAAAGAAAACTATGAGGCTGTACCTCTGTATATGCAAAGTATGGTATTGTTTCACTCACATTGCTCTTTTCCCCAAATACTGGCCAGCTTCTCACATCAAGACATACCCAATTTATGAGCCTACAATATTTGTACACCTAGTGAACAATTATGACTAAATGTCTGACTTCAGTCAGGGAGGGAAAGGGGAAGGGCACATCTCAACAGCCAGGTCTCAGAAGACTCCACAACTCATTTTTCACCTGTTTACTTGTTAAGGGTGGTGTTAAGAGTGTAGGTGAAGTGGGGCTTCATTTCAACACACTGACTTGCATGGTCAGGTAAGAGGAAGAGCAGGGATGCATCTGGAAAAGATCAGGCATAACTTGCCTTTGTATTTGAATAAATGCCAAACAAGGACAAAGATGGAGAACCAACAGAAGGTGCTCTTTGTCTTCTCTGTCCCTAGGACTAACCACAGCCACGATGTGACACGCTCATACGACCCCAGTGCATTTAGTATGAAGCTAAGTTCAAGGATATCTGAACTGCTCTCCATTAAAAAGACTGAAATTTATTAGGGATATAAACTGACAAAAAATGGTTCTCTAATCAAATGAGATCTTCAGCTGAAGAACACACAATTAGTATAGTGAATTACTGATTACATTAAGCTCAGCTTTTTAAGACTACTATTCAGTGAATCAGACCAAATATGTGACATCCTTTACCCATTTGCATTTCCTTTGCAACGCTCCTCAGCTAAATTCAGTAGGTCTTACTGAACCAAGGCACTCTTGAAATTAGGCATTTTTTTCTTTCAAAATCCAATATTAAAAAATGGAAAATAATTAAAAATACACTATCCTGTGCTTTCAGGTCAATATCAGCATTATTTATAATGCAAATCTGACCACATTTAGAAACAGGATTAAAAGTTTTCTACCGACAGTATGGAAGGGATGGAACACTCCATCTGTCACCTGTGCAATCTGGCATATCAACAGATTCTTGCAGGAACTGATCCAGACAACCAGAGCACAAGAGAAGAAAACCTGATGATAATCCCCAAAAAAAGGCTCAAGTTTAAACTAGAGTAAAAGATGTTTCAGACTGGAAGGATCTTCCTGCAAAGCGTGCCAGTGTATCTGCTCTAGCTCGACAGTAATGGTAATGGGCAAGAGCATTCTTGAAGAAAGCAAATCCTTGAGGTTTTCAGAATACAGTTTCAGTATTTCAAATAAATTAAAATAAAACTTAAAATAAAAAAGTTATATAGCCTTAGAGATAATTTAAAAAGAATTGAACATAAACATAAACACCGCTTAATAAAAACATTTCTGGTTTCTGCAATGGTACTAGTTACACACCATAGCTATTTACTGATCATAGCTATTATTTAGTGACCAACACTAGACTTGTGTCACATATACCTCATGTAACCAATTAGTCTGTGGATTTTTAGCATCAGGAGACCTTATAGTCTGTGGATTTTTAGCAGCAGGAGACCTTACCACAGACGACACTACAGAAACCAGAGACCTGTTCTCTGTACAAAGAACACCAGAACTCCTGATCAAACTAGCCCATGTTTAACCTAAATGCCTGTGTATCTGGCCCCCCAAACTTGTAAAATCCAGGCAAAGAGCCTGACTCCCCTTTTGAGGGCTGCTTAAATTAGAAGGAGAATTCCCAAAAGAGTAAAAAGATGAATAAGACAGCTGTGTCACTTGTATCCTTTCTTTGTGCAAGGACAGTGACTTGAATTTTAAATTTCTTCAGAAAAATCTGTAGCTATAAATGATTACTACACTTGGGTGAATAAGAAACTACTTTTTGCATAAAAAAAAAAGGTGGTAGTGCATCATATTTTTCCCCCAGTGCTGTTACATAAAAACAGCTTTCTAAAATAAACCTGCCACTTCTAGACACCAAGCTATTAATTTGGAAATGTTTTTATTCATTATGCTTGAAGTTGCCTGGATTTTTTTTCACTCTGCAAAGTGCAATAATTACTATTATTACCATTTTTATTAGTAGAGATGGAATGGTAACATCCTCAAATGTACAAGCTGCCCAACAGTTTGTATTACAGGATGCTTTCAGTTGCTTATATAAAGTGTCAACTTCTGCAAGACTGAAGTTTTCTACTCTAAAATTCTGCTTTAACAATTTCAACCAAAACACTCCACTGCTTCTGAAAAGACCAGGGAAGACAATAATCTACCCATATTAAGAAAGGAGTGACCATCTTGTCAAGAAGCTCTAGCACCACCTTGCATTGAGGTATGGATCGGAAATTTAGCAGGGCCCCATCTGTGGAAATGAGCTCAACTCTGGGCAAGTTATGAATCTTTGAAAAATTAACTTTACATCAGTCAGGCTGCAAACAGCCACTACCAGAGGCTAAATCAGACTCAGCATTAAGACATCTCCAGGTCATGCTGCCCTCTGTCTTACATGTGCATGGAGTCTATTCTCCTCAGATTATCTGCTTATTTAAGAAAGACTACAAAAATCACGATTCAGATCAAGAGAATGATATCTTGCTTGACAAACTGTTATTTAATTTGTGTGCCTAAGCAGCATGGAACAGAAATACATATGAATAAATTAATGTTTACACATTTTAAAAGACTGAAAAAGACTGCAAAATTTTTAACAAGTTATTTATATAACTTGTATAAAAACATTACAGCCTTAAAAGGCTGTAAAATGTTTGTGAAGTTTGGTGCTAAAGCAAGATAGTACATTGTAAAAAAAATCTGTTTAATGTGCAAGAGCAACTTAAGGTAAAAAAAGTACTAAAAGCTGCCAAGAGGTACTGAACTAAAGTCCACAGCACTTATTTGCATTTCTCTGCATACAATGGAGATCTGATCACCCTTTGCCCGAGAAACAAGATCAGTTTGAGCATTAATGAGTACTGACCTTCTACAAGTTATTGTTCTTTACATTCTCAAGGACTCAAACTAAGTGATTGTTCCTCCAAGTACGGATTTTATTAATGTTGGGTTAGCTTCCCTGCAGTTTTCTAATGCACAGTAACATCAATGTGAAATTACATTTACCTGCCCACAGCGATATAAATTTCTCTGCATTTAAGGACTAAATTGACAGTACACATATCATGGGACTTGCTGTTATATCTGCAACACAATATTCAAAGTCTTTTCACTCTGTGTGACAGTAATGGTTACTTTTTATTTTTCTTTAAATCTACTTTTTGGCACATAAAACCATGTCTGGAATCTGCTGAGCTGCCAGGTTATTTGTGAGTGGCCCATGTGAGCAGAGCTGCAGGGCCCATCCCCAACCACTGTTTGACAGCCAAGACAAAAACCCTAATTACACACCAAATGGAGTAAAGGGCTTGGATTCAAAGTGTTATGACTATATAATGATGAAAAAATGGATTTCTGGAAATAACTAATGGCATTCAGCAGCAAGGCTGGAAAAGAAAGCAATGGCCAGAGAAGTCCCAGGGCTCAATTTCAGTTGTCAAGCAAGCAAGCAGGCAGTAAGTAGGTGCAGCAAATGGAAACACTGGTATTTTTCAGACCATTGTCCTTGCTATTACACTACTCTTATCTCTGACACTAGAAACAGGTGTTTTGCTTCAGACAGACCTGTCCCCTCTAAGACCTACAGGATTTGTTCCAGCTCTTTACACAGGTGAAGCTCCTCCAAAGGAACTGACTGGGCAGAGATTAAAGGAGTCTGCAGAGTCAAGGGTCTGCCGTACACTGAATGCAAACAGCCTGTGGAGATTCCCAAACTTTCCCAAGTCTGTGGACCAAGATTAGCAGCTACATACATAAAAGTAGAAGGATCAACAACTTCCAAGTCAGGCTGAAAACACGGAGCCCAACTACAGACACTTTTGGATATTAATTCAGCAGAACTTAATTTCTGAAGAACAAATTCATGGAAGAAATACATTGCTTCCACTCCCAATGGGAGAGGAAAAAACAAAAAAAAAAACTTGATTAAAGGCAGAACATGTGAAGCTTTCTGAATTGCTTCTACTGGAACTTTTCATAAGCCTTCCTCCTGTTTCACAGCAAAGCAGACAGAGCTGGAAAAGAAAAGAAAATGTAGGCACTCCTTTCAGAGGAGGCCTGTTTATCTTGAATTTTAAAATCTTTTATCTTCCTCGAGTACAGAGTATACAGAAGATTAATTTAGATTCAAAAAAATAGATCTGGTATTTAAAAACTCTCTCATGCTCTCTGCATCCTGAAAATTCTCTGCCATGTGTCTTGCCGATGCTTATGCTGATGTCTGACCCTGACTGTATTGCAGTAAAATCCTGTGGATTTCCCACAGAACTCTGCAACAGACAAGCTTTTAGAAATGAGTAACTAATTTCCTAAATCTACCTCTTCCTCACTTTCTTTCTTCCCCAGTTTACACACGCAAAACCCATCAAATTGCTAGATTTGGCAAATAAACTCAGATGTGTACTTTAGAAAATGTGCAACACAGAATCCAAGTGAAACATAAGAGGAAGGATGTGTGAGAGAGAAAATCTGTTAATGGGTAAACAGATGAAGGGGGAAACAAACCGCTTATTCTTTAAATATTTCTCTTGTGGAATACTAGCATACATATTATCAGCTGATTTTAAGTCAAAAGAAAAACTCAGCTACCACTGAAAGCATTTCTGCTTTCAATCTGTCTGCAGTAAGGAGACTTTTAAAAGTGAAAAGGTCCAAAGCCTGCATGAGGTGTCCTAATAATATTTCACAATGCACCATCAGGCCTCAAAGCCTTTTCTTATCGATTTTGCTCTAGCAGAGAACAAGATTGCCTTTCAGACAACTGGCCAAGCTGATCACTCCATTTCCCTGCAACACAGTGCCAGAAAAAAAGCTTGAACATGAATTTGAATGAATTTGTTTTAATAGAAATTCTTACTGATTGTTATTTTTGTTTTTGTTGTTTGGTTTTTTTTGGGGGGAGCAGCCATTTTAGAATAATAGAAATATTGAAATAAGGATGGAGGAGGTATAGATGAAAATAGTAAGCAATCAGCGTATCACTTTCTCTGTGCCCAACATTGTGAACAAGTAATAATGCAGATAAAGAACAGGGTCAGTCAATAGTCTAATACTCTACAGTGGCTTCAGATGGATAAAAAAATAAAATCCAATCAAATCAATGTTTTCAAAAGCTGTGCCTGAGCCAGGACCATCAATAACTCCACGACTCTGGTTGTTCCCCAAAGTGCATTACTCTAATGGTAGTTGTGGATCTAGAGGAAGTGAGAGGGATGTCAGAGAGTACATCCAGGCCTATTAGCATCAATTTATGGTTCTCTTCTCCAGGAGCTTGTCCAAATAATTTTTAACTTTCTTCCCCCATCACTTCCTGTGACAAGATACTCTGGAAGTTCTCCAAAAGCCAGATAAGGATGCATTGCATCTATTTTAAATCTAGAACAAACTTCCTTGACTTTCTTCTTCTTGAGTTTCTTCCCACTTTCTAGCAGTGTAGCACCTGATGAGTGAAGGTACATATTCATATTGGCCACTGCCTTTATACGTCTGTACACCCCAGCCATACTCCTCTCCACCAGTGTCCTCACTTCCAGACTGAAAATTTTCAGCCTTTTCAGTCTCCCCTCAAAAGACAGCTGTTCCATGATTCTCAATGCCACCCTCTAGTCCTCATTGACCTCCCCTATGGCCCTGGGATAGGGAGACCAAAACTGCATACAGTACTTAAGTATGAACAGGAGGAAAAAGATGCTACTGTTGCATGCAGAACTAATTATTTCACCCCAGGGAACCCTTAGTGTCATTCTTGAACTGTAACTATCCAAGCTCAGGTCAGCATCCTGTCTGTGTATTTCTCCTCCTTATGTCTTTAGACATTAGAGCTTATCTGTCTTGCAGTGCCCCATGCAGTTCTTGTCAGTTCCTTCTGGACTTCCCTGCAGTTAAAGCAACACTGGAATACCCAAATTGGTTCAGTATCATTTGAAAACTCTGAGATTTCCCCTACACTGTCTTTCTCCAGGATATTCATGAAGATGCTGAATGAAGACACAATGCTTCTTCTAAATGGACTGAATCAGATAAAAGCCACACTTAGAACTTGGAAGGAATCAAGCAAAAGGAAAACAATAGGAAGCTTACCCCAAACTTCCTTCTAAAATATCAAGACTGTGCTATAAAAACACTACCATCAGGCCTTGGATAATTTACTGCAGAATTGGTCATTCAGAAAAAAAGTGTCATGGGCTGATTACAAGTCAGCCCACTGGCTGTTTAAGAACAGTACTGGTTTTAAGTCAAGAAATATCAACATTACACTCCAGAAGTTCAGGTTTGTGGCTCAGTAGCAGACTACAGAAGAGAAAAAAATGCTAGGATAGCTCAAAAGTATCACTACAAGCAATGGAAATTTTTGCCTCTCATTCCCTTGGCATTTGTGACAATTGCACAGACCAGTAGCCAAACCCCAGGCCTGCCCTTCTTTTTGGTCAAAAGTGCAATATTCAAGACCCTCTGCTAGACAGGACAAAAACCCAAGGAAAGCATGTTCTGCTGAGAGAGAAAGAAGGTTAATAATGGTAGGTTCTTGCTATTACAGATCTGCTAACTCTAAATATTATGAAGACAAATCAAAAACATTGATGCAAAGCATCATTGTTTTATTAACAGGAATGAGAAAATGAAGATCTGTAGTATGTAATACTGTAAACATATTTTATCCATCTGTATCTTCTTTTTCACATCCAATATTGGAACTTAGGGATTCTGTCAAGACAGAATCTACACACTCATTACAGTACTGTCTCCCACAATGTAAAAACTCTTCAGTTGCTAACCATGCAAAATGCCTTCCACCCCAGCTTTGCAACTCTAAAACTATAAATATCCACACAAAAAGGGTTTAACTTTTACTTATGTTCCACTCAAGTCTTTGATTTGTTATTGGAATAGGTGTTCTTCCTACAGCTAAGCAGTGAAAAAAAGCTTCAAAGGTATCAAAGCTATAAAGTATCATTTAAGTCAGAAACCTGGGGTCCCCGGGTAATCAATGGAGAGGCAAAGAAGCCTTCAGAGAGTTATTAAAAGCACTTAAGCAGTTATCTACACTCCTACCACAAGTACTGCAGAGGTCCCAACTGCAATGGTAATCTCTGATAAAATTATAAAAAAAATTGGGTGTTATTCTCCCTCTCAGCTTCCCCCGGATGCTACTGGAATAGATATTGGTTCTCTCCTTCAATGTTGCTTTCAGGTTCTGGCTAGGGAATACCCTCCCACATCCACCCTAACTAGGAAGTGATGGGCTTTAAAAGAGCTGTGACTCATGTCCTGATCCTCCTTAGAAAAACCTTTCCATCCTCCTTTTCTCCCACCACCTGCCCAGAGATTACCATATCTCAGGCATCCCAAAGATTAGCATGCAAGCTGTGTTGGTGTATGCATATTTATGTCTTATAATACTAAATGGGCTTAGTGTTTTTTAGTATTTTCCTAAAATGATCCTTGCTTCAGAAGGAAATCCTCTCACCTTTTGCTTACCCTCCTCACACTCCAAAAATACTATGCAGAATGTTTTCTGGCATTACTAATCACTGTTGAGATTTTCTTTGGAGTGTTGAAGCCAATGGGAATATATGCAATTAGTGCAATACATGCTAATGAGCATTGAATTAAGTAAGCAAAAACACCTGGAATGTCATGCCAGTATTTTTCTGGAAATTATGTGTGGCTGACTTAACTAGGCAGAAAACTTAAAATTCAGGCTGCCAACTCATAATTGAAGCACTGATTTACCACAAATTTAGAAAAGCTGTATTTGATGGTTTCAAAAAGCACCATGAAAAAAAAACAACTCCAAACCAAAACAGCTGCATATAAACAGTTCTTTCAACTAGGCAAGATGTTTCTATTTAGTCAAAAGTCTACATTTGCACTTAAATATATATACAACATCTAAGCATTTTAACAACAGGATTTTTATAAAACAGCTAATAATTTCTTCAAGAAACTCTTTAGGAAAATCACTGGTTAAAAGATATACTAAAGTTGTTTGCAAATATGATGGAAAGAAGATAGGATGGAAATTTAATCCCATTTTCTCCCTTTCTGTTCAATATTGTAGTATCAGCTGCAGAATGTTCTGTATTCCTGTCTTAATCTAGAAGTCAAGTGATATTAGTGATGTGTGTAAATACCTATCCTTAAAAATAAAAATCCTGAATAGGATTTAGTCCTGAAATGGATTAAAATATAGATGTAATCTAGAGATTAATGCAGAAAAAGGCACTACAGAACCATTGGTTAGATAGTTGTGAGGTTATTAAGATCAGTCCCCTACTTGGTAGAAGAATCAGCTGTGGCTATGTCAAGCCAAGTTCTGAAAACCTCCACAATTGAGATTCCACAGCTTCTCAGGCTGACCTGTTTCTTTGTTCCACTGTCTTTATATTGAAGCTTTCTTCTAAAGATCACTCTGGTTGCAACAGTTAACTCTCCTTATATCATATGCTACTACACATAAATACTTCTGTCACCTTTGCCTTTGCCAGGTCCCTCCAAGTTGCTTGTGTTGGGCTATTAGACCACCCACTAGGGTCCTCTTTGCCAGGCTACACAAGTCTAGCTCCCTCACCACTGCCAGTCAGAGGGGAAAACCAGTCTCCTACCTATGCTTCTTCTTTTGTAGCCCAGCATTACCCCATCTGCAATTAAAGGATGTTATTGGCTCTTCCTAAACTTGGCACCCACCCACCCTGCACACCCCTAGACCTCCACCCCCCATGCCGTACCATGCCTTCAGGGCTTCAATCAGTTTGTTCTTAGCCCATACTCATGCTCAGGGTTACCTTAACCAAGGTACATATTCTTCTGCTTCTCCTTGATGACATTCGTGAAGACTCTGTCAGCTTAATGATCAAGGTCACCCCTAACCATTCAGCATGGCAGCTGCATCACGCTCCCCTTCAATTTAGTGCTGGCCACACATATGCTGAAATACATTTTGTCTCATCATCCATGCTGTCAATAAAAATACTTAACAATAACAAACTCTGGCATACTTTGTTCCCAGACACCAACTGAGCTCTTAATCCACTGCCTACAACCCTTTTAAGCATAATGACCTAGTGAATTTTCAAGCTCTCTAATAGACAACTTGTCCAGACCATACTTCTGAACTTACAAATGGGAATGAGGTGGATGATAATGTTAAAAGCCCTATTGAAGAAAAGGTGCATTACCATCCACTGCTCTTCTTAATAACATAGTTAGTCATTTCATGAAAGCATTCAGATTTGTCAGGCACAATTTTCTTTTGGTATCAACATAAACCACACAATGACTACCTTTATATATGTGAAAATGGACTGCAAAATGTTTTGCGCCACAGGCTTTGCAGGGACTAAGGTATTGCCTATAATTCTCAAACTTTCTGAATAACAGTGGTTTGTTCCTAAGCTCTTAAATACATTTTATTTAAAAAATAAAAAAAAAAAAATAAAAAAATCAGCCAGCTCCTGAGCATTCCTTTCCCACACATGGCAGCCTCTCAAGGGTCTCTGCATAAAAATTCTTTACATACAGAGTAAGTTCATCGCTTACCTTCTCAGCCTTTCTCCATGTCCTGAACTGTCAACCAGTGATTTCTGCTGCACAGCAGAACAAGTCACATTCCTCCCCCAGATCTTCCCTGTTTCTGAGCAGCAAGTCAAATAGAACACTAATCACAACTGCTCCTTTTGCATTTGCATTCAGAGATTATCACCAACACAGTCTAGAAACTTCCTCAATTGCTTGCACAGTGTCATGTTACCCTCCCAGCAATCTGGTGGCAGACGTTTGAAATCCACCGCAGAGACTCAGGCTGGACACTGGGAGACCTCTATTAATTGTTTGTGGATAGCCTCATCCTCTTTCTCAGGTATTTTTTAATAGACTTACACCACATCATTACCAATATTACTTTGCCTTCTCATACTGACCCAGAGACTGAACTTCCTTGTTTGTTGCCCAAATAGCATAGATACTATGTGTCTTCTACACATGCATTGTTTTCTCATCTAACCCTGAGCTTAGCTCCCTTCCTTCTACCAAGCCTAGTTTAAAATCCTCCATGTTAGTTTAGTAATTCTGTCCACAAACATTTTCTTGTCAGATTCATTCTATGATTTCAAGGTGCTAAAACCAAATGTCAAAGCCTCACTGATGACATCAACTATGCAGGTTGGATGTGTCACCTTGGGCCATCTTTGCTCTTAGAATCTTACAGTCGTCTTTGATCTGCTCAAGGTCACGTCCCTGGCGTTCATGTTGACAAGCACCAAGGGTCAGTAGCTTGAAGGCTAAATAAGCCTCAGCAATCTCTCTGCAACAGCACAGATCCAGGCTAGAAGCAGGTGACAAGATATGGCCAGAGGATGGGTGCCTTTGTCCTGGGCAGGATGGACTCACCAGGCACTAACACTTGTTGCATCCTCTTTGTGCTTTGGTCCCAGTCCCATGAATTCTTACAGGACTCAATCCTCCCCCTCTGCTGCCAGGGTCCTGAAACAATTTTCTAGATTAATAATTGTAGAGAGATAGGGAGCTATTCTGCTGCTGCTTGAAGTTTTAAGATTTAAGCTTCCACTCTGCTGGAAACATGGGAAAGGCAGGAAACTACTAACATTAAACAGGTGGGAAAACACCAGCTACAGAAAGTCTGCTATCCATCTGTAAACCACAGTATTTGCTCCAGTATGGTAAAACTGGAACACTGGTCAAGTAAATTTCCCTAAGGAACAATTAGTGTTTCAGGCACAAAGCCATCTTCAGTCTCCTGAGGAACGAGTACTGGGAGAAGGCTGTGCCAGATTGGCTTGGGCCTGTTTTCACAGGGCTTCTAGGAATAAACCAGGTCTAGTCCCGAAACTGTGTGTCTCTTTGGAGGCTCTCTCAGGCATGGCTCACTGTTATATTTCCTCATTCATGGGCATTAGAAAAGCCTGGCACTGCATAACTGGTTAGGAAAACAATTTATTCAGAGGTGACAGAGTTACTGACTCTTCCCTTACTTCATTTGAGAAGGGGTAATTCTGTCATAGCTCGAGAGTGCCTACCATACAACTACTCCCTTCACCAGCAGCTAGAAGTCGACATTTCTAGTAAGTAACTAGCCTTGATTTTGTTTCAGATTTTTAATGTTTGTAGCTATAATGCCTGGAAGCCAATTTATTTATCCGTTATCTCAAGAAACAGATTCCCAAGAGGACACAAAGTACAGAAAAACCCTATTTTTACTCTCCTCTTACTGTTCCCCTTCCCAGTGGGCTGCAAGCTTTTGGGCTAAGGATTGCAATTATTTTTCTTCTCTATACTGATGCTACTGACCAAATAAGGGTTATTTCAGTTGACCTGAGAATTTTTCATTCTTGTAGAAGAAAACTAAAATGAAGATAACCTACCTACCTATAGAAAACTATATATAGAGAAAAAGGCAATTTCTTGTAAGAACATCAGAAGTCTGGAATGATGAAGATCTAATCACAAAACAGAGTCTCAGCTTTGACATGAGACTGAATCTGGATGACATGAATAACTGTCTTGGAGTCTTGTAATATAAAGTATGGGAACACATGGCAGCCTAAAGAGCATCACCCTTTGGTGTGACTGGGGTTTAGAAACCCACATGAACCATGTCCAAGTAGCCAGATGCAAAGACACTTGCTCAGAACAAGAGAAAGCTAAGAGGGCTCTCCCTTGAAAAATTAAAAAACAGGTGGGAAAAAGCAGCTAATCTTCAGAACAGATATGGAAACAAAGGCCTATTCTTTTCCTTTCCAGCTGCTTCTGCTGGCTTGACACTGGCTGCTGAGGATACCTCACAGAATGAAAAGCCTTGCAGAGCAACAAGCCTGAATAAACGTATAGATCCTTGGGCAGAAGTGACTGTTCTAAGACAGTCACTAAAGCTCTGAAATGATAGAGGGAATATTACAGAATATTACCATGTCTTCAGCAGGTGACAAATTCATGCTAAGGGTCCCTAACTTACTCACCTTGCTCACAAGCATTAATTCAAGCTCACATATAAGTTGGGAATTGGACACGATGACAAGCTTTTTCTCAACAGCCAGGAGATGTGGCAGTAAAAATTATTTGGTTTGTATTTATTTACATCAAGACATAGAATTTCTCCTTAAAACACACAAGCAAAACCATTTAAAAAAATAATATTACAGCCTTGAAGAGAAAGATTTATTTTTATTGCTCAATACCAAAGTAGAGGAACTTTATCGTTGGCTGCTTATATTAAACAATGAGTCAAATGCACCGGAGATGTTAATGTGAGTGCAAGTTAAATGCTGGATATATTTGGCTTTAAGTGTTGAGGCAGTTTAACTGCCTTGGATCTGAAACTCAAGAAGATATCAAAACATCATTACTTAATTCACAAAGGCTCCAAAAGAATACTTTAGGGGAAGAAACAAAGGGAAAGGTAAAAACTAGAAGTAGCGTTAAAGGGTTTGCTTTAACAAAGCAGAGAATAACTTCGTAATTTCTTATGGTACGATGCCCATTTTCCTGCTGCTATTATTGTGCAGTTTTCCTGCACTCACTGAATGCCAAAGAAAGTCTCAGAAAACAAAACAGCTTGAAAGAAAGATCTGCAGCAAGTGCTGATGGTTTCAATGCACAGAGGAGGCACAAGACAGCAGGGAGATGGATAATTCTCAGCTTCTCTGCTGATTCTGTTAAGCCTCTCTTACCACTTGTGATAAGAAAGCTGATACACAGGAGAACTGGCCTAGAAGTATGCTAACTTAGAAACTACACGTAAATCCATGAGTCTATGAATGCTGGTAATCTATCAGGCTACCAGAGACCATACATGTCCAGCTCCTTCAGGAAGATGAAAAAAATAAAAATAACAAACAACCACAAGAGAAGAAGCCACATATGCACAGAGAGTTCTATGATAAAAAGATACACAGGTAAATTCTTTCTTAAAAGCAGTTAAAAGTAAAAAACTCTCCGTGTTTTTTTTTTAACACTTAAACTGAACAAGCAAATCTTTGAATATTTTATGGTTTTCAGATGTCCCACTCAAGTGTTCCTTTTAAATGCAAATGTCAATGACAATTTTTCTCAGCCAATAGCTGAGTGTAAGAAGAACGCAATACCTCAAGTACTAAAAATGCATTACTGTTGCCAACACACCATTTCTCTCTGGTATTTTATCAGTATTCCTTCAACTACAAATATAAATATTTCAGAGCACTTCCCATTATGTAACTTGCAAAGCTTCTAAATGTTTTTTAGAGTCAGCTTTTAAATGTGCTAAAAAAGTAACTTGCTTCTCTGAGGATGCTTTCTTAGTTTTTCTATAACTCTTCTACCATTAGAGTAAATGAGAACAAATCAACAATCCTTGGGGCAATCAAGAGATTTTTTTCCAAAGACATTAAAAACACTTGTTTACAGGAGCAAAACCTTTTTTTTTTTAATTTTTAAAATACCATTCCTGTTTTAACAGAACTCAAACACTTGAGGGTTCCAAGACTTCCCTTTTCAGCAGAACTCACAGTATTAAGTTGAAACCCCAACTGCCCTGCTCAACACTGCTCAGCTCAGCTTCCACAGTCCCATTACAGAAGTCATCTTAGGAGGTGTATTTGACAGTGCAGCAGCACTATTTTCCAAAGCACTGAAACTCTTGGGTTGAGCAAAACCTCTCCAGAACTCCCAAATGGAGGCAAAAGAGCAATGAGAAAAAATACCTAAACCCACCATGTTGAAATAACTTCCTATTGAACACCTATGTGATGACATTGAGAGACATCTCATAAAAGGGAGAGAACAGCTAAAATCCTGTGAGAAATGACAAATTATTTCTCCACTGAAATATCTGATTTGCAATTTACTGCTCTCACTCAAGAACAGACACTGTCCTTGAAGAAAAGCAAAAAATCAATCAGAAAACAGATTTTTTGTGAGGAGGTGAGTACGGGAGATTTATTCTAGTATTTACAGATGCCAGAAAACAAAGGAATTCATGTGTGAGCAAGCCTGAAGTGTGAGGATTTGAACGTTTTCATCAAAGCCATGAAGCACTCTTCACATTCACAGACGTGAGAGTTTTAAAACACTGACCTGTTCTTCATTGCTGCATCATGACTGGGTGCAGAAATTTTCTAGACTCCCATTTATCATATAAAAATGCAGTCAACACTGGAATGCTAACTCTACAGCCTCCCACAGTCCCATAAAAAGACTGCTTTTCTTCTCCCAAGAGATCTCATGTAGCACTGCAGTCCTTTCTGTCCAAAAAGATCTTAGAGAGCTTTTCCCTTCACTGATGCCCCACCTGCCATCTACTCTGCAGTATCTGCAAAACTGCCTCTTATCTTGAGAGCAAATAAACCCTGCCCATGGCAGGGGCATGCACTGCCTACCCAGCAGCAATGTCTAACCAGGTAAGACTTGAAGGTAGCTCATCTCCCAAAAAAGCAGGTGATCAGCATAATGTTTTGTTTCTTTGTTTGTTAAGCAGAGGAGTAAGAATACCCTGGGCTGGGTAAAAGCACATTTTCAGCCCAGAGAGATGTTTAAGACACCAGTGTATGTCTCATCTGACACCTGATGAAAACTGGAAAATACAGCAATGGACCTTGCCAACATTTTTCAGAGGTTACTTTGTTGGATCAGGTGTAATTTATCATGAAATAAATAACAAGTCATTGGTGACCATCAGAAAAACACTGGTTTAGTTGAAGCCCTAATCACACATTCTACTGTTTTCTGGAGCCAGTGTCTTTTCTTTTGACTAAAAAGACATAAATATACATATTGCATAACAGTATGTGGTCTATACTTTAGAGCCCAACCCATTTTTTTTTCCTGTGCCTTGTCTCAACTTACAGAATTAATGAATCTGTTTAGGTTTTGGTCTATAGACTAATGCGAATCTTACCACTTGTTTAATTGCTTCAAGATTATCAATTCTAAACTGAAACTTTCTGTACAAAGACATCATTGTTCTTTGTGCTTCATATAGTTGCATAGTTGCAGTTGTATAATATGCAGAACTGCATAGTTGCATATGCAGTTGCATATAGAGTCCCTAAAACTCTATATGAGTGTGAACGTTTCTAAGAAAAATATCTAGAACTGTGGGAAATTCTGTGATCTGTAGCATAACTGCACTACTTTTTATGATTTTACTGAGGAAAGGGATCAGAACTAAAAAATGAAAACCTCATAAAGGCCTTTTTGCAAATTAAATTGCCCTTAATTTGACTTATTTCCAACCCTGCATAATTACCTGGACTTCAGTGAAGTGCTGAGTGAAAAGAGTCCAAGTTGCACTAAGCACCATAAGCAGACTTCAGTTCAGGAAAAATTCTTGGCAGAAAATATTCTCAAAATGCAAACCACAAAAATTTATTATGGAAGATACAAAATAGTCCATCTTTCTGAATATTAGACACTTATACAAAGGGTTCCCTGTTATGAAAGATAAATATAATAAATGATGAATCAGATGAGATACAAGGCTTTTAAACAGAAAACTATCTTGCAGTAAAGTACCATCTACAGCTATTTCCAGAAGAATTAGTTTGTGGCAATTCCCAAAAAGTTGACAGTAGAAGACTGTCTGTATTATCACAAATAATTCTTAAAAACTGTCACATTATTCTCAAGATTATTTATGACCTGTCAGAGAAGAGAATGAGACTTCACTATTCTCTCACTATGAAAATAAGTGTAGTTTTCTACGCCTCACACCCAAGACAAGAGTTTTTGATCAATAAACAAGTGAGCCTTATAAAGATGCTTTCAAAATAAAATAAACTCTGTGTGGAGTTATGGTTTACCTGGTACAAAAATTCAGGTAGTGGTGCAGTAGTGTAGTAACAGTGCATGACCACATCAGTTTGAATTTGACTTTCAGTTTGACTTTCTGCAAAGTTATCCTCTACATCAGTGAATAATTAAAAAAATAAAAAGTAAAAAGACTAATTCATGTTTGATCTCTGTAAATCAAAGAAACTGTAACAATACATTGTGGCTCAGCATCTCAAAAGCAAGTCAAGGAGCTCTTTAGGTCCCAGCCAACTGGCAATCATTTCTTTATCATAAAACAACACTCAAGGCAACACAATGTAAATAAAAGTCAGGTAAAAGTATTAGCAGTTACATAACTAAATTTTTAAAGCACAAAGAGATATAGGTGGTTGGCAGCAGTCACTGGCCTTGCTCTAAATTGTAAAGTTTAAACAAGAACATAAAAGTCTTCAGCATCCTAATGTAAATGTCCTACCAATGTTCACTAGCAAAGTATAAGCTTAGGTATTTAGTATATGTTAAAAGACTGTGAAAAAAAGTTAATATTCAAAGAAAAAGGCACAAAATTTCCATTGCTGTGTGTCCTGTAGCTAGTCTATTACTATCTACTTTATTTTTAATTGAGTTATTGGGCTGACTGAATGAACACCATTTCTCACTGCTGTCACACAAAGGATGGAGCCTGGCAAACTGTTGGATCCAGAGTAGCTCATACCCTCACAAAATTGTCTGATGAGCTGCTGGAAGATACCAAGGGGACTAAAGGTTGAAGGGAACACTCCATTCAGAACGGGCTGGGGAACAAAAGCTGATGAAAACCAGCAAAAAGTTTGTAAGTGCAGAGGAAGTCACAAAAAGGAGGCTGGCAGAGAATACCTCCCAGTGTTACAAATAGCACTCTTGTCTGCTTAGCAGACCTGTAGGTGCAGGGTAATTCACTCTTAACATCAACAGTGTAAGACATTTTTCTGCTTCCTTTTTCCAAAGGGCTGGAAGAAACAAAACAAATGAAACAAAATGAAAAGAGAAAAGAAGAGAAAAGAAAAAAGGAAAAGCAAAAAAGGAGAAAGAAAAAAGGAGAAAGAAAAAAGAAAGAGGAAAAAGAAAAAGGAAAAAAGAAAGAAGACGAAAGAAAAAGGAAAAGAGAAAAGAGGAAAACGACAAGAGAAAAGAGAAAATGAAAAAAAAAAAGAAAAAAAGAAGAGGGGAAAGAAGAAAGTTTTCTGCACAAATTATAAATGTGCAGATTTTCTGTTTAAGGGCAGCTGTTTATCAGAACTGCAAAACATACAGAATTTCACATATCTGATTCTCTGCTAGAAGCACAGGCTAGAAGCCAATCCAGCAAAACCTCCATCAAAAATACAATTTTAACATCTGTTTGGACTTTCACTTATCTCACTGCTCCCAGACACTATTAATTATCATTATCTGTAAGTCTGTAGTATTCTAAAGAGCAGTAGCAAAGAGAAATGAAAGTGAGCACTTTCATATGATGAGAGATAGAGGCTTCTAGTGCAGAATGAAAATTTCTGGTACTGACTGAAATCCAAGTCCAACTTCATCTCAGCCTCTGTAAATACATTGTCAATAAAAAGGAATATGATTCAGCCTAAAGTAAAACATTTCTTAAACTTTAATCAGAAATAAGGGGTTTTGCCAAAGGAGAAAAGGCATTACATTATCAGAGGCTGGTTGCTGTCTGCAATATACTTCCTGGGAAGTCTATGATTGTTGTCTCTTTCTTTCCAGCAGACTTTTCATCATATGTTTGGTGCATTATGTGCACCAAACTTGACTGGACTGCAGGAACAGAATATGAAACATACAGTTGGTAGCAACTCTGTTGGAGCACATAATGAAAGTTTTTGCTTGAGAAAAGTAATCTCATCCTTGCCTCATAAAAATAAAATCTTCAGAAAGTTAGAACCCCAAACAAGAAGGTTTGAAGCCTTTCCCTCTCCATTCTTTCCAGTTTGAAATACATAGGTGATCCTGTATCTGCTACAGATATCCACTTCAGTCTCTATGTAAGTTATGGACAAAAAAGAGACAGAAAATTGTTGGTATTTGCCAACTAGTTTTGCTCCAAACAAAACAAGCCTTCAAGAACAAAAGAAGCCTTCAAGCATACAGATCCAAGAACCCAGTGGACTGTATCATTAGAACCACTTCTAGACCAAGGGTAAAATTTTTTACTTTCTAAAACCTCTATGGTCACATTTGTTTGTGCTACTCTCAGACTATGCAGACCTAACAGCAGATTTTGACAATTCATAGTGAAATATAAAGTAAGATTTAGCAGCCATCAGACACTGGAGGGGGGAGGAAACCATACTATATAGGTAATAGGTTATCCACTTTTGGGGAAAATATATTAGTTTTTTTCATGTCTTCATGTACTGGAACAGGTTGTCCAGAGAGCTTGTACAGTGTATCCCCATTCTTGGAGTTTTTAAGACCTAACTGGTTAAAGCTCTCAGTAACCTGCTCTGTAGTCACAGGTGACCCTGCATTGGGTAGCAGGTTGGACTTAAAAAAAGAAAATTTTTCCTTCTCTTTCCACTCAAATCTCTTTCCACCCTGCTGGTAAACAGCTCATAGTGAAAACAGAAGTCCTCATACTTTGATACAGAACGAAATATTACACTCATTACAGAAGTTGCATCTTCAAGCACAGAACTATTACAGGATTTCATGCCACACTAATCCATAAATGAAACAGTCAACAATGTCCAAGATTCCACTTTGTTCCCATATACTGTTCCATAACTACAAGTAAACCTTCAGTATTTTACATGAAAACCAGCTTGGCTGTAGGTCTGGGGTAATGTTTTATAGACAGTGTAGAAAGATGTGTGAACTACATCATAGCTTGCTTTCTTCAGGTTTTTCCTCCTTAATTAAGTGCTAATTTATATTTGCATCACTATGAAGACTGGCCAGATAAAATATTCCTAGACACCATTTACACTTCTGATTAGCAATAAATTATAGGTATAAATCCAAATACGACTGCTGAATAAATTGTTTGTCTTGGTTTCAATAATTTATGGGGACCATCACTTTTATATAACAAAGCAAAAATGTACAAATAAGTTTCACAGATGGTGTTTAAAATGAAGTGCAGAGAGTCTTAACATACTGACCTTCCTCAACACTGGGTGGTCAAGAGCAACCTGAACTCAATCACCTGTCACCTATCTATTTATGGCAGCAAATTTCTTTTAAAGATGTACACACATACACATAACTATATATGCCCATACATATGTAACTTACAGGAAGGTCTGAAGGTTTATAATGTGTAGAATATTCTGCAGAATCACTCAAATCACTGGAGCTGTGACACTATAAAATGTCTGAGGAGCTCCCTGTAGTGCAAGTATCATATAATCTGGCATCCCCTTTTTGCCAAGTGCTCTCCAGTGACCAAATGACACAAAGATTCCTTCCTGAGGAACTCAGACTGTGGAGATGTGCTTCAAACTGAAATCTCCTGTACACTTGACCTGCTGCCAGGGGGAAGATATTCTGGAAACAACAGAACTGAGTGACACCAATACTTACTTGACAGGCATTATAAATCAACTGGTGTTCCAATTTTTTGATTCCTAGAATCTGCTGAAACATTTCATAAAGCTGTTCCTTGCTCAAAATCAGCTCCGATACAGCACTTAAGGACATTCTATTTGGCTGTTTGCAAAAGTCCTCTTCTCCCCTGTATATGGCATCATATTTGGCTAGCCAAGAACTTAGCACAGTCTCTTTGCTTAATCCATCAATTTCTGGCAAACTTCGGACTCTTTTTTCTATGTTTTTCTTAAAAACATCTCTAAAGTCACTTGCAGAACATCCTCCACTGTAGACCATTCTTGCAACCCGGTCACTCTTGAGAAATACCTTTTAAAAGAAGAAAAAAAAAAAAAAACCAGAAAAAGTTAGCATGGATACAAGCGAAAAAACACCATATAAAATGATTACAAACTAGTATTTTGCTGCTAAGTAAGATGTCTGTATAAGAAAGAGAGGACAGGTTCGCTATATTTTTCAAAAAAAAAAGTGGCCATACTGAAAAAGTAAGTTTCTGCATTGAATAAGTACTTAAACTAAGTAGCTTTTTAAGTATTTATGCATGAATTTACAACAGCTAAACTTGAATGAAGTTTGAATTGACAGCAGCAAATTTAAAACTTACCTACAAGATTTAATTAATCTTTTCACCATGAAAACCACAGAAATCTAAAGTTACTTTCAAGTAACTCCTGGATAAGCCACAGTTTCTGAAAACTCGGGACTGTGACTGAAAACATGATCTTTAAGTCAGCCAAGAATCTCATACAAGAGGGCACAAAAATCCAGTGGAAAAAAAAATAATAGAGAAATTCTAAAATCAGTAGTACCAAAAGACAGAAGAAAGGCTCAACATGACTGGCTCTACTATGGTAGGTACCATACTGGAGACCCAACATGGGAGGGATTCCCTGTATAAAAAAACCCAACAAAAGCCAACACAAAAGAAACCACTCCAAGTACAAATACTCAAAGATGTGATTAGAAAATTACAACATACAAACAAATCAAATCAGCATGAATATTCTGTATTATGTTCAGTGTTTGAGGATGGCTGCATTCATCTTTCCAGCCACTGTGTGTAACCAGCTCATTTCCAGTAGCAAGTTGCATGAAACTGTTACTCTACAAAATCCAACCAACAAAAATATGACCACTGCAGCATGATCAGCCATGTATGCAAAGAACTGACGTGTGCCTTGGACAAGGAATAAAGTGCATCATGCCACTGAATGGGTGTCTCAGGAAGAACCACCTGGATTTGTGCTGCAGAGGGAGGTTGGTTGAGTTCCTCCACCCTGCAAGGCTTGGCTGCTGGGAGATTGGTTGAGTGCCACACCAAGACCCCAAACAGAGCTGAAATGCAAAGAACAGATGTGATATCACTTAGTCTAAATGGATTTCCTATCCATCATCTTTCTGACAGGTACCTTTCTTCAAAGAGATGCTATGAAGTGGAAGAGGAGGTAATTATGCACTTTCAGTTAGTTGTGTTAGTCACCACAAGATAAGAAAATACAATGAATGGAGAAGATAACGTAGGAGAGCTCTGACTTTGTATAATTATCAGATATTGGAAGATGGTGCACACAACAGAACTTAAAAAACTACTTGTGCAGCACTTGGAAAATACAAAATGGAAAAGGAGCAGAGGATATGAAATAGCTGACCAGTGAGCAATACACAGGTGGAAACAGATCAAGAAAAACACTCTAAAAGTTCCAGTACTTGTTGATGCATGTTTCCCTGTAGCATGTTTCAAAATGCAGTTACTTACAAAATATGTCTTTCAATAGATATTCTCATTGATATTGTACTGAAGGCTGCAGATTAAGCCTAAGCTACTTGCCTAAACACATTATTCAAAAAAACCATCACCAATACCTGCTAAAACCATTTTACTTTAACTGTACCATAATGGATTTTTTTAATTGTAAACATAAGGACCTAATGTCAAACTCTTATCCAAGAAGGGACCTGACATGGTTACTGTCAATTATTGCTGATATTAAATTCTCAATTTGCTAAATAAATAGTCTCATTTCAAAACAAACACTAATCAGAAATTCCAATCAGCAGTAAAGTTTATCAACACAAACAGGTAAAAATATGTTAAACCTTTCCTTGTTTTAACAGTCTGCAATTACAATTGATTCATTCCTGGAACAGCTTCACTGGAAAGCAAAAAAAAATATTTAAAAAAAGATTACTTCTAACTTTGTACTGTTCCAACATTAAATCTTCCATCCAAATACACACTGTAAGATCATAGGAATATCATTCACCTTTCACTACCTTCTTTCAGTCGTAGTACTTACAACCATTAATCCAGAATGCTGGGTCTGAAAAGCTACTAGCACTTCCCTTGACTTTTGAAACAGACAAATTCAAAATTTATTTGATTTTGAAGATGATTTTCCAGGAGACTGCAAAAAATTTTTTTTCAACACCCATGGAAGTGGAGCACTGTTGTAACACTTGGCATTCTCAACACTGACATGAAGATGGCAAGCTCATGCTGAGCAAAACAACAGGTATGTGGCAAAGACAAAATGCAATTTGCATGTATCCCTGATGTTAAAATGTTCACCCTTGAAGTGTTTCAGGTCACAAATCACATTTTTATGAAATTTGCAAAAATTGTTCCAAAGGAATTTTTTTACAAAAGATATGGTGGATGCTAAAGGAAAGTAATAAAAAAAAATATATAGTAATCAAATATATAATTCTATATAGAGAAAAAATCATGGTTGGTTCTGAAAAGGAATCCTTTGGATCTAGAGCTTGTATTTTACTACTCCTTTTTGAGCATCAATTTACCAAATTTTTTTCTGAGGCAAAAAAATGTTTCATCTTTAAAATGAGCTGTTTCTATTGTAGATGATTAAAAAGTAATAATAACATTTGAACAGAAAGACTCAATTTTCAAGACTTTATTTGCAACAGAAAATCACAAGGGAATGGAAATTCAGTTGAGAGAGTACCATATGGGCCTCAGATTTGACACAGTAAGATGCATTAAAAAGCTATTAAATGTCTCATTATTCCTGTTCCTGAAAGACATATGGTACACTTCACATCAAATGCAAAATCCTTTGCTTCAGTTATATTTCTTGAGATTTGTCTCCTTAGTTTCAAAGCTTTTCAGAGCTGTTTTATGGCTGCTTTAAAAAAAAAATAGAAGTTTATGGGAATATCTACTATATGGAGAATGGAGAAAAAAAACCCTACTGTTTTCAGGGCATTGGAGTTCTTGTTTCCACCCCTGTTCTAAGTAAGCCCATCTGGCTGAGGATCTGTGGGTTCACAGTTTAGGGATACATGCATGGATTTATAACACTGGTGGTATTTTCTTGGCAGCATTAATTTTAACAATGAAATATCTAAGTTTTGTAGTAGTCATAACATAGCCTGCCACTTTTCTGCAATGTGGATTAGATGCACAGCCTGAGCATCCCTATTAGGGAAAATAATTGTGTTGCTATCTATCCTTTAAGAAAAATATTAACTAATTACATTTGCTAAATTGTCAGCTCTTCCCTTTATTTCTGTATTTCAACTGTCTGTATCATAAGACTTAGTTCTAATTAAATACTCATTCAAAACCCTCCAGTGTTAAAAGTTAACTCTCTCAACACTAGAGAGAAACTAGAGAGAAAGGTTTGAATGTAAAATAAAAAGTTACTTTGGCAACAAAGAAATCTATTTCTACAGGGAACTAGATTTGGTAGATCAGCTGTGATTGTTAATTCCTCATTTAGAAACAATTTGACAAGAGTCAAAGTTTTTGGTGAAGTATTTCCCGCTTCTAAAAAATTTTCTGGACATCCTCAAAGATATCCTGGAGTGATGTTCTTTGTCAGTTACTATTTGTACTTTTAGTATTGTTATTATTGGTTACTTAAATCTAAGTCAACATCAACTCTTCATCTATCAAACATCAAAAAGAAGCACCCTATTAACACTTAGAATGCATTCAGGAAACAATCTTGGAAGACAGGTTTTGATAGGTGAAATATATTCATTTTGATGAATTTTCCCATTCATATTATAAAGCCTAAATACTCTTGGGCTCAAACATACTTACAGTCTTTGATAGATAGAGTTCATCACATATTGCAACCATCCAAAGATGATCATATAGGGAATGAAAAAAAATCCTCAATTTCTTCTTCCCGTATAATTACAGTAACAATTAAATTTGAATCTTTCTACTGAAGAATGGCTTAAGTTTACTTTTTTTACAGTCACTACACATATGCAACTTCATCTGTTGCAAAGGCCAGTAAAAGCTTAATTCAAAATAGTCTTTAGCAGTAGACAGTTAGATTCAAAATATATTTCTGTTTAAAGATAAAAAAGTCATTTAGCAGTGCCTGCAGCTTGAAAAAAAAACCAAACCAGTGGAAATATTAAACAAGGATCTGCTTTTACATCTTCTAGCACATACCCCTTGAATAAAATTCTATGTATTGAACATCATACCAAATGTAACTAATTACACATGCAGACAATGCAAATATAATATTCTTATTCTCAAATGTAAAGTTAAGGAAAAAAAAATATGCAATATGCAAAAGAGTTTGCATATCATCACCTGCTTCCTTTTCTTTGTAAATGGATTAACCAGGAGGTCCATTAGGCCATGCATTACATGCTTTTTTAATTTGAAAGACACATTCTGATTGAGGTTTCCATCAAGGTCACCTTCTCAGCCAGTTGGGAAGGAAAAAGCCCAACGTCATTGTTATAAATATCTATAACGTTTTTACCCACTTGTGTAAGTGGTTTTATTAATAAAAAGCAACAATTTGTAATTTTGCTACACATACCAGTAAAATATGACCTTTCAGCTACTTGCTTACTTATCAGTTCTAGAAGGGCCTGACTCAGCTCTAGGCACAGACCCAACTGGCAACACAGTAAGCTTGGACTGACCAAATTAATTTACAAGCTCTCCTACTCTCAGGCAGAAAACATTTGCAAAATGGTTTGATAAAAAGAAAATTTATGATCTAGGCCTCTCTTCCCTTCTTAAATAAAGGACTGAAAAAATGAGAAAACACGAAAAAATCATTTTCTAAACGGTACATTGTCTCAAAAGGGAAAAATATATGTATATCAGGATTTTTAACCAAATATGTCACTTTCATACTAACTTTTTCTTTCAAAGTAATACACACAAAGTACAATTAAGCCCTTTGCCACTCCAGATTTCTGACTGCAAAAATGTTGTGTCTAAAATAAAAACCTCTTGCAGAACACCACCCACATCTGTGGTTTATACAGTGCTATAAAATAAAAATCCTTGGGTTTGTAGATAATGATTTATAATGGAATACTTTTTTTTCAACATAAAATTGGCTTCAAAGATTTTGGTGAGGGCAGGGATGGACCTACTGTCCCCATGGTAACAGCTGTCTTAATTTCTTCTCTTTGTCATTGTTACTTACTATATAATGCTTTTATTTGACAACCATTGAATATCAGTGCCCTCACATCAACTTTTGAAGTTCAGTTTAATCTCTCTTTCTCTCAGGAAGAAAAAAGAAAAAGCAAATTTCATTGTAAGACATGTAAGGAAAGTACATTCTCTGACAACATCACACTTTCCAGTGTTTCTAGAGCTTTTATAGTGTATTCCACATTTAACTGGATTGCTATTTGTGAGGCCTCACAGAGACTGAGAAGCCAGCTGGTTATCTAGATTTCAAATGTATTTACTCTTGCCAATCTACTGCAACTGATGTTTGGGGAATTCTTAAAACACCCCAGTGTTAAAACTGAACTTCTCCATACAACTAAGAAAAAAAAGTTGTCAGGTATTTCTCTTTGGAGATTATTTTTTTTTACTCTCTACTTTTTGAAACAAAGCTAGAACTATATAAAGATAAATGACAGCTAAGATTTATTGGAAATTGTTTATTAAAATTTAAAAATATAAAGAAATTTAAGATAAAAAGGGACTTTGATGGAAGTCCAAGGAACACTCAAGTTTCTGAATGGTTTCTAGGTTTCTGATGTGTTTTTCTGATGTATTTTTCACTCAAACTCATGATGGTGCTTCTTATAGTTACCAGTACTCTTGAGTTTACAACACAGAGAAAAAAATGTAAAAATGTCCAGCAATTTTCAGGGCTAGGTTGAGCTCCAAAATTTCTGCAGAAGACAATAATCCTCTTTCTAGGAACAAAAAGGTATTATTTCTTACTTAAAAATCTGATGTGACATGCATCATCATGTTGTGCTAGAAGTATTACTTGATATAAAACAAAGCACAAGACATTTATTGCGTGATATTAAACAGCACCTTTGCTCCTACAGCAGCTCCTCAAAGCATCTCATACAAAAACTCATTAGAAACTCCCACTGCAGTCAACATCACTCATTCTCTTCTTAAAGTCTTTCCTGTTCCCTCAGAATAAAAATATTCCCCATTTAAGTCTTAAGCATAAGCAATGCTCTCTGGGACCAGCTGACACATTCCTCAGTAGTTCTACAGTAGTTATACTGGCACAATGCATCACACCAAGAATTGGGGCTAGTTAGATGAAAGTATAAAAAACTTCTGCCTGTTTGGAGGACAGCTCCCACAACTACATATTTTTAGAACATAAAAAACCCCAAACCCCAATCTATTGTTAATTAAAGTGTGTGTTACTTTTTCAGGCTTACATGCTTGCAAGCATCCTACACAACACTGTGCACTGGAATGTTTTTCTTTGCCTTCTTTTTGGAAATGGCACAAGCAGCTGCCAAAGTCTTCCCAAATTTCTGTTCTTGATGGCTACGCATTTCACAGACTCATGTACTGCAATGTTTGTGCCTTGGGCACAAGCACAGAATTACAGTGACAATCACCATTAAAAAATCCACAAAACTATTTCACCCAGAAGCAGTGTTTTCTCCTGGATTCATTTATTAAAGTTACTCAGACACCCTCTTGGAACAAGCATATTTATCCTCCTTTCAAGTTTAACAACAGCAACAGTAGTTTTTCCACTTTGGTGAGACACAGAAAGTTACATACTGTTGCCTGCATGAACATAAATGTGGATTACTTCAGCAACAGCTCTACTTGCTACAGCAACTGCTAGCTTCTTCTAAAAGTACAGTCTCCCCTTCCACCAGAGTGCACTGCCTGGCTGAAGCACGTTGAGGGACTTTGTGCACTGTGGCATTGGCCCTCAGATGGTACCAGCACTCCAGAAGAGTTCATCTCCAAATATCACCTGGATGTACAACTCCAAAGTGGTCCAGTTTCCCTCCTGAGTGACTTTGCTCACACAGGCAATAAACATTCACGTGGCCTGAGATCTGTGTGGGCTGATCCACAGCCACATATTCAACACCAGCAACAAGACAGAAGCAATAACATGATAAACAGGTAAAAGGAGAGCAGAATTAGATTTGAGTATTTCAAAATATTATGATGTTTGATTTGTTGAAACATAAGAAAGAGCCTGCTGTTGAAAGAAGTCTCAGTAATTCTGTGTTCTGTAACTGGACCGGACAAGATTTATTCTTTCTCTTATGACCCAGCTTTTATGAGAAAAGAGAAGGTCTTCATTTAAAGGATGGGGATAATCAGGCAGAGGACGACCACAAATCTGCACTTTGGTTCATCTTCTGATGCACCAGTTGTGTTGCAGCCTTATAGGAGGCTCCTCATGTTGCCAAGGAAAACCTTTGCTTTTTGTCCATGCTGAAAGTTTCATGTCTGCTTTAACTTCCAAGTACTGAACAACTTATTGCTACTCAACTCACCCATTTTAGAACCCTTTCCATGTGCTGAGAAAGGGCTTGCTCATCCTGAGAACCACTCGTAGCACTCACTACAGGCTCTGCTCTTAAGCACTCCCAGGAGAAACCTCTCCACAATGAGGACTGAAAAGGCCCACAAAGATTAATTGGCCAGACTGTTCTACAGAGCATCTCAAAGCAAGTGATGCAAGTGCTGAGAGTTTCTAAACTGGCCAAACAGAATACTTAAAATAATTCTGGGACAGAAAGAATGGAACAACAGAGTCAAACTTAAGTGCAAGCTGATGCAACAGATAATACTTGTTTGTGATGACAACATATTTGGTGTTGTAGAAATTGCTCTTTGATCCTCAAAAAAGACAATCTGTACTTGTTTCTTTTTTAAGAGAAAGACATGAATAGTGGAAGTTGAGTGCAAATGCAGGCAGGGAAAATGCACCACGAAAACATGAAATTGTTTTGGGTTTACACTTAAAATGCCTTATTATTTGTCTGGACATTTCTCTAACAGCAATACCATCTCATCACTCATTATAAGGTATTTCTATTCTGGAAAGTGGTATAAAGGCTATACAGAGCTGTTAGACACTAAGGCATGTAGGATTTAGCTGTTAACTGAAGTCATAAATATTATTACTTCAGTACAACTTTCTTAAAAAGTTGGTGTTTATCATAAATACTTTCCATTATAAACTGTAATCTTTGAGTGTCAAAAAACAATACAATTTCCTTGATTTATTTTTCACAGGGGTGATCAGTTCACGGTGTTGGTAGAAAAGTTACAATACACAGAAAAGCTTCCAAATGCATTCTGAGTCTTAAATTTTTCTTTAGATTTAATAATCACCCAGCTGGCTACACTTCAGACAGCGATGCTTCAGTGGAAAGATTAATGAACATTTGGTCTGCAGTTTAATCCCTCTAGATTTTAGCATGCAAAGTGCAAACTTTTATAAATTAGATTATTTTTATGAATTCCAATTATACGTCAAGGTCCAAACAGCTTTAATGGTAACTTTGAGGCTTCTTAGTCATAGTTTGCTCTCTCTTTAGAGTACTTAAGTTTTTGGAAATATTAATTCACTCCACTACAGAATTCTCTAGACCATCTTGGAGATTATTTTTCTGTATATCATCACAAGTCAGAAACACCTTCAATTTCTTATTTATTTTACACATTCATCAGTTATTTTGCCTTGCCAGCAGCATATTCTATGGCAAGGATTTAACTGGGCAAGCAATTTGAGATACAGAAGTTAGCAGAGACTTCCCTACAGCCTCACTGGTCAGCACTTTTATGGCAGTCACTGCAATCCACTGCAGCTCTGGCTGCCCCTGACCTCTGTGGTGCCCACACTGTTAAGATACTGCATAAAGTCCAAAAGGGTGAGGTGAAGTAAGAAAATCTGCAAGCAGGCTAGGAACAACCATGACTTTGCTAATTTACTAAGAGACAAAATCTAGTTTCCAGTTCAGCATATTTCAAGATTCTGCAAAAAAGTTTTATTGGATAATTACACATAGCAGCATAAAAAAAAATCTTCATGGAACTCTTATATATAAGGTTCCTCTTCTAATCCCCCCTAAATCTCCAAAACCCGGAACCTTTTTGCTCCATAGTTCATAGCAATGAGTACAGGCTAGACAAATGAGAGTGGAAAAAGAAAGGAAAAGCACCATAATGTTGAGAATTTTTCCTTTTCCAGTTTGCTCCTAATTCAGTCTTCAAGTCACTGTACCAAGACATAATTCTCTTTTCCCCAATTATAGGCACTTGTTTCAATATACTGGAAAGGGACTGGAAGGTATGCTTACTTTATTAGCTTTTTATGTGTCAATAGCAGCTACACAGTTATTCTGAAATATTTTCAAGCTAGGCCAGTCAAGAGCTTTGGCAAGAAATGCAAATTGTATAAATCAAATGCAGCAAGCAAACAAACATTACCCTCCTGCCATAAAAACAGTTCTGCTGGTAAGGTAAGGCTTCAGTTACTTGGTGACTAGCCTCATATCACCTCTAAGGCTAAATCCTAAACACTGCAAAACTAAACTCTTGATGGCAAAGTCTTCTCATTTCAGTTTTCATTTTGTTATTCCACTCAATTTCAAGTCGTGATTCCCCTAATGCATACAATTTTTCATTTTTATTACAGCTTCTTCTAGACTATTCTGAAAACGTATTTCCCACTTACTTATTTAAGAAGCAGACTTGTACCGATCTTAGTATTTTTTATAAAAAAAGGTAACTCAATTTTCTGTGTCAGGCTATTTGGAAACATTTGCAGTATTCGTCTGCCAACTTCTGAAACATATTACTCATACCAAGAGCCTTCTGCCATCTTCAAACACAGATTTTCTAATTTGATGCTCTGAAAATCCCAGAATAATCCCTCAAGCTCTTTTTCTAATCATAAAATTTATGAGAGCCAGAAACAACCACCTTATCATGGCCACTTCTACAAATGATTGTACCTTCCCATACTTATATTACAAACAGATTCATTTCTTGTGGAATTTGCATATGTCTAATAATCACTGCAGAAGTAATGACAAAAATCAGCTAGTAAAAAAGCATCAAGCCATATATTTAGAATTTATGTTGCTGGTGCTGCAGAATTAATACTTCCACTCAGTGAAGCAATTCAAATTATCTCACTCTTACACTAAGCATTGAGACCTGAAGTCACAGAAGAGGCAAAAGGCTGGTGGATTTGAACAGGTAAGGGATAAAGATTAAGAGGAGGAAGGAAGCTGCAACACAAGGCAGAAGGTTAAGCCTAATGGCTGTTGCAGCCATGAAGTACATAGCTGCCCAACAAGAGAAAAAGGAACTCTCTGTTGCCAAGTCAATGAGGAAAGACTTGTTACAAGGCTATTTGATACAAACAACACAGCCCAGCAGTGTGGAATACAGCTGTGGAATACAGCAGTGCTGCCATGTCCCACTGCATGTGCTAGTGGAGCAGTCACAACCAAAAGATGCTCACAAGCTACAGCAAAGAGAAGGAAGCTGCCTTGGCATCACCTGGAGCTGCCCTTGTTTTCCTTGCTCAGAGCACCCAATTGGTTTTGGCAGATACTTCCACACATGCTGACACAGCCAAGCTCAACATCTTTAACTTCCAAGATAATTTTAGCAGGTTGCATTTGGAATCTGTCTGCATTAAATCACACCAAAAACCTTGGAGCTTCCAGGCACAGAGCAAGGTACAGCATCACTCTGGTAAACAGGATGCAATTAAAGCTCCAACATCATCATCTAAGAGACTGGCAGCCAGGTGATCATAGAGGCAGCTCATAAGCACATTTTCAAAAGGGATGAAAACTTCAGTGTCACCCTCAACATCTGATCTCCTGAAATGCAAATAACTGACACCAAAATAAAACTATATCCACAAACAGCCACTGCTAGGTTTGAGCAAACCCTAAATTAAAATTTCAGCAAAAGCAGCTGTGTCTTAATGTCAGCAACAGAAACAGACTTATATTGAAGCTTGACCAGGGGTTGGCTTCTATTTGATTAAAGATTCAGTATAGTTTTCCAGCAATGCTTCCCTTCTTACAACTTTTATAACAGTTGCCATTATCTATGCCATTTCATATAGGACTTAATACTATTTTAGCCCCAACTTCAGGTTAAATAATGCACATCAGAAAATATCAAACTTCCAAATTCTAAAGCTATGTTTAAAAAAAAACTAAGTTAAAATAGTAGTACAGGAGAAGGAAACTTCTAATACCAAGAACTCAGATCCACTGGGTAATCTAGTGATGAATCTAATTCATCATTAAAAAGAAAAAAAAAAAAAATCTGACCTGAGCAAGAAATCTTACTCAGTTACCCTGTGTTAAGTCTGGTAATTCAAGGGAAAGCTCGTTTGTATTTAATTAATACATCAAAGGAAGTACTTAATCTGATCTTAAAGGCTGCAATCAGCACAGTCCTAGGGAAGTCTACAAGAAGAGTCAAAGAATTCATTACTGATATTGATTACTGTCATATTAATTTTTTTCTTTAGCAAGAAAAATAGCTAAAAGCTATGTCTCTTTTTGCTAAACTAAGCAACTACTAAGCAACTGAACTACTGGTTCAACAGTAGTTGGAGGCAGTAGTTACAAAATATGCTGAGGAACACCTTTGGCATTTTAATTTATAAGTCAGAGAACACCCATCTTTGCCTTGATAACTATGGTTTGGTTTGGGGTTTTTTTTCCCCCCACCTTCTATGAATATCTCCAATGCTTTGTATATTCTCAGTCATGATTGTTACCAGTTCCAACTCTTTTACACTCTTTAGTTTAATTGCAGGCTTCCCTTCCACCTGAGTACGGTTGCTTTCACCCACCATATCAGAAATCATGGTTTGTGGGTAATAAACTTCTATTAAACAGCCCCTAATTTTCCACATACACTTTTCCCTTCCCAACCACTAATCTTACCAGTTCCTTCAGCCTCAGAAAACAGCAATTCTGCTGCATTTGAGGAATTGCAAGGGTAGTTCTATTTACCCCAGCAGCCTTGCTGAAGAGCCCTTCTCATCTTCAAACTGCTTTATGTATAAATATAAAACAAATAAACACATGTAGTTTCCTATTGTGCTTTTAGGTCTCCTATACCTTTCCCTGGAAATGGTACATATGTAGCCATAAACAGCAATTTAAGTCACACAGAACAATTATGGTTTTGTTTTCTTTCTGGAGTAGTCTTCCCTCTGCAGTCTCTCTACAAATCATAGTTTGCTTCAAGACATCTGAAAACACACTGCACATTCCTGAAGATGTCTGTCCTTTCCAATTGATTACAGGGAGCACTTGAATGACAACTCACTTAGATTTTATGGCTAAACTTACTGGCAACTAATTCCAGCTTTTAATTTACATGCTCTATTTAACTGACATTAGTTTACATTGCTCTTTGCTGTTCAGTAATGGATTTTTACAGATGTTTTTCCTATTTTGTTTGTTTTTTTTTTCCTAAGACATGCTTTAATGATTTCATTTACAAACTATTATTCAGAAGTCACTGCTTTCTCCTACAATTTACTTTTAAAAAATCTGGTACAATTTTTCTAATTTTAGGTTCCAGCAACCTAGTTTTTTCTGGCTTAGGTGATACCCATTTTTTTCATACAACCCTCTGACTACTGAAACTTTTGCAAACCTCCTCCTCCTTGCAACATTTTCCTCAAGAACATGTTGAAAAGCTCCCAGAACAAGGCACAGGGCCAACTAAACTGGCAGGACGAGTTTCGGAATGCTGCTACGGAAATTCTACTCTTTAAATCCTATTTTTACATGACCCAAAAGAGTTCCTTCGCTTTAGAAGTCTATCCTATATGAAAAACCATTGCAAGAAGCCCTAAAAGCTGGTGGTATTTTACAGCCAGCTACATGAATATCTAACCAAAGCCATTTAAATATAATTTTTCCATGATAATTTTTCCCCACTTGAAAAAGAAATGGACGTTTCTTCCACTCTGAAACTCAAATCAGAGGCCTGCATCATATGCCTTCTCTTTTATCTGTGAAGCTAACTTTTCTGTATTTCTTATCATTCAGACCATTGCTTCAGTTGCTGCTCTTACAAAAAAGCATGAATAGCCACAAAACATTTATTATTAGAGCCATTTTTTACCATAAGTAGTACCCTTCTTGTTTTGGCGTGCTTGAGGCGAGGTGTTTGTGGGCAAGGCTGTTTGCTTTCTACATAATTTCCTTGAGGTTCTATAAAGCCTTTCATGCCCTGCCCTCGCTCACTTTGCTCATGGGTATGATGCAGCAGACACTAAACCTGGCCAGAGTTTCTTTAACAGAAATGTGCCTTGGGATGCTGCTAGCAGGCAAAGGGGCCCTACAGAGTAGTACTGGGTGCCTCATGCATGGCAGAAGTCCCAGAGCAGCTTGAAAACTCATGGCCCATCCAGCAGCATCCCTTGGAAACAGCGCTTCGCCTGTCAAGGGCTTTGCCATCCCCACACACATGGACATGGACACAAGGGAGAGGGACATCAGGAGCACTCCAAGAAGGAAGCCAGAACAAGCAACAGTATTTATTATTTCTCTGGTTGCAGTTAGAGCAGTTAAGCATCATGAAACACGACTGCTGTTTGAATTGGCAACACCAACAAACCCAGCTGAAAGCTATTCCAAAGGGCTCCAGACAAACTCTCTGACAGGATAATTTCATACTTTATTAACCACTTCCCTGCTACCCAAATGCTGTAACAATACCTTCCCTCTGCTGCACTGAGTGTATTTTCCTGCACCTAGCTTTCGGCTTTCCTAATGAGCTGTCAATTAGTTATGCAAATGTGAAGAAGCAAACACTCAGTTTGGTTTATGGCAACCTGTTGTTTCTTGTCATTTAAGTTCCCAAGCCCTCTGTTGCAGAGTATGCATTTGATTATCAAACCCATCCCTCACAGAAGGGAAGGCAGCACCAGCAGTTTCTGCATAAAACACGGACTTTATGCTAGAACTGTAAATAACTGCACATAAATTCCCAGTGAATTTTGGTCTGTTATTCCCCCTTCAACTGAACAGATGGCCTCTGGAAAAACCCATTTTAAATCCTGCTTTTAAAAACACCATGTCTGATTATTATTCAAGAACTTAAATGATTTTAAATCAACCTCCACGTAAGGGAGAAGGTGAGCTGCTGGGCCCTGCACAGGAACTGTTGAAGCTTGGGACAGATATTCTAACAAATTGAAGGGGATTTCTAGTTTAAACAGCCCCATCCAAATGTGCAGTATCAGAACCTTAGCATTTCTGCAAAATGCAGCCTAATATGCTGGTTTAGTCCAGATTAATAAATTTTTGTAGGCTGTAATGTGACAAGTCCTTGCTGGAGCCCTATTAGCTACTTAAATGTGTGCTGAATTTCAAATTGAAACAGCCTGCCTTGAAGTTGCTCCTCATGAGTGCATTTTATGTCACTATGCCCATGCTCAGGGCACCTGCCCAACATGTGATCCAGCTGACATTTAACAGAACACAGTGATGTGTGAATTACCATAAGTGCTCCAAGAATGTGTCCACAGAAATCACCCTAAAGTGTCATTGTGGCTTTTTCAAGCCTCCATTATAAAGCTTCTATATATTCCAGACCCACTTCACCACAGACCCACATAACACCTACTCAGTTACTGAACAACATAAGAAAAAAACAAACAAATCCAGAACCCCCCAGTAATTCAGGTGTTTCGTACTTATCTCTGAAGTGCAATGGGCGTCTCTCTCCAATTTATTTCAACCAGAATTACAATTGTATCATGATCACTGATTCACATTGTTCAGAAATATGTTTTAAAGGTGAATGAACAAATAAATGCTTTTTAAAAGACATTGAAGATGAACTAAATAGTTCCATTAGTTCAAATATTCTTAATATAAATATTATTCTGTTACTACATTGGAATCCAAACAGAAGAATGCAAGACACTGAAACTCTAAGCATTTCCTCAAACAAAGAAATGGTATTTGAATGCAAGGAGGTGGATGACCCTTTCTGCTACCTGCTCTAAGCAGAGAACAATGTGATAAAGAAGACACAATACTGCCTCAGCATGACTATCAAGAGTCATGTTTTTTGTGCTGAAGGTAACAGATTACATTTCATCTTACAGGCTGTCATCAGGCTGGTTATAACATTATTTTGCCAGGAAAAGTAGAGGTTTGGTTCCTTGTTTTTTTTTAAAATCATCAACTCCTTTGTCATAGCCTGTTCTGTGGAAAAGGAAAGTTGTCTTTTTTGAAAGATGTTAACATGTCCACACTGCTGTTTAACCATAATCATTTCTGAAATTTAGTAGCACCAACTTAATATTCACCAACATCTATTCTAACTTAGGCTAACAGACAAATCAAGACCACCTCAAAAAATTAAATTTGCAGATTGTTTTATAAGTCATGTTTCCTAAATTGTTAACCTCGGTTTGTTTTAAGAGCTTTTATTAAAAAATATTTAAGCCCACCACAGAATAACAGCAATACAAAGGAATTCTCATTATTGCTGACACTGAAGAGAACTTTCATTCTACAAAAGCTCCTTTTTTTGCAGCCTTCCCTGATACCAGTAGTCACTGCCATCATTACTTTTTCAAAGGAACAGGCTTGGGCTCATACACAAAGACACTTCTAAAATAAATGTCTCATTTCTTGACACCTGAAGTTATTCCAGTCCCTGCAGCTCATTATTTACCTACGCATTTTTTTTCAGACCTTCAGGACCACTTACTCAGCTTCTTAACTGTTGAATACAAAAGTGGTTTGGAAGTAACATTTGCTTCCTGTCTCACAGAAAGACAGACATACCATGCCTCTCAGTAAAGGAGATCAAGTTTAAAGAAAGAACTACTGTGAAGCCTACAGCCACTGACAGTCCTCATCCATATTTTAAAAGTCAGGAGGAATGTCTATACCAATTCAGATAAACATAAAACAGTGCTGAACATGAAGACACCCATGGGGATCAATCTGGTTCTGAAGTGATACAGACAATTCATTCTTCTCAGAGCAGAACAACAATCTGCATTTCACAACCACAAAGAGTTAAAAGATCCTCCCCTTAACTGCTTAGAAATCTCTCTGTGACTCTTGTTCAGAGAGGCCTTATCTTTTTTCCACAGGTTATCTTATATAGTTATGACAACTCTCACATATAGCTTTTCTCTGCCATTTTTTTGGTTACAGAAGTCTGACCTCTGCATCATCAGCCTGTCTTACAGTGCTGGCAGACAAATCAGTCTCCTCTTCACAGACCTACAGAATGCAGTGAGCAACAAGCTGCACACACTGGGTCACAATGATCAGGCTGGAACATCAGAAGGGTAGTAGCCTACTTGCAGTTCTCAGACCCATTTTTGTGATACTGCCAAGGAAACAAAGGCAACACATTTGTTCTGGGTTCATCCTCAAAATGTAGGAGAGTTATCATCACTTTATGCCAGAAACAAGGCATTCTTCCAGGAGAGAGCAGCACTTTTCAAGTGGACCCTAAGGTGACATCTAGCTCTTGTTTCAAAGAAATCCACAGATAGGACTCCAGCATCCCCATATATTTTGGCTAATACTTGGCCACTACCAAGATACCTGTGTGATCAAAGCAAACTCCTCTAGTGGTGATAAATTCTCTACTCATGAAAGGGTGACAACTCATCCTGGATAACTCAACTTGGACTCTTCCTATTCATCTTCTCTTTAGGGCCTGAGATTGGTGTGGTCTTGGCTGAGTCCTTCCTTTTAATCTTAGCTTTGAAGTTAAGTAGTATAATGGTGGCATCAGGAGCCTTAACAGGGGTATTACACTGAGGAGACAGCTGAGGGGAAAGAGATTCACATTACCCTTTGGTATTCACCCAGGTGATACATGCAAATGATGAGTCTTCCTGTACCTTTCCCAAGGCATCATGTGACAACAGAACATGCTGCTAGCAAATGACAAGCATGCGGCTTTAGCTGTGAAGCTCTGTGCACTTGAAAATCCTTCAGACAAAAAGATTTTATAGTGTAGCTGTCATACGAGGAAGAAAAAAATAAAAATAAAATCAACTGAGCTGCAGAGTAAGCTGAACATCACTAATGTGAAGAGGTATAGAGGTGATGGTGTAGTTAACACTGCATGTAACACGAGAGTACAAAAGGAGTGCACTTCTGTTTAGTTACAGATACTTGTCTCAAGCTCACCTTTAATTTCAGTGTTATGTTCATGGACATGTAAACATAAAATAGGAACGTAGTCTATCTTTTTGACCCTTCTCTGAACTGAAGGGGAAATGCAGTTAAAAGTGATTCACATGCTCAAAGAACCACTCAAGTAGAGAGGAAGGGCACTCTTTATCTTCTCATTCTTCATCAATTCATCAATAGATGGACTTTCTGAAGCAGTACTTACTGCTAGTTGGATTAGGAAAGTGGTAAATCTCTTTCATGCTGAAAGATGAAAGCTTTAGATTACTTCCCAGTGAGCCTTTATGGATATGCTCAGAAGTCCAAGTGGGAAACAGAGCTGAAAGCATCACAGTGAGCTGCACAGCTGTGGTGGAGCTGTATGCTCCCAGCACACTTCGAGACACACGCTCACTCTTATTCCCCTCTGAGTCCCTTGCCAGGAGCAAGGCACAGAAGAGCCATCAACTCAAAGCATGCAGAGAAACAGAGGGAGATAAATGGAAAGCATCACTTTGTTCCCTTGTTTAATTTTCTCAATTGTATTTGCTGCAGAACTGTTTGAAGAACAGTCAGAAGGCTGAGGGCTGGAATAAGGCAACAGGGATCATTTACAATTAATCACCAATGACTGCTGCAAGCATCAGTTCAGAACCTACATTTCAAAATAACTTTTTTCTCCAGCTACAGAAATCACATCAGGTACCGGGACCCGCAAGGGCCAGCCTACCTTCTTTTCTCAGTTGAACATTTTGCGTAATTTTTCAGACAGGATGCAACCGTCCAGAAGAAAAAAGTTTGCATTTTAAGATCACTTCTATAAGTCCACAATTCTCACCCAATATAAGCAGAGAAGGAGTAGACTTCACTACAGTAAGGAAAAGATAATCCATTGATTTTGCCGGTAAGACTACAGAGCTTCCAACATTTCACCCCTATCCCTCCCACCTATCCTCAAAAACAAACTTCTGAGAAAGGAGAAAAGGAAACATTTTAACAATTGATGCAAGGCTCATTTTCCAGACACAGGAGACTGCCTACACAGAAATGAAGACAGTAATAAAAAGCTCTTCATGGTTAATTGCCTTATTACTTTATCAGTGATGGAAAGGTGGCCAGTAGTGGATGTCCCTGAGCCCTGATGACTGGAACTGGGGTAATGGAAATCATCACATGAACCTCCCTTCCTCAGGTATTTTTCACCAGACAAATCCTTTTATCTGTTAGTATCTGAGAAAGGATACTGAATTCCTTCAACTTTTACCTGACACATTACTACTGCTTGGATGTTATAAAGTTTGTGTACCTTGTTAAATGTCCATTGACTTTTTTTAAAATCAAGTTTTGTAAAAGATTTGTCTGTGTGTTTTTTTCATATTTTTTTCCATTAAGTTGTATTGAGCTACCAAAAGCTCAAAAGGCAAGTAAAAAAGGTAATTTGCTTTCCATTAAAAAGATGTTAGAGTTTAAAATTATGAAATTACTTCTTAATAAATGGCAAGAATAGAAAATATTTTCTAATTCAAAGACTTATCTCCAATAACAAATTGCTGCCATGGAGGAAAGTGCAAAGGGATCAGATGACAAAGTAAAATCAAAGGGGTTTGAGCTGGTCATTTCAATGCTACTGATCACATTGCATGTGCCACAGCTCATTACAACAGTGCAAGAACAGCTCAGAACTAGACAGCTAAACAGGGAGGTAAGTACATATTCATGGATAATTTTATGCTGATCATGAAGAAAGGTCTGAGAAAATGTTGGATTTCATTGAAAATAAAATCCGATCTCTGATTAGTACTTCTTAATCTAAGACTTGGAAGGCTCTGCAGCAGCAGCATGAGCAGAATAAAGTACTCTTCGTGGTCTGTACAGATCACAGTGAAAGTGCAGAGATACAAACACATACAAACAAAGGATGCCTGCTGCTCTCAAAGAAAAACTTGCTAGTTCTAGGACAGGTATACCACGAACACTTAAATGTAACTAAAAAATCATAGTCTCCCCCTCAGAAGCTTACTTATTTTCTCATGCTGGGCAAACATGATGTCATGCTGACATCCCAAGCTGAGGGGCAATGCTGAAAGGGACACAGTGCTCTCAGCTCCCAGGCACCCACTTGCAGCTTTCTAGCTGGGAAGTGCTGACCTTGTAGCACACCACAGGGGAACACCTTGACAATTTTTTTTTGCTATCACTGCTGAAAAATCTGAGAAATCATATGCATGTCTAGGATTATATGAATCTATAAATATAGATGCAGAATTTTGTATTTTCGCTATTGCATTTCTGAAGAAAACAAACTTAAGACAGCAGCACTGTCTTGAATCATCTTGCCAGTCACAGGCATCTGTGCCAGCAGGAATGCTGTGTGGGACTGAGCTCTGAACACAGGAGGACACCTCCATGACAACGTGCTGGCAAGCAGAGAGACAGAAGCAAGCTCTGCACTAACTGAGGCACTACAGACAGGGTAGCTCTGTGTTCAGCTGTCATGGGCACTTCCTAAGAACACCTGCAGACATAGCTCCAAGACACACAGCATGACTACCCCACTACAGTCACTTGTGAATCCTCCTTCCTTTACATCAGTCTTAAAATTCATATCCCTGCTGAGCACTCACTTATATAAAGACCATCACCTAGCTGGGTAAGAGGAATTACAGGAGTAAAAAAGCATAAAGCAGAACTAAAGTATCAGAGCCTGACTAGGATTTGGGTTTCTCTCTGAAACCCTAAGTTAGAAAGAAGAAAAGTGAAAGGTCTAGAGAGGGACAATAGCAAATTATTTTGTACATATTAAAAATATGTAGTCTGCTCAGCATTTTTGTATTGCTAAGGAGGCAAAAGACAGACCCATTTATACAAAGGGTAATACAAAAAAAAGCAGAGGTCATTCCATTTACACTTAAAAACCAGCAAACTAAGCAATGATCTTAACTTAATATGAAAACCTGAAGTAGGAAATTAGGGGAAATGTTTGATGACAAGAGCAAGTGGAAAGAATAGTTTCCTTAATGAGGTACTTACTGCTCACTAGCAGTGCCCAGAGCAGGCATTTACTAACTGTAACAGACTAGATAATCTATTTATCTGAGTATGCTTTGTTTAAGATAATGTTGTTTTCTTCTTGAGAACTTTGGGTGGACAGCAAATTTATGCCTGGTTTTAACTTTGAAGAAACTTCTTAGCTCTTTTAGGAGTAAAATCTTTTACAGGCAACATGAAACAGAAAAAGCCATCTCTATGGCACTGTAGGGCTTACATCAGAAAATAAAAGCTTGAGATTTTTTTTTTCTGATTTGGCTTTTCAACAATACCCCGTGATGGAAAATGCAGATCAATCAAAACCTGAAAACAATCATGAAGAAAAAACATTTACATCATTATTGTCTGTGTTCTGCCTTCACAATTATCAGGATATAAGCATTTGTTGATGTCTTTTGAAATTAGCAATAGAACAGAAATGAAATGGGGTTGAGAAAGAACAGTGAGAATTTAAAACCTCACTTCTCATTTACTGACTTCTGGATTTCAGCCATGCATTTGCTGACCTCTTTTATCCCCTTAGTTCCATGTTTTCTCTAAATTCATTTACTCAGAGATTATCAATTCACCATTAAGAACAAAATGCCAATTTTTCCAGACATTACAGTTTAAGATTTTGACAAGTCTCATGTCTCTAAGGATTTGACAGGTAAGGTTTTCTATTACAGAGTAAAATGACAAGGAATAGGTACAATCAAAATACACAAACAAAAGTTGTTTATCCCACTGCCTAGAATCTTAAGAGTAAATGCAATAATATCCAGAGTATATACTAGGCATAGAAATTCAGTCTAACAGTACATAAAACAGAAGGTTTTCTCCTTTGCTATTTGTTTGCATGGTGGCTTGAGTTTGGTGTTTGTTTGTTTGCTTTGAAATCAAGAAATCCTCAGCTATTAGTTCCTTGCAATTCAGTGGAATTATTAATTCAAAAAATATGCCAATTTTCTGCATAACCTGAAGCCTAAACAAATAAGGTGAGAAAATGCAAGTGTCTACAGAGTCAGGAGAGTCCAGAGCTGTTTGGATTAACTTTGGCTTAGAGTCCACAGGCAACTTGTGGAATATATATATCCACATATATCCACATATATATCCACATAATATCCACTTGACTGCTGAAAAGAGAGGAAAGTGTCCTGTTGCTCCCCATTACTTTGGAGAGTCCCTGAGATACTCCTGACTGGAACACAGACATCACAACATAAAGGCACAAGGGAAAGTAAATTTACATTAATGTAACTCTTTAAATGAAATATTTTGAAGTAGTATTTCCAAGTCCAAAGAGCCTTAAGGTAAATTCTGAGCTGAAACCTGGGAAAGGCAGTGGGCAGGATAACTTAAAAAGATCAAGAGTTGTCATACTTTCTTATCTAGTGAAAGAAAATTTCCTCCAAGTAATCATTTCCAAGATTAAAAGAAAAGATAATAAAATTTTATGATCTCCTCAAAATTTCTGCAGCTCTGTTGTTAAACTGTCACATTCTTATTCTTCTCAGGCTAGCTGAAGAAAACTCCACTGGTTGTAGTTGACCAGAAGACAGTATCAACAAAAATCTGTATAGTGCAACATACTATTAACTGTGCAAAACCAACATCCAGACAAATCTTGTTTCCCTCTGAGGCTGAGTGGAACAGCACTGGCATTAGGAGAAAAATAATTAAGCAACAAAGACCAAATTCGCTGTTGTGGAACAATTTGAGCCCTTCCTGGTATTCTAATTGGTTTGTTCAGATTAACAGACATTCAGAATTTACCTAATAAACAAGTAAATTATGTCACAAAGTGCTTAGTACAGCAGACACACCACACTCCCCAACACTAATTATTTCTGCTGTATACTGTCAGATCTAAAAGGCATTCCTTATTTGCCTGGAAAAACAGTGGTCACAAAGTGAACAAAAAGGATAGCATTATTGGGCTTTTTTTAAAAAAATCTAAATTCTGTGAACCATTTATTCTTCTTCTCCTATCAGCACATACAACTTGCAAAGATAGGGAACTGGTGCAATTAATGCACTTAACACCATCTGTCAACTACCTACCTCATTTAGAAGTTTGAAATACAGCTCTGTTATAATTACAACTGCAATGCTAACATGGAAACTGTATGAATGACATCTTCAGTCAAATTAATAATGATCATCCACAAATACCAGTGTCCAAAGAGACTGGAAAGACATAGTTTCAACACCTGGCAATTATGCTCTGTGCAGATGGACAGTAGAATGCTTTGCTCCTCTGACACCATATGTGTGGAAGTGAAAATATGACTTCCAGTCTTCAAAACCCCAAAGACTGTAGTCACATGTAGCTATCTGTAAAGCAAGAGACTAGAGGATTTCATTTTCCATGCAAGCAAAATACAGCAGCAGTGTCAGAGAAAGCCATCAGCCACAAAACCTACATTTTGACTCAGTCAGGTCTCCCCTTAGCAAAGAGGAGGTCTAGTCGAGATCATGTAAAGCATGGCTTTAATTTGTTGTATCTTATTCCCCTTATTTTTGGAGGAAAACAATTAGACTGAGACTATCTCCACATCAGACCGAAATGTGGTTTCTGATTCAAAATGTTGAAGGCCTTAGAGCTTCTTCAATTAAATGGGTCACTGAAATGAACCTCCTGCACTTTCTTGGATGTGGTCTACAAACATTTTAATGAAGCTTTTTGAAAGAACTGGCCTAAAAGAGACCTCAAAAATAACAGCCCCCATGCCAACATTACACTGATCTCCAGTTTGCTAATGTTTTAAAGCAATTGAGAAGAAGCAAACTGTGTGAGTGCTGATAAGGGCAACTATGAATATATTGTTGAAAGGCTCCCTGACAAGGCAAAATACATGATTATCCCAAAGCTAATGTAAGAAAACATCCTGTTGAAATAGCTTCTTCAAATGAGACTTGAACACTAAATCCCAAGCTGGCCTAGATCCTCCTGAAGAGGATCTGAACAGAGCAAAAAGCCCATATCCTTCAATACCTATGTATGACAATTATGACTTTCAAGAAAAGCAAACAAAAATAGAAACCATTGAATTTTTTGCCCTGAAGCCCAGATGGCTTCTACAATAATTAACCTAATGTATTTAAATAAATGTTTAATCTACTGATTCCATTATTTTGCCTCTATAATATCAAAACAGAATGTTCCAACATTTAATTACTATATATTTTGTGTCTACTACACTTTGGTTCTAATGAATGCTTTTTAGTTCCTTTAGGGGTCATTTCCATCCCCAGAATATTCATCAGGATCAATTATGCCTTTTGTTGCCTTGAATAAAAATTATGTGCCTAAAATAGCTGATGCTAAAACCTAAGCCACAAAAGCAAACAAAATACAACTTAGTCCAGAAAGCTAGTTCTTTTCTCCAACTTCATCAGCAAGATCCTTTTGCCCCTCATTTTCTTTAAATACGTGCAAAACCCCTTCAGACCAATAGTTCTGTACTAACAGGCAGAAATACCATCACTGCTTCATTCCTTCCTTTGCAGAAATATCTCAATGTTTTTTAGACTAATACAACATCTGAAGGTCTTCATATAAAAAAGCTTCAATAAACACAATTCATCTTTTTCTAAGGATAAGTGCAAGAAAAAAATCACTGCTTTTCTCACACTAGTGTGTGCTTCCACTATGGGTCAAACAATTGCTCTGCGTTAAGGGAAGGGAAACATTTTCAGGATGCCTGTAAATGCTCACCATAGATTTGATCAAAACAAAGAAACGTTATCATGAGTAGATCTCCACTGGCAGATGTTTACAGGGTTATTTTACATATAATTCTCTCTCATTTTCAGTCTCTGTAGAACTCCTTAACAGCCTATTATCAGCCACTCTGATTATGCCCAAGCAGGGGGTTTGCCTCACACCATAACCACCTCAAGCGGTTGCCAAACTCCACACGGGGAATCTTTTCTGCACACCCCATGCAGCACAGAGAAGGAAGTTGTCCCAGGCCTCAAGAGGAGAGGGAAGGCAGGCTACATGAACAAGACTGACCAAAGCAGCCCAGTTAGGTTTGGGAGAGGACTGCCTACAGCTCCTGATGCACATCTGACCAGCAACGTGCAGCCAGTACACTGGCAGTTCAAGATTTGATACTGAAGGAGGATGGTATCTCCAGGACTACTGCTGAAGATGAACAGCATCAGGGAAAGGTTTTCTCTTACTGTTTAGAAAACTGGAGAGGCTAAACTTGGATTGAAGGAAGAAATTTCTTGTGGTAATGGTAGTGAGTCACTGAAACAGGTTGTCCAGAGACAACAATGTTTCATCATTGGAGTGTTCAAAGACAGGTCCAACAGAGCTCTGAGGAACTTATCTAGAGAAATATGTCCCAGCCAGTGGCATGTGGGTTGGACTAGATCATCTTTAAGATCCCTTCCAAACCATGCTATGACTCAATGACATGGGACCTCTGCTCTTTCTTATTGTTAATTTTGGTTGTTTTCTACTGTTTGTTCACTTTTAAAAAACTCTCCTAAATCCTGCCCTCTGAGCCAGACACCGACAGTCTATTAATTGGTATTGTACACAAATCTCTTGCCTCATCAATTTACACTATGTCAGGTTTTTTCCTATTGCCTGGCTGTGGCAGACAGCAACTTAGTTTGCTATGGACTACAGCATCTGAATTTAAATAGAAATTTAGTTAAATATGATCTTTGTAGCACAGGCAAACAGGGACAAAAACTAAGTCCGATTTTAAATTCCAAAAACCTCTCATAGGGCTAACTGCTACAGATCCTGCATTTAACATTCAAATGTAAACAGCATGGAGTAATTATGGCTTGGAACCATGTATTTAAAATGAAGCAGCAAGAAAACAAGGAAAAACACATACAAGGAAAAACATAACATTTCTTGCAGGTGCACAACACTTTAAGTACAGAGTTGAAAACCTGAAAACTTGCAATCATGATAATACTGAAAAATTAAAAATTGTTTACGGTATTTCAAAGATGCATTACACTTCTCTGCACCCATTTTACTCATATCTATGACTATACATGAAAGAGTAAATAATTAGTACTGTGAATTTAGCTCAAGGTACCTTTAACAGGTATGTATATTAAAGGCAGTGAATGAACCTCTTGGGGTTCTGCACAAGAGCATTTTCCAGTTGCCACAAAAGAGCATGCAAGAACTGAAGGATAAAAGATTAGCTACTATTTTACTAATAACTTTTTAAAAAATCATTGAAATATGCACAGAAACACTTTATTTCATAAATCACTTTCTCACTTAATTTTACACTTAGCAGTGTGTCCAATATAATTACTCATAATAAATTGCCATATGATTGAATTTTCTCTTTATCCAAAAAGTATCATCAACATCTGATGTTCTACCAATTAGAATCTGTCTCAATGACTGTAATGGAATTTTCAAAAAAAATAGTCTTGTGGTAACTCTGAGAGAATGATTACAGAAAGAGAAGTGTAAACATTCCCATACCTCAACTAAAGCTGAAAGAATAAATAATTCTTCAAGACAATTTTAATTATATGTGTAGGAAATGAATCATGCTAAATTTCTGGAAGTGTGGTGAGATGCTAGGGAGAGATTATGCAAAACAAGAAATTATCCATCTCTGGAGAGTTAATGTAACTTTTCCTAGTAGTTGTTTTCTTATTAGATTTTTGAGATAAATTAAAAACAATGTACAAATATTAATTAAAAGTCTTAAAAAAAAAGGCATGATACCAGAGGATATGGCAAGAAAATTGACGAGTGTACATCTTCCCAAATAGTCTTCACAGAGGAGCATGACTCTTATAACAGTGAAATTGATGCTAAAATTTTAATTTATTTATTAAGTATGTAAATTACTCTTTTAGCAAGTATTACTAGAAAAGTGAATTGAAGACTGAGCTACAAGTTCCTAAATCCTAGAAACCTACTCTTAGATTTTAAGATTACAAATTATGAACAAACCTAGTAATTATAGATAGACTTAGTGACTCGAAACACCTACAACTAGTGATCCAGGATTTATGCCAAATCCTCAAAACAAACTTACTCTTTCATGTTCAGAGTTCAAGAGTTGGGTATGGAAAATCAGCTCCAGCAGAGAGAATAGTTTGGCTTTGCAAAGACTATTGTATGAAGTCTGAAACCCCAACTACTGCATAGGATTAAAAGGAAATTAATTCTCAGAGCAAAGTAATTAATATGCAGACCACATATTTGTTTCCTTCCATGCCAGATAAAATTGAACTGCATCTCAGTAACTAAATATAAGGCAATTAACAATGAAGCTGGTTAGATGTTGTATGAGAGAGATAAGCAAGATGTCCATAACACAAACTACTAACATCAGCAAACAGGAGATGTGCTGGGTCATATGTGGAAGTTAGAGATACAAAGGTATCAGAGCACAGCAGCACCAAAACACACATGAAGTACCAGAGATTAGTGTTTTCAACAAATACCTAATGAAGCAAATGAAAAAGCCACAGGAGACATATAAGCAATGATATGAGAATACATGGTAAGATGTGTAAAGTTTGACTAAAATGCACTGAAGAAGAGTAGTAGCTTGAACGAAATCTCCAGCTGGATGCCACCTCTGCAAAGTTCATTAAACCTAATATTGCATAAAACTAACTATCACAACAATTAATAGAAATTAAAAATTACTTGCAAATGCTAACTCAAATGGCACAACTGGAGAAGGTTGTGCAAGTGTGGAAGGAGATCTCTCAAGAATGGAAAACAGAATTAGTGGGTGGAATAAACAACAACTACAAGAAGAGACTGAAAAAAGAAATTAGAGCTGGTAGGATTTTACAGTTTATTAACAAGGGATGAAGACCCCACTAGCCCATGGTGTCACAGACTTGAGAGTGATGCAAAGATACTTGGAGCACACCTGGAAGGTCACAGCAAATCATAAGAGCTGCCCCACCTCTGTGGAATGAAGGGAACAGGAGATTTCTCTTGATAAAAAACTGCACGGTAACTAAAAATCAGATGATGCATGCCTCAAGATGGTAACTTACAATTGAAGAGCTGATTAAAAGAGGTAAGTTTTTTATCACCAGGCAGTTTTCATTTTGTATTTTCTTTTTTTGTTGCTGTTTTTCCAAAAGTGTGGATATTTTTCAATTCAGTTTATCTCTTGTGCCCAGGCAGTGGATTTTAACTTTTAAAGCAGCAAAAGTAGAGTAGGAGGAAGCTATTTCAAGAAGGTTTGGAAGCTCACAGCCTTTGAGGCTTAAAATTAATTTCCTTATATCTGCATTAAAAGAAATCCTATGAACTTTTTAAAGAAAACAGGAAAGAAAAGGCATAACTTACCTCATAGTAACTTCGCACAGCATTGCAAAATGCTTCATCTGCTACAATTTGTGTCTCCCCATTCAAAAAGGCCTGGAAACGTTCCCTCAGTACCTGCAGCTGCTGCTTATTGAGCTGTGCAAGAAAAAAAAAAGGAGAGGGGAAAGAACAACAATAAATAGTTAGTCTCAAAGTAAAAATAGGCAGCACTATACACACTTGGAAGATGTGAACAAGGAAAAAAAGGCAGAGGCTTTCTGGCTACTGAGTCACAGCTCTTGAGATTCCCACCTGGGCAAGGCAGGTACACAGATTGCAAGTAAATTTCTACTCTTTCCCTTGTGTCCTCAGGATGCTATGGGTAAGTGTGTATGGATATTTCTTCTGAGTAATAATATTTTATATGCTTATGCTGAATAAAATAGCTCACCTTCCTCATGGCAGAAGCATCAGCAAATAAAATTTAGACCTTAGCTATAGTCTTCAAATATTTCCAGTTTATTTCATCCTTCAAATAGGTGAAAAACAACTAAAAATGCTGCCATGTTTTGGAGTAATCTAGGAGTTACCATTGGCAGGTTTTAACAAGCATGCTCAGTGTCAAGTAAATGGATAAAACATGCTCCCTGTGAAGAAAACAGATATCTAGCCAGTGATGTAACACCACTCTGAATTATGTGAAACAACCCATCTCAAGGAACAGCAGCCACAAGACTCCAAGACTGATACCAAACTACATTTGGTGAATTTCATATGAGTGCACTTTTTAAAAAGACTCCTAGAAGGTAACATTAAATGACTAAACCTCATAATCAACCCATTTTATTTAACGTTATGGGAAAAAGCAAAATCTGTAAACTCTACAGGGATTCAGGCTTTTGCCAAGGTTCCTATCAACTCTTAAAATATTTGGTAAGATATTTCTCCTTATCAAATCTGTGAGAATTTAGAAAGCTACATAAAAGGAATCTGCCACTAACATGCAGTATAACAAAGCAACAGTTAATAGTTGTTTTGCTTTACCAGAACTTTAAAATTAATGCAAAGCCTTTATTACAGAGAATTTTCCTGAACTTTAAAATTAACACTACAAAATTTCAAACACAACTAATAGAGAAGGGTTTTTTTATCCTTCTTGTATTTTGCTTAGAAAAAAAAGATTTAAAAAAAAAGTATAGCCAGAAATTAAAAATATTTTCCCAGAGGGCAAAAAGTTGTATTTGTAATAGTAACATTAACCCAACCTGCAACATTAACCCAATCACATAATTCTTCCTTACAGAAGAACTTTTTGGGCATCTACAGTAAGTTTGGTGACCTTATGCTTTCGGGTCTCTGGTGTCAACACTTTGAAGCCATTTATGCTACCACAATGTTTCAAGATTAGAAAAATTACTGCTATCTTGTTTCATTTCTACCTTCATCCCTATTTCCATCATATCAAGGAGAATTTTTATCCTACATAAAAGTTTGCTAAGCTATACGCTTCTATGAAACATAGCAATTTACTCCAAAACTCTCTTCAAATTGAATACAAACTTGAAAGCTGTGCTATTCTCACAGTGAGAAAAAGTATAGATGTCATCTGAACACTTGATATGAGAAGTCCCCTGAAAAATGGTGAAACATAGGCAGTAGCAATGCAAAGCCAAAGATCTGTGCCCTTGAAAAAAAATCCAAACTAGCTAAAAATACATAATTCTGTTCCTCAACTTAACAAAACATTTAGCAATACAGAACAAGCACCAAGAAACCTCTACAGCAGAAAATGCCTCCCATGGAGACAAGCAAACTTCAACAGAGGTTGCTGTGACTTGGAAAATTTCCTGCACAATCTCTTAAGAGCAGCAGCCCAACATTGACACATTGCCAGCCTGGAAAAATGCTGGTTAAAATTCAGTGGCAGAGAAGTATTTTTACTGTGTCTGAACATACACCAAAAAAGGCATCTATGCACCTCTTGGTTCCTTGCTCAGAATATGCACCACAGAGGTCAGCTGTTCCTAACAAAAATCAAACTTTATTCCCATTCATACCATAGCTCTTTCCCTTCATTCCCTTCTTCTTCTCTTATTTTCTAAAGATACAAGCTGAGATATCAGAAAATGTATATTATTAATGATGGTCAGGAGTTCTTTTAGCATGCACTTATTCTCACAGAGGACTTAAGAAAGAGCCAAGCAGTCCCACAGACAGTGCACCACTACTGAGCAAGCAGCTCCTTCATCCCATGGAACAGTCCCAGCTCTGCCCCCAGAACATGTGGGCTTCCTGCCAAGGCAATTATGGAAATGTGTTTTCATGCTTGCAGACTTCATTCTTTAGGTGATTTGCTTGTCTATGACCCTCGTATCAAACAAAACCATTACGAATAAGTCAATGAAATATAAATTAAATTCCAACTTCCTCGTTTCTAACCATTACACTTCAGCAAACTGAAATGACTTTAATATATTTATTATAAAGCTTCTTTCATATTCGCTGCTTCAGGTAGTCAGTAATTCCAAGGGTTGAGTGGCATTTTAGGATTAGTGTATGTTTCTCAAATTACTTTAAAATGTGTCATTTATGGATTTTTTAAGGAAAAATCTGGACATGAAGGGGAAGACTTCTGCAAAACTAAAAAATAATAATTACACTGGAAAATATGAGGTTATACCCTGCACTAAGCATGATTTGAAGTCTATTTTACAGGTCCCAAGTACTGATGTATTTAGAGATACAGTTGCATTAAAGTCAAGATAGAGAATACTTCATAGTACTCTACTGTTGTGTATTGTTCCTCTACTTTTCTATTTTCAGAATATTGAGCGTACAGTGAATTCTCACTCATTATTTTTTTATATTGGTAATTTTGATGGTTTAATTAACACCCACCAATTTGCAGCCAAGTGCCTTTAAAAATGAAACAAAACAAAACTATCAGTGAAGACAGTATCTTAGAAATGCAGGGGAAGAGGGTGAGAGAAGGGAAGGGAAGTCTAATTGCATCAGAATGCCATCATAGCAAATAGAAATTAAAAAAAAAAGCATCTGTACAGGACATTAACTGTTGGCCAAACTGCTCAACCTACCCAAGGCTGAGCTGCCTTTGAAGTTGTCCATCTTGGTTAACATGGAACAAGAGATGTGGACATCATGCACAACCCACATCCTAACTGAAATGCTTAATCTTGAAGGCAAAAACTCTGGCCAGATTATGTCTGGTAGAAGTTCACCTAAAGGAGCTGCAAATCTACCTGCAGTAGGATTACCTTGCCATTGCACATGCCCTTTCCACCTTTCCTCCATGCAATACAGGTCAGATCGATGTTTTCAGTCCCTCACTACTTCTTTACACCTTTACTCTCTGTGCCTCTGTATTTGAGTTTCAATTCTAACAGAAAGAACAATGACCAGTTCATAAAAATTGATGCTACTGCTTGTACACCCAGATTTAAACTGAACTCTATCACCTGCAGTTTACAGCAAAGCTTCATTGATTCTTGTTTTCCATCGATCTGCTTCAGTTTTGTATTGCTTATTTGGATTTCACATTTCATTTATACCACATTCAGTGGTATAAAAACTGGTGTTCTATGTGATGCCTCATAAATAACTACTTCTGTGTCATGAGAGAATATATAACAAACTCCAGCAACTCAGAATATCAGGTTTCATAGCATTCTACAGAATGATAGACAACTTTAAAGGAAAACAAGGGTAACTGCCTTCAAATTTGCTTTTTCTTTACTGCATCCACTCAACATAAAAATTTCTCTGCCCCTCCATTCTTGTGCCTCTAACAAAAGGTAGCATTTATTTTTTACTTTACATTTGTTAACCTTAGGAAATTACCAAAAAATGAAAGTATATACTCAAGATACAATAAACTTTTCAGAGCTACTTAATTAAGAATAACTTTCTTTTCTTTTTTTTTTTTTTTTTAAGTTGCGGTAACACTTTCACTTTTGGTTATTTACAGAATAACACAAAGGTACCAAAAGAGCCTCAGTCAACTATTAAAAAAAAAAATCTCACATTGCCTTTAATATTTTAAAGAAGTCTTTTATATCCCAATATATTCCAGTACTAATTTAAAGATTTGCTTTTTCCCTTCTAGAATAAAACTTGGGTATGAAAACCTAGAGGCATTTATGGTTCCACTCATACCTTAAAACAATTTCAATAAATGAATTTTACAAAGAGTGTAAATTCTTAGTTTTTAAGAAGTTGTATTTCAAACAGATCTGGCAGTTTAGGGAATAGTTTCAATGCCATAGGTTTTACCTCATTAAATAATAAACACCCACATTTTGAAAGAAATATGAAGTGTGCATGTACTTGTAACAGTAATACTGTTTATCTTCTCTTTGAAAGAAAGAAGGAAGAAATAAAACCCCAGCTTCACAGAGCTGGATGCTGGATTCAGAGAATCTCTAACCTAAGTACACAGCGCAGCTCACTGCTGCCCTAAACCCATGCAGCCAACAGCAGCCGACAAAGGCACCATTCACAGCACAACTGACCCCAAGGAAATTCCGGCCCTTAAAATGAAAAACGTCGCCTGTGTGTTGGCCACAAGCAGCCTCCACCCCTGTGCCCCTGAGCCCTAAGAATGCTGCTCTGCAATCACTGCCTGCGGCTGACCCCATCCCCGCAAGCGCAGGCAGCCCAAGAGCTGACACCGGAGGAGCAACGCTCTGAACCATTGCCACCTTGTGGCAATTTTAGAAATCTAGCAAAGAAATGACCGCAGGTTGCACATCTCCACACTCGGAACTGAGATCTGCGTGTCAATAAGCCCCTGACCTTAACACAAGCGACAGCATCGCTGCTTCTCTACACCCGCACTGCAGTGTGAAATTACCCTCTCTCTGACCATCTGGGTATTTTCAGAAAATAGCAGGAGGTGATGGCTGCAAATGAAGAGAGAGATAGATGAAATATTTCTTACCCAGAATACAAAAATAAAAGGCTATGGAGGAGCCAACCAAAGAGCCACTCCCCAAATTCTTAGATGCAATATATATGATATGGAACACTAAACATGACTCAAATCCCTGAAAACTTCCCTAAAAATAAGACGCTTTATTATTTCCAAACTTTGCCATTTTGTCCAATTCCTTCCACAGCAGGAGCTGCTTTTTGATAACTTTAGCCAAAATTATCCTTTTTTTTTTTTTTTGAAAGGAGAGTGGAAAAAGAAATACCCGATGAGTGTTCCTACAAATAGCTGTCTCTTCCATTTCAGTCAGTAGATAAAAATTTGCATCTCCTGAATGAACAGAAATTAAGGCACAAAGAAATCCATTTCCATTCCACTTACACACTTCTTAACTTTGTTTAAGAGAAAGAAGAGCATAACTTTGTTTCTTGTCCTGCCAGGTTTTTTCAAAGATGAAAAAAAAAAAAAAAATTAAAGAAGAGTAGAAACTAGGCCAAGGTCTAACTTTCTGATGTTTGAAATTGTGTTTTGTTGTAGGATAATCCATCGCACTTGTCCATACCCTCGCCCAGAGCCAGACTTAGATGATACAAGAGGTCAATCAACTTACAGCAACACTGAATTTAACACACCACTTGCAGGATGAAAAAAAATTCAAATACCGACAATACCCCAGCAATTCAAACAGACCCTATGTTCAAGGCCCTATATGTTTAACAGGTCTGCTTGCACACCAAACCAAGCTTTCAACTTGAGCTCCACATGCCTACAGAAGGAGCATGCATGAACTTCATGTGGTTTTTGATGTATTTTTTTAAGATTTTTGAATTAAGGCAGAGTGAAATCACATGAAAGGTAGCTGGTTAAGAGTGCAGATCCCCCTGTTCTCTCCACCTCACATCCTCCAACCTCAGTAGTGTGCTCACAGATGTGGAGCTCAGTGAATCCCTTCCTGCATCTCTTCTACAGAGTCTCCCAGCTCAGCTGGGTGGGGGTACTGCTGAACTCATGACAGAAGGCTTTCCTCTTCTCAGATGAGCCTTAGGAACAGCAGGACAGCACCTAGCAACACCTGAAACAACTCTCACTCCATTGTTGAGCAAGACTCAAGAGCTTTCATCCCTGATCACCCCTGCCATAACCCCAGCTATCCACCACCACCCATGGTGATGGAGAGGGCTTTATCCACAGGGCTGGACTCTAGAAAGCCACACAGACATTTCCACTATGACAGCACAGGGTATGGCACAGAGCCTTAGGCTGAACCCATCATTATCCTCTCCTTCCAGAAAAACAAAATGCCTGTGCCACATCATTGGCTGTAAATAAGTTTCATCTCACACTGGTGATGAGAATAAGCCTGCAAAGCAAGCAGAGTTATTTCCCCTCCTTCCCCCCACCTTGACTCCTCTTCCAGTATGAAGAGAATATTACTTGCATTTCAGAGCAAAGACTCAGAGACTTAATTTATAGTGAATTACAGGAAAGATTTTCTTCTGAGGAAGAAGGCTAAATAAATAGTATTAGAGAATTTCAATATTAAGAGAGGTGAAATAGCTGTGGTTACTTTGCTGAGTTATGCAAGTGTACAATGGTGGTCCTATACAGCAGGTGGGTGGCACACAACATACAGGCTTTTACAATTCACTGCATAAACCAGTTTGATTTTCTAAGTACTGGATAAATATTTTGCTGTCACTTAGCAACCTTAGCTGTTCTTTGACTTTCTTAAAGTTGAAGTTATTCCAAGTAAAACAATATATGTAAGGATTCTGTTTGCTGTCACTCAGCACAGACTACACTGTGGTACATACTCATGCTTCACAGAATCAAATATTACATTTCTAAAATTAGCTGATATATTTATTAAAAAACCCTTTCTTGTTCTTAATAGAACAAGCACAACACAGCATTTACCTTTTGTGGGTCTGCCACTGGTTTAAAAAGCAGAAAGACTAACAATAATGTAACAGTAATTTTCAGGGTATTTAAATTAGAAATACTTCCTGTATTATTAAATCTGAAACTTTAAATACTTTTGCTGGCCATACCAGCATATTCAAGATCCCTAGACAGGCCTGTAAGACACTTCATGAGGAACAGAGGGCTTAGGGGGGTTGGTTTTCTTCAGGAAGTAGAGCGATGGGACAAAAATCACAGGCAGTGAACAAAAGCAGTCACATTTATGTAAAGGAATTCAAGCATTCCACACTGACCACCAAAATATAGACATATACAGTGTCCAAAATTGTCAGATTGGCCACTTGAGAGGAAGAGAAAAATAAATTATTTGATAACAAAGAGAAACAATTTTTTATTTTTTTATTTGTCAGGCTTCCTAATTTTTGGACAGAAGAACACAAAGATATAAAGAAATGCATAAATAATTTAACTACTTAAAAGTTCCTTGTAACAGTGGTAGATTTCTTTATTGTTGAAAAAAATTGTCAACCTTGTACAGATTATGCCACATCAGGAAAGAAAGCATCAGCTATATGTTTGTCCTAAATGCAGTATCACACCCCAGCAAAAGCAAGCTATCTCCTCTGAGATGAGGCTGTCAAGTGCAGTTGCAATCATTTTCTTTGTACCTACTCCTACTACCCAAGATTTGCTGGAGATTTTGACTGACAATCACCAGCTAGATTTATATTATTCTATTTGTTTCTTCTGGGTAGCAGACTTCACTGATTCTCTGCTCTCAGTCTTGAGTGGCTGCACAGACACATTGCAGCTAGACCAGCTGCATCTTGCTGTCCCTGGTGTCACCAGGGTTTGGGGCCATGTCCCCTGCAGTGCACACACTGGCACTGTGGATTTACTTCCTTGAGGTTGCCAGAGCCTCAGGGACACCACTCACACCTGACAGCTGTGCAAGCAAAGCTTCCAGCCAAGAAAGATGGTGATGGCTCAGAAGGGTGACCACGAGAACTATGCCTAGCAGAGATGCACACAGTGATCCTTGCCCGTGGTAGGATCCTCATTTACCAATGCCTCTCCAGAAATGGAAATCAAGGAAAGTTTTAGAGGTAACTGCTGCAAACAGGTAGAGAGATTCACAGCTCTGACTCTCAGTTGATGTCATCAACAGAGTTGCTGTTGGACTGAATGCATTTACATCACTTCCTACAGCTCAGCTCCTGTCTTCCTCCTCTGCATCTACATCATCTTTTCCACCCTGTACCAACTGTGCAGCCCCAGAACTGTGTCAGAACTATGTGCTCCAAGGAATTAGCCTTCTTACTTTGCAAAACTTCTCTACATATAAATTAAGCTACCAGAAACAGCTTTTTCATACCTCAGAAGCATTGCACTGAAAAGAGCTTTGGTTGCCAACAACTTTACACCAGGATATTTTGCCAGCAAATATCTAGAAGTGTAGCTGCGAAAGCTACAGCACAGTTGCTTGAACTACCAGAAGCAAAACTCATGTTCATCCTACTCATCCTACCCAACCTACTCTAATCTTTCCAAGACTTTCATGTTCCATTTTAGCCCACTTTCTAAGGAGACTCTGTGATCATACAATCCATCCTTGGCTGGACAAATGTCAGCTTTTTCCCCACACATGTAACTTTTTCATGCACTTCTCAGTTTCTATCAGTTCTAAGAAATAGGGTTTCACAGATAACAAGATTTTCCTTTCTCTGAAAAATAAGATTGAAAAGAAACCTCAGTTATTCCTTTCAGTGATGGAAATGCAAGTAAAACTGAGAGACTGTAATTTCTGCTCAGCACCTGGCAAATACAAGTTACAGTCCTATCACACTCTGTGACATGTTTCAGGCCTAGTCTGGTATAAATCCAAGGAATAGAAAGGATAACAAGAAAAGTTGGAATAAAATTCAGAACAAAGTAACCACTTTATTCTGAGTTCTGATCATGTTTAAGAATTATTTTACTAATTTAGGTAATTTTACCAAATGTTTTCCACAAAAATTTATCAACTTTCATTAATAAGTAGAACTGTGTCTATACCCCACCTAGCTTCTCTGTAAAGGCTGTGAAACAGAGAAAGTTAGGACCCCTAGAATTCACCTAGTCAAACCTCCTCATGAAAGCAAGGCTAGATCTGAAGGTTTATTATGCTGTTCTGGACCTGGTCCAGACAAGCTTCACATATCTACAAGTATGATCACACTGCAGATTCTCTGTGTAAGCTCTTCAATGCTTCTTCTGAAGTGCCTACCCTGCAGCCTAATATCTAGTCAGAAGTTTTGGTGTTGTGGATCATGAGTACTCATTACTCTTTTCTTGGGCACCTCTAAAGACTCTGTCTCCTCCCCCTCTATAGCCCTCTCCTCCTTAAAGTCTACAAGACAGCAGCTAAACTCTTAACTTTCTCAATGTATATCTGCATTACAAACAGTTATTTTGGACTAAAGTTTTCTGGCTTCTCTAGAAGTAAACAGAAGCAGAAGCAGAACCCACTACTGAATAAGAACTCTGTAGGTTCAGGTCAATAAATTCATATTTTAAAACTAGTTTATTTACATGCCTTCAACTCCAACTAACAAATTAATCTCAAGAAAATTTAACAAGACTAGTGGGTAACAGACATGTATCAACACCTCGCCAAAGCATGTTGTAGGTAGCAAAATTCTGCTTTGGAGAACAGACAAGTTTATGGAAGAGGAATCTACTGCAGATTATATGCACCACAATACTACACGTTAGATTCAACCTCCACTCTCCTCTATCTGGTATAGAAAATCCCTGAGATTAATATAATTATGGAAATTAAACATACACTTGCTCCATTTGCAATCTCTGCCTCAGCATCTGATTAAGACCACAATTGGAAATATTTAGATGCACTTGTTTTTTCTGATCCAATTAACAAGCAGAAGAACCTAAAGAAACCGATAAAGTCTGGCCTGTAAGGACCTTACACCATACAGACACTTTACACATGACCACACAGAACCCAGTTTTGCTATGCTATGGTAGAACTAGGATGTTCAAGGAGCCATAATATTAAGGCCTGTATAAAAACCAAATAAATACTGTGCCTTCAGTTTTGCCTGGCAAGAACATCACTACTGTGAGAGAGCCTGCAGCTTTGAATGAGCTATCCAGGTATCACTTCATCTCATCTTATACACTTGTAGTTGTCACATACTCTTCTACCTTGGAAACATGTAGTGGAAGAAATTTCAACACTGAGATCCCTCCCCAGCCTCTCCAGTTGAGCCTTCAAGCATTTCCATCTCCTACTTTTTGAGAAGCCTCAGGAATCGTTTATCACAAACATCACCCAGATACTACCTGAGCAATAAATGCAAACATCTGCATAGGCATCACAATAAAATTCATCTGACAGACACATCTAAATCCCTGAATACATTTATTTCTCAGCACCTAATACAGTTTTGAACCAGCAACAGCAGATGATCTCACAAAAAACACTGTGATGAAGCTAAGCAACTGCACATGGCAACCAAGTCGCACAAACATTTCCTTAAGAGCAAAGAGAGTGCTTCTCATGAAAGTGCTCCATCTCTGACCTCCCAGTCCCATGACTCAGAGTCATCTCTGGGAACTAATTTTCATAAACCTAGAGGATTCAAGTACTCATGAACTCAAGGAAGTTTATTTTTGTATTGCATTACAAAAATCTACCAAAGAAATGTCCAATAAGTAGGTAAAAGCTTTACTACTTCCCCCCCAGTATCCATGTATGCTTTCCACAACTATCTGTTGTCTAACATAGTCTGCTGTAACATAATTCAGTGAACAATAATTATTCCCAGTTAGGAGTAAACTCTGAAATTTTACACTTGTATCTCAAACTTGACTACCTCACATGCCTAAAATTCCCTCTTCCTTCCCTCCCCTAATCATAAGGACATATCTAATAGAAAGTAATAATTTTCCCCCACAAATCTTGGTCTCTTTATATGTGAAGAGATCCAAGATATGATGGCCACAGCATTATTCAACATCTGCAGTCAATCTAATACACTCCAGAGAAAATTTTTAAACAAAAAAACCAAAACACTACTAGGTCTTGCTCATCAAGATATGCAGGAGATTCTCCAGCATTCGAAGACTTTAGTATGAAGGAACACCTTCTTGAAACAAATGTTGTAACAGAGAGAAAGATTTTGGAAAAAAAGGAATAACAGGATATATTTTAGAATGCATAAGCACTTAGTTTCAGATCCTCAAACAAGAAAAAGCCTTTGAAAATAGATGCAAAGGTAACACATGATCCTCAGGCATACTACAATCATTTTGTCAGACGTCTACATTCACCTGACTTAATTCATCCTGTCTATACCAAAATACACAGACATACTGTTCGTATTTATACACTTGGTCATACTGACCTGTATATGAAGCACTGCACAGTTAATCTCATTTAGGTTGTAAGTATTTGTATCATACACAACTATCATTCTCTATTTCATTTAAGTGTTATTTTAGTTGCATTTACATGCAATGCTCAAATCTGTTGACACCTTTTTGGGGTTTTTTCTTTCTGCAGCAACTTTATTAACAAGTAAAGTAAATTCAAACAGTGCAAATTCACTCACCTTTCTGGAAAAATGAGCTTGTCTCAGAACGGTGAACTCTAACATTAAAATGTAGAAGAAAAATGCAGTATATATTCTAAATAAATCTGTCAAGACTCCACACATTTCTTAAGAGAGGCCCAAGAGACTCATACATTAATTCTATCCAAAATTGTATTTCCCTAGGCAATCTTTATGTAACTAAGAGTCACATGGAAATACTTGATTAAAATTCCCTTAACTGGTGTTACACTGTCATTCTGGTATCTCTCACATGGTGCCCAGGTGTAAACCTGGGTTCAGTACACCCTTCCTCATAGGCTCACAATGTTGTCCATGCTCCAGTCCCCCTTTCCCTCCCTCACCACTCATGGATGGACACACTTCTTGACCAGGACTAGAAATCTAAACCAGCTTCAACTCAGTCCTCCTTTAAGGAATAGTTTTTCCTTCCTTCTAAATAAGCTCTGTGATCCAACTTTTCCTCAATTCAACACGAGCTACTGAAACTTATTATTTCTAATTCTACCTAATGAGCACAGCACCATTGTCTTCCAAAGATGTGATTATTCACCACTGCAAATACCTGCTCCTTTCTTTTGCCACGAAAAAAAGGTGACAGTTGACATATAAATGTCATATCACCTCTTCTACACAGATGCATTTTTCTAAATCAATTAACACAGAAACTTTGGGGTTTAGGTCCATAATACTCTTCCATTAAGATACTTATTAGGTTTTCAAAACAATGTTTAACTAAAACCTTCATGTCCTTCGCAGCTGTATCCTAATTACTCATTTCTCAGAGAACCCTTTTGTGCAAGCAGCAGGGACAAAAAGACACATTGCAATGCACAATACAAAGCAATGAGAGGAATTGAGTTCTGTGAAAACAGAGCATCAAAGTCTGGACAAATCTGGCCTTAACCTTGTCACTTCTCTACTTAAAAATAAGGAGGAATAAAGTCAGCAAAATTCTGCTTTCCCACAAGAAAGAGTACTGGAAGAAACTACCTTTCAAGTGATACTTCAGCTTAAAAAATAAAATAAAAAAAAAAGTTTAATCTCTAATTATAAATTAGAGCTTAGATTCACATAAAATTTCAGTATCAGTAATTCAGACTAAGAATTTAATTAAGGTGGTCTCCACTGCACAATAATGTTAGCATTAATTTAAAAAGTTATTAATCTGCACTTATTTCCATAGAAAGTTATTGGTAACATGTATTTCCTTTATTGAAGTCTTTGATGCCTTGAGGGAACAGAGTTAAATGGCTGAGTCAGTCAGTAAAACAGCAAACCAATTCCCTTACATCACGTTCTCCTCCATGCTCTGAATGTTAAACAGGACAGAATATTGAATACAAAAGCTGACTGTCTGCCAGCTGAAACATATCTCTTTACCATGCTGGATGTCTGGATAACTTACTCCTTCAATGAGTAAACCAAAGTAGTCACAACAAACAACAAGGTAGTATGGTATAATACTACAGATTTGTTTACTCCGTACATGCATATTCAACTGAACAATAAATATAGGCTGTTACTGGAACTCCTTCCCTAGGAAATATTTTTAAAATATTTAATATAATGAAGAAGATTGACTGGTAATGTTTCCTCTAAGGACTTGATTCTTACCCTGCACAGCATACAGCAAGTATGTTTTATTTGCCTCCTCTTTTTGTACAGCCTCAGGATATCAAATAACGAAGAACAAAGGCCCCAAGACATTCTCCCATATAACAATCCAAATAATCAGATTAGGCAAAAAGTTTTCAAAAACAAGTACTTTCATTACAGAAACATGTGAATCTGAAGATTTACCTATGATTACTTCTTTTTAAAAGACAGTAATTTTTATACTCATGGTAGGATTCACAAGTCTGCCAGAACAGCTCATGGCCGTGAAACCTCAGTATTCCTTTGTTCTATCAACAGCTCCTGCTTCCCTGCTGGGACGTGGAAGTGCAGCACACCTGTGGAACCAGGCTGGAAAGAGTGATAGAAAACTTGATAGTCTTATACTATTAATTTAGACTGCAGTAATTCTCAGGGCTCACTGTGGAATCGGGTTTGGTAAAACACATGACACCAGCAAGAAAAGGCAACAGTATCCAATGCAAGCTGGGTGGAGCAGGGATGGAGAGTACTAAATCGAAGCAAGAGAGTCAGGTTTCAGAAAAGTTCAGCAGCTTGTCACTTGCAGATAGAATAAAAAACTATCCTTTGACTCGATAAAGTAATCAAAATGTGGAAAACATTGTATAGCAACAATATTCTGCTGGTCCTCAGCTCAATCCAGGAATCAGCCAACAAGCGATCATGTGTATTTCCTCTTCTGTAATGATTGCTAGAGAATAAATCACTTAAAACAGTGTAATGGTTTCTTCTGGAATGACAGGACACAGCAATCAATTAGCTCCAATTTTACTACCTCCAAATTGTAACTCATACAGGAACATTTCTTTGTTCAGAGGACAGCACATCATCTCAACTTTTTCAGATAAATACATGACTAAGTCTAGAACTGTTACAAATATTCCTAAGTAGCTTGTCAGAGTGTTCATTAAGGCTTGAAAGAAACCTGGACTGACACAGTACTTCGGAAAATGTGCATTTGTAAAACTTAATGCAGAGGAGAAAAAAAAGATTCAGAGCAAAATCAAATAAATACTGCAAAAGTCTTACATTTCTGATGAGGACCTAGCTAAAGAAAACAGACAAGGAAAAGTTCCACACAATTACAGGGCATCTAGTTGTAAGAAATATTATTAAAATTCAACATCCATTTATTTAGAAAACAAAAATCAAGGGAATGCAGTCTAGCAGAATAATATATATGGTTTGGTAACTGCTTGTTTACTAAGATGCTTGGATTTTGTGTGCAAAGTAAACAATTTTGAAACAACTGTTGTTAAAACTTCGTCTGCAGGTTTGTAGGAAATTATGGAGTCTGTTGAGCAGCCTAAAAATCACATATTGTGCTTAGTTTCTGATTACCCTAGAGCAATTTTCTTTTCAATGTTAAGAAATAGAGAAGAAAAAAGTCATAAATAAAATTGTTTAGTTGTGAAGAGCAGAAGTCTGAAATATCAGGTTCACCAGGGCTTCTAGTAATAAAACTGGACAGCTGCAAGGCAAGGACAAAGCTCAACAGGATCTAAGCACCCATGTCCTCTGACAGATTTTCCTAACTAGTAAAAAAATGGAAGAACAGAGGTAACAGAGACCTTTAAGAAAGCCCTAACTGGCTACATCAGCAATCAGAGACTAGTCCTCAGAGTAACATGGGCTGCAAGTTAAGTGAGCAGAGATACAGTTTCCTTGAGTTATTCCTGAATGTTCATTAAAAATCTACTGGGAGCACTTTCACTTCAGCCTGCTGAAATTTATTCCCAAAGTGTAGAAATGGAACCAGCAAACTCTTCTTAATTTACCTTCACTTCTAATCTGACAAGCAATTGCAGTATAATGTATTTGATTAACATATCAGGTTATGGTACTGAGAGGAATTTCACTCCCTTAAACTGCTGCCACCCTAACATAAAAATGAGGTCTCCAAGTCATCTAGGAAGAGAAGCAACAAGCTACATAACATAAAGCTCTTGGAAGATACACAGGCACTACTGCTAATACCAGATAAAATGTCTTAAGTCTAAACTAAAATTACATTTTTGCTTTTCATCTGGTTAAAAATCTCAATCTCTGGAGAACAGAAAAATCTGTGCATCTTGCAGATTCTTGTTTGTTTGCTTTTTTCAACCTATTAGTGAAGTTGTTCCACATGATATGGGAAGCACATTGCCTAACAGGAGTTATATATTCTACCTCTGGATGCCCCTTTTCAAAATCAGCTACTTCAAAATATCTTATTGTAGAGATCACAAAAGAGAAAATTAAAATGCCATCACCCCCCTCTCTCTTCCTGAAGTCCGAACATTTGATCACAAATTCTGCAATAGGCATATAATAAACTGAAAAGGGTTTTCCATGAACATTTTATTGCCTTAATCTTCTACAAGTCTTCCTGGTTTTTCCACCTTCCCAAGGAACAGAGCTTTTGTTAAATAAGGGGGAAAAATAATGAAATAACAATGCTAACATTTTTCTTTCTATTTGAAAGAGTAGAAATGACAAAAACAAGCACAGACATACCAAAATCACTGAGGTTGAGCAATATCTAGTGTATGTAGCAATAATTCAACCTCTTTACATACAATTCCCAAAAGGTTATGTTTAAATTATTTTAAAACTGCAGAAAGCTTTCTAAGAATGACAAATAACCACATTACTCATTACTCAGCTTTTTTCCCAAGTATAGCTTTTGCTCCAGTTTTATTTTTGAAGAAAATTTTTTAAAAGAACCAAAAAAAAACCCCCAGGTAGTTTCCCATATGGTTACAACTTCCTGAAGTCAAGCAAATACATAGTAATTAGGCTTAGTTCTAACAACTGCATTTAAACGATTATCACACTAGAAAGCTAGCAAACATTAACCAGGGAGGATATTCTGACATCACCAAAGTAAACTCTTGTCACTGTGAGTATTTCTCACAGTACTGGATTATTTCCAGCATCATTTAGAGTGCCTGCAGCACTTCTGCAGCTTCAGCTGTGACAAGAGCCCATATGTCCCCATGCACTGCCATGTGCCATTGCTACAGTCCAGTTTCTTCTCTGTTTTGATAGGCACACTCAGCTCATGGTTCTAGATCATGTCACAAAATAAGCCTGACCCATCCCTCCCTAAGTGCTATCCCTAAACTCTCTTCCTTCAGGGATTTTCCTAACAATTGCTTATTTTGGGGCAATGCTGCCAAAGCCCAGTATGTCCCACGCTTTTCAGACACATCTGTTTCCCTGTGCATGTCTGAATACATCATACAGTTGGTATGCATATGCCCAAATAAATCACTCCAAAATTTCTTGGAAACATCAAGCATACTGTGCAAGTACACACCATTTGTGTATTGCTCATGCACAAAAACCACAGAAAAAAGAAGAGGATCTGTAGAAGTTCATATGGTCCATACTCTTACCAAAGCCAGGTCAGCAACAAAAGTTGCTGTATCAAAACTACTTCAGTGCTCAGTGCCTTGGCCAGTTGAGGTCTGCACACCCCTAGGGATGCACATTCTGCAAAATCTCTGAGCAACTTGCCCTAGTGCTTTCACTGTCAGAGTTTTGGGGATTTTCTTCCTGATATCCATTTGGAGTTTCCTTTGTTGTAGCTTGCAACTTTGGTGTTTAATCCTTTCAGATGTCCATCCCTCAGAATAATCTGGCTCCGTTTCTTCTCTACCACTGACTCCACTTCTGCAAAGGCTGACAGGAAAGTGTCTGTTGTCCCTTATCTCTTTACAGACCAATAGCACAAACACTGGAAGATATCCAGGAAGAAGACGACACATTGGGATATAGCTGAATGTGTCTTCTGCACATGTGACTGGCAGATAGAGGAACACATGGACATTCAAAAAAAGCAGCAGCATTCTTAAGTACTTAGTCTGCTGAGAGATACTACACACACTGAGGTTTCCCTGGGTAACTAACCTTGCAAGATCTTTTCATTCTTTAAGGGCTCCTCAGGTCCAAACCACGCTGGCAATAGCAGAAAACATGGATGCCACACATGCTAAGGACCTTAAAAGTGCATACATTGATTCTACACTCTCATGTCTCCTGCATGTACCAGAAACTGAATTTCTGATCAAGCATTTCTCCATGCATAGTAGTTTAACAAGATTTTCATAACTAGGAAGAGTCACAGTATATTGGAATTATGGGTGCTAGCATGGCTTACAGATAGAAGACATCCTCCAGAACTATGCCATACAAATAGCTGAGTCACTTGGATTGCAAAATATTGGGTCTTCATGTTTCAGTGACCTGAAGTTTCCTGATTATTTTATTCAAGATGAATTACACTCAAACTACAGGAACTAAAGTAAAGACTCCCTAATGACTTAGGTCTGAAGACCCAGCCTTACATAAGACCTCTCCAGTACCTGATGTAATGGCAAAAAGTTAGACTCTTACTTATTTTTTAAGAACTTGTGTCACTATTTGCCTCTGAGGGCCAGATAAATGGGTCAATATATTTTATTTATTATTTTTGAGCATCAGTGTAGCTAAAAATCTTCAAGTGGACTCTTCTGCTAACAAAAGAGCCTTGTTTAGTTGGTATTGTGTATACACATCAATTTTAGATGTGCATATATTTATTAATATGTATATCATCTTGACCAGAGAAAGAGAGTATGTTCAGAGCTACAAATTACATTTGGTCCTACATCTGCAGTAGAGGTAGCTTATGTCAACAATGGTAAGAAATGTCTGGCAACACTCTGAATAGCACGATTCAGAGTTTTTTCTGGTTCATTAATATGTAATTTCTTACCTTCTCCACTTACTCTTCATGAAAATGTGATAAGGAGCACAGTGAGCTCTTGACTGGTATAGTCCAAGTGAGTTTTAACTCAGAGACTGAATACCACAGGAAAGCAGACAAGCTTCTTATAGAGCAATAGAGTCTTTCCACTGGGTTGAAAAGGATATTAAAAGAGTACTTACTAGAATCTATAGCGCCATTAAAATGACTTTTCACTCTAAAATGATCCTTTCTACCCCTTCCAGTCACTATGAGACTTCGGTTTTATGTGATTTGTCTTTAGTCTGTCCCACCACACTCCCATTTATTTTCTCTCTGACTTCTGAGGCTGAAAGTCCATCCATCTTGAATGAGGTTTTCCAGCAGCTATGATTTACAGAACAGTAGATGCCAACTATTCCAACACTGGCAGAATCTATTCATGAAAGAGGAAAAAGAGAGGATTTCCTCACACAAACCCAGCCAGATCTCTGCTAGCACAAAGGACTCATTTCAACCAAAGAAAAAAAGAGAAAATCAAGCAAAGAGGATTGCAGTGCAATGGAAAGCAGGAAAAGCCCTCACACAAAATAGTATGGGTTTTGTGGTTTGAAACACAGATATTTATGCCTCATCAATGGGATGGCACTGCATCCAGAAAAGAACCAGCTGGCAGTACTGGCTCCTACTACCTTGCCAGAGGAAAAACAAGAGGGAGAGACAAGAATACTTGCTTCTGAAAGGCCTTCTCAGCAAAGACTGAGTACAAAATCACCAATTCGTAGCAAAATTATAAAAAAGGAAGAAAGAGAAGAAGCAGAAGCATTAGCAAGGCACCACAGCCACACCTCAGTTGAGAGTTATCAGTTACCACCACTTCCACATCAGCAACCACCCAAAAGCAAAAATTTTAATACCAATAAAGAAAATAAATCTCCAAGTTCAAGGGGATTGCTTTTCAACTTCAACTTAAAAAGAGAAGAAAAAGAAAGAGGCATGATTATTGGAAAGCTGACACACATAGGGGTTTAGTTTGATATGCTGCTTTTTTTTAAGGTTTGGTTTTGCTTGGGTTTGTTTTTTCCCATACACACACACATTTCTCTCCTGGTTTTTAAAAAACTCCCCATAAACCTTTATTAGATCAAGGGATTGAATCTTTTCATGGTATTTGGCCAAAACTCTCTCCAATAAATCTACATTATACCTACTTTAAACACTCTTCATTTGGAGGGAAGAACTGGTGCACATTAGCAAGGCTACAAAGCCAGGATTCCAATAGTATTTTCAGCTTTTTGTAAAAAGTAACACATTCATTGCATTTTTGTCTCATTTCAATAGTTTAAAATATTTGATAAGTAAAGAAAAAGCTGGAAGTAATCTGTAATTTTCACTGCCTGACATTCTGTACTTTTAGAGAAGATGCACATAGTATCCCATAGTAAATCTGAGTCTCAACATTATTTGCAGCATATCCTTGAAGTTAAATCAAAGCCCTAGACTTCAGATTTATTTGGTGCTTGCCCTGAAGCTTTGTTTAGATTCAGTAGCTATATACATCTGCAAGTCTCCTGGCTTCCCATGTAGAAACTAGAAATTCTGTATCTATCAAGATGTTTGACTACAGAGAGGACCAAGTCGAGCCAATAAATTAACAGCAGCACCAGTAGCCTGCCCCTCTCTCTGTAGTACCAGATATTCACAGGCAGTTCATAATATGCTCTCCAGAACTGGAACTCTTGCTCCAAGATTTAAAATTGAGTGATTATCTTTTTGTTACTTAAAAGGTTAGTATCTGTAGATGGAAGTTACATTTAATTACAAATTCAAATCATTAAAAAGGACTCAGAAAAAACCAGAATTAAACTTATCCCCTTGTTTCCATTGTATCTATACATGATGATGTGACAGTGACTGGTATGAAAAAATAATAGGAAAATATTTTTCTCACAGTGAATTAATTTTAGAATGTGACAAACACACAGACATACACACACAGATGTGTTGGCCTTCCCTGTGTGCCAGGGATCTATCTAGAAGACAGTTCCTATCCTCAGTTACCCCAGCACCTCAATGATAAATTCAACTGCTGACTTTGCAGACAATTAAGCTGTCTGATCAGTAAAGTTTTATAAAGTAAAGCTCAGTAAAGTTTTATAAAAATAAGAAATAATTCAATTAAGCCAGGAAAACTTCAATCAACTGACACAGCTTTCGTTCCACAGAGCATTTGTCAGGACAGAAGCAATGAGTTGTTGAGTCCCAGAATCTGATTAGCTCAATGAGGTGTTTGAGAATGCTTGGTGTATACCATTTGTTGCTGCAAAAACAGGCAGATAAATAACTGATGGAAATCCAAACTAATCACTTCATTCTTTTCTGTGATACAGTAATCTCATTTACACAGATGAAGCTGAATCTCAAGAGAAAGTTTAAATAAATAATCAGTTGTGGAAAAGAACTGAACCAAGCAGTTGAACCAAATATTTTCAGATGTCTTATTAACCAAAACACTTCTATCAAAAGTGTTATGCAAGACTGCTTCACCAATTTCTAAGAAGGAAATCAGGCAGGAAATAAGATCATTAGCATTCTAATTAATGAAAGAAAAGGATGATGGTTGATAAGTTTAGCTGAGCACATTGACTATAAAGGATACATACTATTGTTGAAAGAAGCACAACTAGTTAATATATTCCCTGCTTCCTAGAAGTCCTAAAATGACAAAAAACCAAAAAAAAAAAAAAAAAAAAAAAACCAAAAAAAAAAACCCACCACAACTAATTAATCCAAGTGACAAATTCTTAATCTTAGCAACTTGGCTTAGAATTTGAATTGAAGACGATAGTAGATATTATAAACACCTGGGAAAACTTGCCTTTATTGCAAATTGTTTTCAAAACCTACACTGAAACACAAGTTCCAAAGGGAATTTAGCATAGAAATAGCCTAATCTGCATGCATGTGTTCAATCAAGTTTGCAGTCCTGGAATTTTCAGTTGGAAGTATCAGTTGAATCGAACCATGTAACCAACCATTGTTGTAATACAGTAACAGAGAAATCTAGATTGGCAGGAAAGCCTGGAAGTCATTTAATGTAACCCCAAGACCAGAACAAACCTAGCCTGAAAGATAAATCATGTTGTCTAGAGTGTTAGCAGGGATATAGTTGTCCAGGATAATTTAGAAATCCTTCATTTTGAAGTCATAGATTGATGGATTGTTATAAGAAAGGTTTAAAGAAAAAAAAACCCAACCAACCCACAATAAATTAGTATCAAAAGAAATGAAATTTTCTTTGTCTAGTCAGCAAGCTTAGACTAGTATTTAAAAGACCTCCAGAGATAATCCAATTGATCCAGTATTTACAATCTCTGATGTGTCTCAAGACACTATCTTTCCACTGTCCTAATTTGTCAGCTGCAGAGAAAATGTGGTATGTGTGACAACTTGGTGCTTTCATAGTCTTTACTGTATAACATGATAAACAAACATAGAAATGCCTGCTTTTTAAGTGTTTCTCCTCCATCCTCTTCTTTCTTGCACACTGACAAGTTCTGACAAATCAGCTAATCTTATCTGAATCATAAAAAGTGGGAAATGCTTAAAAATATAGACTTTGTCTTCCTCCTTTTCTTCTGCCTCTGCTCAGCCCCCCTCCACAAAAATTCTACCAAAAGTGGTGAAAAAAAAGTTTAATTTTTTATTTAAAAGAGGTGAGATTTATATTTGGGAGTTAATCAACTGTTACTAAGTTAATACAAACTATCAATCATCCCAAAAATCCAACATACAGAAGCAATTGTAATAAAACATTGAATCCCTTAATATCACTACTTCAGAAAATGCTAGAAATGGTAATTCTCTCAGTTCCTTTGGAACATCTCAGTTTGCACCCTCCTTTTAAGATTTCACAGAAGCATTTACAGCAGAGATATGGGAATGACAAAGTTGGTAAGGAGTGCACAGAAACTGTTTGGAATGTAAATTCAGGTGAAAGAAGTAAAACAAGTAGCTCTTTAAAAGAAGCATTGAGAATTGAGAGCTAAAGCCAGAAGACATACCTACAGAACAGACAGTTCCCACAAGTAAAAGCATGAATGGTATAATATAGATCATTTGTCCCTGTTCCATATAGGTACACATACCAGGATATAATACTATTATTGTTATAGTTATTATTTATTGACAATATTGCAGAGTTATGCTGTTTCTAGTTTCTTGGGGAATGAAAGATTTGAAATATACAGAAGAGCACAAAAAATACCTTCGTAGATTTAGGCTTTACATTGGCACAGCTAATTCCCAATTGTAGATATATTTTTACAGGAAAGCTCCACTGAAACCAAAATTTAAGATCTGCCATCTTCAAGACATTGCTTAAAAGGACCAGCCTCTACTCCAGCTCCTACACCTCATTTTATCCCTATACAGGGTACTGTTACTATGCAAGATCCTAAAATAACAGCTTCTAGGAAAAATTCAGACTTCACTGAAGAGATATTTCTAAAGATAATCAGTCTTAACAGAGGCTTACTGCTCTCTTGTCCTGGACAGAGCTTCTTCCCAAAAGCATCCTTCCACTAGAAGACAGCTTACAGATGAGAGGCTGCCTAATTTTGCAGTCAAGATGTATAAGGAACACATAGAGGACAAAAAGTGAAATGCTTTTCCTTCACTACAACAAACTGGAATAATAAATTATTATCTGAGTACAGTAGGAACAGGTCACAGTTTAACACTGATGAGAATCCAAACCCCACAGAGCAACTGAAGAAAATCATGGGTTTATTCCTTTGTTCAAAGTATAAAGGCCAGCAACTAACAGTGCAGGAATTACCAGAACTAAGCAAAGTTGATTTCAGATTAACTATAAATTCCTATCAATATGGCAAAATTCGGTGTATAATGGTCTGACAGCTTCAGAAAGGAGTCAGTAAGAACCATGCACAATTTCTATCAGTTGAGTCGAAGAGGCCCAGTCCCAAAAATTTAAGATTTTCCTGATCAGTGTCATCCTTCTTAATCTGCAAGTGCTTTTTTTGCAGGGATATGCCAAGTGACCTCTCAGATAAGGATTTCTTACCCCCTAGATTGCCACCATAGATGAAAAGTTAGCACATTACTGAACATTCTGGTAACAGCACAGGCTGGTGCCTCTGCTATTAATAATAAGTAATAGCAGAGGCTGGTCTTTTGTCAAGAGTTCTTTATGCTGAAAATTTATACCTCTTGGAAAGAGGATTGAATTTTCTCACTTAAGAACATCCCACACAATCATGAATACATACAACAAGGAAAATAGCAAAATATTATTCAAAGGATTTCATTTTATAGCTTTTTTGTCAGATACAAATAGTATTACTCTTTTTTTCTCTTGTGAAGAATTGCATTACTTCATTTTATATAAATGACCACACATTTATATGCTAATGGTAATGTAACAGGTTTTAATATAGTGTCTTGTGTTAGCAGATGGCCCTTTGATGTTCTGTTTTATTAGTTTGTTTTGCCCAAGAAATATTTGGCTACAGGAACTACAGCATGCCATTGATTTTATTATATTGGTGAATAATCTCAGAGCCTGGTGTAACACAAATTTCTTAGGCAGTTATTCATTTAATTTATGTTGTGTTGTTGAAGAAACCTCTTTGTCTTCCCCTCCTGCTCTCGGTCCTCTGATACTACTCCCTTTTCATCAGTCCCAACAGATGATTTTTCTATGGAACCTTTCTGCCATCCATTCATTTTCCCTGTTTCCTGTCCTTTTGGTGTTCAGAGTGGATTCAGCATCCAGCTTAGCTCACATTTCAATCCATGCCCTGGCTCCTCTCCCTTCCTCCGGTCAGCACTGGTGACAGAATCCCTGCCAGCCACCGGGCTCTGGGACAGCTTCCATCCTGCTTTTTCTTATGCTTATATTCTCCAGTGCCTCTCCACCTCCCTGTGCAGAATGAAGCCTGTGCACAGGTTGAATAGAGGGTAGGAGTGATGGTGTAAGACCATCCTTCATTCCTCTCAGAGGCAACCTGGCACACCAACAACAGCTCTTCCACGTCCTTCTGTCAGTTGCCAAGACCATCCAGGACACCTCCCAAGTCAGAGCAAACACCATTAGCCAAAAGCACACAATGAAAGTGCTCTGCAAAAAGCAAGTGTGACATATTTACTTCTAAATACAACTTCTCAAAAGCACTTTCAACAGCTGCTCAAAAATAATTATTATAGCAGCCTAAAAAAAATAAAATAAAATAAAAAGTATACTTTTCAGCCTTATGTAGGTCATCCATTGTTGGAAACTAAAACTCTCAGATCCACAAAACAGTTGATAGGAATGACTGGAGGGGAAGCAGCATGTAGAGAAGCCCATATGGGCAACATATGCTGCACCAGGAAGCCATTAACTTTGTGACAGCAGCAGAATTTTCAGGGTAAGACATGTTTATGCGTGGCTCCAAGAACACAGTGTGGTCTAAAGATGGCAGGCAGAATATCCAATTATAAAATATCCCATAAGAGTCATCTGTGGGAAGAGAACAGGCATGATCCCCTGTTAGAATACTAAACAACTAAATGTGCTAAAACACACAGGCACATGAGTACAGCCAAGGGTTCCTTGCATCGATTCAGTCTAAAGGAAATGCACTCAAATATTTCCTGTCTAAAAAACAACATAAGAGAAAAAATAAAATTAAAAGAATGCATGTTACATTTTAAAATTTTGCCAATTAGCAACAATTTCTGTATGATCAAGTGCAACATTAAAGTTTACCCAAGTAACTTCCAAGAAGACCTAAAAGCAGAAAATTTCCAAAGAGTCCTCATAGAAAGTGCTCAAAACCACCAGCTGAGAAAAGATCCAGTGAGCCTGGGAAAACTGATTGCTTAGGACAGGAAAATGACAATATTCTTTTATTCTTCACTTAAATGGTGATAAATCCACTTTGTGTCACATTAAAATAAGTAAAACCTATAATGGAAAAAAAAAAATATCCAGTTTCCACTGTTTCTTCAAGATCTTAAAAAAGGCCAGCAGGGAAATATTATTAATACTGTCCTAACTTACATAGGAGCTAATTAGTCACAAAAATGTTCTGATAAAGCATTGTTGGCTGGTGGAAAACCACGTAAGTGAACAATTTCAATAGCCAAAGCTGTTTTCATGTCTAGATAAGATTTACTGAGGACTATGAAATCCAAATATGAATCATAAATTTCTGAGCATGCCACCATTTTTTACTTGATGTGTAGAAAGGTGTGGAGAAGCCTTCACACTTCCTGTGTTGGATGATCACTAAGTTAGAGAGCTAAATTCTCTTCAGAACTCAGCATGCAGCCCCATATAAGCCGACAGCTTCCAACTGTAAAACAGGAGACAAACAGCTGCATCCCACAAGGTAATAATACACAAAATCTTGAACAAGTTTTTAAGTGTCTAAAGCCACAGAAATGAAGCCAAAATCTTTAAATGATTCGGGTTCTTTTGAGCAGAGCAGATAAAATAGCATTTATTGCTTTTCTGCATTCTGCTTTGACAAGACAATAAATGATTTTCAAGGAAGACTGTGATTTTCTATGAGAAGAAAACAGAAAGAGAAGTCAAGAATCTTGGGGAGGGGGATAGAATCAGAACATACTCTAACGTAGCAACTTATTATTTTTTTCATATTTCTCCATTTATTCTATTGAAAGACTGTGATCAAAGATCAGCGTGAAGACAATTTAAATAACTCATTTCTTCTTTTATAATCTATATTTAGAGTACTTAATTTACTTACATTCTTCTATTTAGTACTGCAGGTAAATTCTACTAGCTGAAACTTTAATGTATTAGTGTTTACATGCCTTTCAATCATGGCACAGCACAAATGATTCTACAAATGTTTTATGAAAATACCAATCTGGGCTTTTTAGACAAGAAAATGCTCCTTACTAAACACTTTCGTTGCCCTCTATATTCATACTACCCTGTTAATGCATACCACCAGAACATAATAAGACATTTGAAAACACTGCTGACTTTTAAAAAAACAAAATACCAAAAATAAAACCTAAACAAACCCCCCCAAAATCCCCAGTGCATCACACCTGATGCTTCCAAAGCAAGAATCCCATTTTTCTACTAGTACAACTTTCAGCAGACAAGGTCTCTAGGATTCAAGTCTGTTTCTACTCACACTACTGAAAGTGCCAAAAGCATTTGCAAAAGAGAAACTTGTGACCTCCTGACTTACAAAGATTTGCCCAAGATAGAAGTCAGTGTGTTTCTTTTCTTCATACACTTGTTTATTTCGCCTCATGTCCCTACATCTCTATCAAAACCACATCCTTCTCAGCAGAGCTCTCACAATGCATTTTAGGAGCATGTTTTACAGATTTTTTAATAGATTTTTTAGGGTATTTTTACAGTATACAGTATTCAGAGCTACATTTCATTCGTATACATACAGATACGTTTACACTCAACGTGTCAAAACTATTTATATTGTTGGGTTGACTGTACAAGTGCATGTAAGGGAACACAACTGTCATTTTGATTTCCCTTCCTCCTTTGCTTACTCATAGAAAATGCACTTGAAGGGATGACTACTTAATTTTAAGAGACTAGAAAGGGGAAAACCAGCAATTTGCTAAACATTATCTTTTAAACAATACATTTTATATGTGTATCTACTCACAGCCTCGCAGATCACTGTCTCTCTTCTAGAATAGAAAGTATGATCAATTACCCCTTAGAACTTCTACATGCCAGTAGAAAAGATCTTTGGTTGAACTTCAGAATATGCAATAGATGCATTATGGAAGAAGGCTGTAAGGAAGGAGCAGCACAACACTATCATTTTCTTTCCTCTCCCATATCTCAGTAGTAAGCAGCTATAAAGCCTCAAACCATTATCTTAAAAGAAAGTGTTAGTTAATTATGTCTTTGTCAGCATTTCTTTATATTCTACTTGCACAGAAGAGGAAAATCATAGTTTGCATTTAAATGGAAATTACTGAAGATAAGCCAAATAATCAGAATTTTAAAGAAAATAATCCATTTCCTAAAGAAAGAAAACCAAACACAAGCAAAAAACCAAAGTATTAAGAAACAGAGGACAATTAACTTTGCTTTTTAACAAAAGGATTTCACTAGTTCTGAATGATGGAGTAGCTAATTTCCTGACAAGAACTTGTGATTCCAACTCATCAGGTAATGGCACATCAACTTGTCTGACAGTAAAATTCCTGTGCCAGAAGACCATGGTCTTGTAGCTCAAAGCCTTTGCAGTCACCATTTCCATCCACAGACTCAGGAGTACATGTTACATGAAGACAGATTTCCAAGTTTATAAAGTTTGGGGAGAGTTTCCAGGGATTCAAATAGACAGCCTGCATCCTTAGGAATTTTCTGGGCCTTCTTTTAATTTTAGCTAGACAGGTAGGAGGAAAATCATAAAATCTTGAGGCCAGACTGCACAAGTAAAGGAACTCATTTAAATTCACAAGCAGAAAGCCCCTGATTCAGTCAAGTAATGCAAAATAAGACAGTTATTAACAGGAAAAGGAGACAGTAACAAGTGCTTAAATTAATGCCTTTATATGTGTTGTTAGGTGGGGTTTTTTAGATTGCAGGATTTTAAATATTTCTACAAGGACCGTAGAAAAAAAAACTACAACAGAGCAAATGCATTTCCAAAAATATTGACAAACTAAGAGAATAAGAATCATTATTAATAAGATACTACATTTTCTATATAAATAGACTAATTTATTAGTCTGTTCTTCTACAACAAGTCCAAATGACTCTGAAAACCTGAGCCTTCTCACCCATCATGACTGGTGCCTAAAAAGCAGCTGACATTAATTTATCTCAACTGTGACAGTGGATGCTTTAATGCTTCCCCCTTCTCTCCTTCAAAAGCCCAACCCAAAATACACAGCCACTATCAAAGGTACATTTCATCTACTGGACCAACTTGTCTTTCAATATGTATTCATGTCCATAGCTGAACTTTCAGCTTAGGTGCCTTTTGTTTGGAGACAAAGAGGCACAACGCAGTCTGCTCATCCTAATGCAGATACCTGGAGATGATACAAACTGCAACCCTGAAATGCCCACTTTCCCTCTGCCTATGATGGAAAGTGACCTGCAGCACATGCTCAGCCAGACATTTGTAGAACTGGAGGTTTTACTGTTTATTTGTTTTCACATGGAAGCCCAAAGCTTATTGATTCAATAGTGTGAAGGAATTACAATAATTCTGAGGATTCCTATTGCTTGAGAGATGTCTCAGTGCTAAAGACTGAGTTATACAATAAAGATGAATTTACAGAAAAAACACTTGAATTTCAATACAGCTTTTCCTTCAAGCAGATGAATAGTCTCCAAGTCAACTGGACTATTCAGATGACAGTGTAAAAGACTGTTTCTATTCCTTGTCAATGTTTCAGCCTGATTTTAATCAAAGGAATTGAATTCCCCCTTTCTGTGGGAAAATACAAGAACTCATGTGGATTTGACCAGAACCAGGCTCACATCATAACCTTTCTGTATGCTTGGGTATCAGACAATTGCATATACCTACCTGGCTTTCTCTCCCATTTGAATAACAAAAAAATGTCCAGAAATCCAGAATACAATTTAGTTGCCATTTTACCCTACGACAGACTGAGGATGTAGGACTACATGTTGCCTGTATCCTTGTACAAGCAACATTGAGGTTAGCACTCCAGGAGCTGGTAGGAGCTCCATCCTTCATCAGTAATTCTGTATCCCAAGTGCTGAGCTCTCCAGCTCTCCAGCTCTCCCCTACCTGCTATAGGCCCAATTGCCAGCCTTCTCCATACCAGCTATGGCCCTAACACCCAGCCTTCCTTCTCCACACCAGCTCTATGTGTCTATGAGTACTCAATGCCAATCCAAAACTAAGCACTCCCTGAAACATATCAGGTGGAAGAGGAAAGAATAGAAAAGGCAAGAATTGCTACTATGCAATAAAGGACCAAAACCCTCAGCTTTTGCAAAGAGGTTTGATCTCTGTTCTTCCTTCCCTGACATGTTGAAAGTTAGGAGGGATAAAAGTCAACTTCTGATCTCCAAGAGTGGTACAAGGGTCACCTTCACAGTGTTGCAACATAGTTCTCATTTCCCCTCCCGGCACTGATCAAAGCCATGATGGACAGAAACCTTTATATTCATGTTTTCTTTGTCACCTTCAAGTTATAGATAAATCCTGAAAGGAGGAAACGGGGGAGAGGGGGAAGGCAACCTCCCAAGAAACCTCCAACTAAAACAGATCTATCATGTTCCAGTCTCAAAATTACATCCACTTTGGGTATGAATACGTGCGGCAGAGCTTCTGCAAAATAAAAAAGAAAACCAGCAATGCCACGAGCATGAGAAGGGAACAGTGCCTGCTTTGCATCTCTGAGGGTCCATTCTCACACAAAGAGAGGCCAAGTTAGACTCACACTCCCTCTCTCTTTTTAATATTAAAGATGAATCATGAAGACTAATAATCACCATGAAGCAATCATGTGTACTAAAAGGGGGTTTAAGTGACTATATTTATGAGAAAAAACTTTACCCCCCCAAGCTTTTATTGGTAGACAGAATAAAATCGAAATCTCTGCAAAGCATACCGTGTTTTCCTCTTGCATTATTCATACCAATTGTTTTGTTTTAAATTTAAACAAACAAATAAACAAATATGACAGAGGACAATGCAGTTCTGGACTGAATGCTACCCATTTTTGGCTTCTGCAGCAGATAAAGTCCAAAAGCATAATACCTAGTCAACCTAGACCAAAAACCAAAACAAACAAGAAGTTAATTGGATCTTTTCAAGTAAGAAAAGTGGAAGGAAGATGGATTTAAATGCTATCAGAAGAAAGCAATCAAGATTATTATTCTACCAGGAAATATCCCAAATGCATAGAGAACAAAAACAACAAACAAATCAGCAGTCTCTGTGTTGTCCAAGCAGACAGGTCACTGCTTAATAAAGCTGTCTCCTCTTACACATGATTAAACATACTTAGATGTTTTGCTATGGTAAGTGAGACGAAAGCACTAGATTCAGAACCCTCTTAATTGGATTACAAAGTAAAAAAATACAAACACATTTTTAGGCTGCAACTTTGCACCTATCTGCCTGCAGTGATCCCCCTATCTCAACCAAGCAATTCAGCAGTGTCCAGAGGGGCAGCCCAGGCAATGCCCACTGCTGCCACAGCAGGAGCATTTCTTGGAACAGCTGTGACACCTGGGAGGGGATTTTAGAGCATGACAGAAGAATGTTCAGACTGTATTTATAAGAATATCCTTGCATGTCCAGAAAAGGTATTTTGCCACCTACATACAAATAGCCTCTGGCTTTACACAGCTCTTGCACTGGGTGTTGGCACCTAAGGTCTGGAAGTGGGAGATGGGGACAGATGCTGCGAGGAGAGGCCAGGGCTGCCCTGGGCTGGACTCAGATGGTTCCAGATGGTTCCAACCCAGCCTCTGCAGGGAACGGCTAAGCCCCTCAGCCAAGGTGGTGGCACCTCTGAGAGAACAAAATTAATAAAGGGCAAAAAACTGCACAGCAGTGAGGAGTGAGAGAAAAAAGTGTGTGAAACAGCCTTGTGTCACCAAGCTCAGTGAAGAAGGAGAGGGAGGAGATGGTCAAGGTGCTGGAGCAGAGTCCACTGCAGACCATGGAGAAACCATGGTGAGCAGGTGCTCTCCCTGAAGCCCATGCAGACCACAGCAGAGCACTTGGTATTCTGTGAGACCACAACCCCTGGGAAGGGCCCATGCTGGAGCAAGGGAAAGGCATGAGGAGGAAGGAGCAGCAGAATAGAGATATTCTGGACTGCCCACAGCCCATGATTCTCCTTCCCACTGGGCCACTTGGGGTAGGGGCAAGAGGCAAAGGACTTGGGAATAAAAGTATTAATGAGCCTGGGAAAAAGATGAGGTGGGATGGCAGTGGTAGACATTTTAATTTCATTTGTTTCTCACCATCAAACTCAGTTCTGACTGGCAATAAATTAAATCAATTCTCGTCAAGCCTATTTTTTCCTGTGACAATAACTGGTAAATGATTCAACTCAACACATGGGCTTTTCCATATTGCTTTCTCACCCTGTCCTATTAAGGAGGGTAAATGAGAGAGCAGCTGGGTGCTCGTTCTTCCTCCAGCCAAGGTCAACCCAGCATAGCTATAAAGCTTCCAGTTCTGTCTACTCAGACAAGTCTTTTGTAGCTATGTACCCTGAGAAACCTCCAGAAGCTAGAGCCTCCCTCTGCAGCCAAAACCCCAGGTGCTGAGCTGCCTTCTGACACAGCTAGCAAGGTAACACAAGTTTCCACGAATGAGACCATCCTCAACTCAAAGTATCTTTAACACTAGGTACTCAAAGATGGTAAAACAGAAGATGACCTTGGGAATGAAGAAAAGAGAGCAGGAGGACAGTGAAGGGTTGGGAGATGATAGCTGAGGCACACAGGAAACTAGAGCTGGGGCTGGTGGTGCAAGAAGGCTGGGAGATAGCACAGGGAGCTTAAGAAATGACAAAGCAAGGAGACAAAACTGTCAGGAGAGCTGGGTTACAGCATGATTCTTAACAGGAGAGCAAAATTAGTCTGGAAAATTAGCAAGAACTGGGTTAAAATTCTCTTCTCAAAGCCACTTCAGTGAAATACGAAGGGTTGGTCTCTGTGTGATGTCTGTCCTATGGCATTTGCTTCAACATGTGCCGAAAAAGCAGCAAGCACTGGCAGAAAGGGAAGACTGTAGACCATGGCTAAACCAAAGCCAAAACCCAGCCTGTGATCATTGACAGCAAATTGCTGCTTCCCAGCTACACAGCCAGTGAAGATGCTCTTATTACTGCCGTGTGCCCTTTGCTTTGGAATGACCAGGTAGGATGGCAGACAGCTGCCCACCAGCTGCCCAAGGGACAGAAAGCGTCAGATGACACTCCCAGCATGATGCACCAAGGGCTCCAGCAGTATGGGTGCCCCACAGTAGTAAGGGGAACTGCAGGGGTTTGATGGGCAGCCAAGCCCCACAACCTGGTCTAAAAGTGAATTTCCCCTTCAGGGGAATAGGGAAAACCAAGTTCACAGCTAGACATTATCAAGAATCCTTCACCACTTCCCACTATAAAAAAAAAACCAAAACCCTACAACTAAACTATCAAGATTATAGGTTACCCTTTGGAAATAATCATTGCCGCTGGATTGAACTAGAGCACAGGGAAATATTAATGGTGTGATGGAAATAAACTCAAGATCATTTATAATGAATGCAAGCTTGCAGCAGGTTTGAAATGTCTTCCTTTGCCATCTGTAGTTCCACATTAATTAATATTAGCTCTTTCACAGTACATTACCACAAGCAGATACTTTACAAAAAATCTTAAATTGCTAATCATACATTGAGCAATTCAGTAAGCACAATGGGACGTGTTACTGCATTGAGCACTATTGTTTTTCTAAAAAAACCTTTATAGCCTCTAATAATTGAAAAAAAAACTTGCAATTAATAAAAAAATATGAATGCAACCCATTCCATAAACTACCTGGGATTTTTTGACATCACATGCAAGTTTTTTTCTTCAGTTTTCACTTGCTTTTGCAATTTTGCTCTAATGCTTTCAGACTCCATAGAAATGGACAAAGAACAAACTGACAAGTTACAAAGGTAACTTGATTATTCATCCCTCTGAGTGATGTTATACACTAATCACTATTTACATTTGGCCTCTGAGTGGCTATGCTCATTTATGTATCTATTTTTTAAATTGAGTCCTCCACAGAGAAAGAACTGCTTAGGGGAAAAAACCACAAAACACAGAGTAAATTAAGTGACTGCAAAAAACCCTGCCATTCTGACAACATAATCGCTGTGCTATCCATGTGAAAAGACTGCAACATCAGAAACTTAAAGCTTCTTGGTATCTTGTTTTTAAATGAGCCTGCTGTGCTTTCAAGGTCATTTATTTCACCCTGTAGTCATTCAAAGGAAAAAGAGAGGTCAAAAAACAGGAAAGTGCATAGAATGGAGAAATGTAAGCTTAGCAGCTCCTTCACTGATTCCCTGCAAAACACTGGGAACAAGCTTTCTGGCCTTTGAACAACTACCTAAATAATCTTGTCCCTTCTGTCCCTTGGCCCATACAAGTCACCTCTTGCACCCTGTCCAAATTTCCAGTCTCTCAGTTCCATGCTATTCCAGGCAGAGTGAAGACTCCAAAAGTTGCACACCAGGTTTCCTGAAAAAGTAGTTCAGACCATCAGCCACACCCTTCCTAACCTAAGAGACTTCAGTCACTGGACTTGGTTTGCCAGCAATGTCATTTTCTTACCTAGAACTCTTCAGTGCCATTTTCTTACCAACAATTCTTCATACAGACTCTCATCTGCTTTTTCACTGGTGCTCAGGGTTAATGTGAGCCTGGACTCCAATAAATACTAATTAATCTATCATGATGCAAATTTGTTCTTGTGCTGTAAGTCACATGTAAGCTTTCTACACCACCTGAAGTGCTCTAGACTACAACTGCAAGTAGTCTTTGTTTGAAAGACATCTCCACAACACTTTTGTTTATTCCTCTGAAACAGCTTAATCTTTTCCATTCCTCACCTAAGTGAACTTTGATAACAAAGAGCTTGCACAGCAGATACGAGGCAGCACATTGAAAGCATCTCTACCCTCGAGAGACAAGTGACAACAGTAATGGAAGAGCTCTTACGAATTCCCCAGTGTCAGATCTTAGAAGGATGTTGCAGTGTCAGATCTTAGAAGATTTACAGCAAATGAGAGAGAAATCAATAGAAAAGCTACATTATGCCCATGGCCTGCTTGCTCCCACTTTCTAAGTCTTCTCTGAATAAACTTCATCCCTGTGCTGAAGGCACTGTTGTTACAAGCCTGAGTTCAATCAGAGCTGTAATCCTGTCCCCCCATTCAGTGAAGTCTGATTTCACATCTGTAAGAAACCAGAGGCAGTTGCAATCCCAGAGCACCAGGCAGGGTCACCACTTTACCTTCCACAGTCCCTATTCTATCTAAACACAAACCAAAAAAAGGCTCTAATCAAAAGACAGAGAGAGAGATACTAAAACTAGTGCCAAAATGACTGCTCCCCACAGCCAAGACTATTTAGAAGTAATTACTAAACATTTTTCCACAAATATCTGTGAATAATGGTAGGGTTCTGTTTGTTGGTTTGTTTTTTTTTTTAAAAGCCAGATAAATACTGCTTAAGATTTCACAAATGTAGGCATTTTAGTTATGGCTTTTCTGTGTTTTTTTATAGAAAAAGATTTTATACTGTGTGTCCAAACTAAGGTCATCAAGCTGACCAACTTGCAACAATAGTGGTATGTAGTAAAGTGAGAAACACAGAATTAATTTTAAAAAGGAAAACAAAAACCAACAAAACAAACCCCAACACCAAACCAAAACCCAACAAAACCAAAACTTATGTCATTTAAACTACAAAAGCTGCATGACCTCAGCTTCATTTAGGTTCTGCAACAGAAGACAGCCTTCTGTGAACACTGGTATAAATAAGCCCAGAACTCAATACTAAAACTTTCCAAAGCATTTTTGACCAGAAATTCCAGCAGAACAGTGCATACCTATTACAGCATCCCACGGGTGATACAAGTGAATGTAGTTACCAGAGAAGAGATAAAAAAGGATTGTGAGCTCCACAGCAGCACAAAGATAACAGACCAGAATTGGCCATGGGAAGAACAGTCCACAGCAGGGTAACGTCTTTTATGAAATACTGACTACTAAAATATTGGAGGTATACTCCATCATCTTTGGGGTCTTGCAGTTTATGCTCCTATTCTCTAAAGGCAGTTTTAGTTTTCATCTTTTTCAGTTACTTCATGTGCACCTTCAGCTACGTTCATTAAGTAATTCACTTTTACAGATCTTTGAAGTAACATTCCAAAACTCCTTGGTAGTCCAACCCAACTTTACAAGCTAGCCAGACAAAAACAAAACAAACCAAAAATTATTAGAAAGTTTTTTATGACAATTATGGTCTAAAATTATTGAAATACAAAATTTCTACTTCCTTATATTTCCTTATCTTAGAATTCATTACAATCTGCACATCTTTTTCCTTGAACAAAAGACTGATTCCCTAAGGTATTGCCTCTGTTGTGTAAGAAGTCGAAGCTTTCAGGGAAGAAAAGCATTCTCATGAATGCATCACGTCTCCCTTTGAAATAAAACTTCCAAGTTTATTTTTCAAAAGCCCACATCCCAAGGAAGTTTGCTTTTAAAGACTGCAAAAAGGAGGTAGAGCTGCTGTTGTTATTTTAAAGGCAAATATAATAAGCATGTTGTGAAGCAATAGGAGCTGTAGCATGAAGTTAGTATAAAAGGTTGCAGGGGCAGCAAGCTACCTTGAAAGGATGTTCTCTTAGGAGAATGACTGAAAATAAGATTAATACTCTTGAGAAAACAGAAAGCAAAAATATCATTCTTTATAGAATAAGATTCTGCTTTTCAGGATAATAAACATATTATAAACATAGCATAAACAGAACAAGCAGTATCTGACTTCATAAAGTTAAGAACTGGGCAGAAGAGTACCTACTGCTGTGCTACAACAGCAGCACTGTGGTAGCTACTTCCCTACAGACAGAAAATTTTAGGGGGAAGTATCTTTTCTAGGACCACTCAATCCAGCAGGATTTAAACAAACAAACAGAAAAAAAAAAAAAAAAAAAAAAAAAGGAAAATCACTAGAGGTTACTTCTTCCTTAAAAACAATGTTTCTAAAGCCCTGCAAACAGAAGCAGTAAGGCAATCAACATTTGAACAGGCAAACAATTAAAAAAAAAGACATCACACCAAAAAAAACAACCCCAACCCCAATAAATTAGTTTCTATAAAATGCAACTCTTTATAAAAGGGAAAATAACTGTTAAACAATTGTTTATAATATTAATTTTTTAATAAAGTTTAATATAATGTTAATCACACAGCTACTCTTCAAATACATCAGAACACGCTGCAAGAGATATATATGAGGTAGAGGGGGAAAAAAAAAAACCTAACTGGGACAATTACAAATTACCAATATTAAACACAAGGTAAGCTACAAAAATAAGTATACTTCTTAAGCAAATAAACATACTGTCCATTCTAACTATTTTATTCTATCTCTTATACAAAAGGGTGTGTGGCCAACTGACTGCATTTGACCCTGGAGCATCCCAGCCCACCAGCTGAGAAGTGCTTGCACTACAGCAACACTGGTGTACACGTGGAAGTGAAGATTCAATTTGGTAGAGAGAAATTAGTCTTCACAGAGAAGTTCTTGAACTCTCATTACATCAGAAACTTTTAGATCCTGCCACTTGGCCAAAGTTAAATGGGGGAGCTTCATCGTGATGCTTGTCCCAGGAAATACAGGGCCATCACTTTGGGAAATGATGTTTGTTTTCTTAAAAGAAATCAGAAGTTTCTCAGCATCTCTTCCCGTTGCCTTCCCTAGATGCAAGCAAACTAACTTTGTGTGAGTCCTAATCACTTTGAATTTGATGAACTCTGTTCTTGAAGAAAGAGATTCCATGAAAAACACAATGTTGAAAAAATGCAACAGAACAGCAAAATGTATACAACACCCAAATTCAACTCTAGATACAGTTTATACTGTAAACAGTTTAGTAACATTTCAGGATGCAGGATATATTTTCTTATGACAAGGCCACATGGATATTCCTTACCACGAATCTGGCTGCAGCCATCACACCCCAGCTTAGGACTTCCACTAACCAGAGACTCATGCAGCTGTGTTCCACTTATGCTGACTACAGCTGGAGAACTCAGCATGGGAAATTTTTGTCTAGGCCTATGGAATATTTTTATTCCTTTTTTTTTTTTTTTTTTTTTTCCCTTAAGAGTGGTCAAACCCCTGACCACTTGTCCAGAGAAGTCAGAGTTTTCATCTTTGAAGGTATTCAAATTCCTCTCGATGTTCAGTGGAAATCTTACCTATTCAGTGAACATAGCCGAGTGAACAAGTCACCTCCCTCTATGGCACATGCCTTATAAATGGCTCATATGAGTTAGTGTCCTCATGAACAAACTGATGCTCACCATCCACTGCTGATCACTAAGTGGCTGTTCTGAAAAGTTTGCCCAAATTGACAGATCTTACTGAAACTCATCCCTTTCTAAGCTTTTCTTCATGTCACAACAGACTGATCTCCCCTGTTAAATAAAAACATTACGACTAGCTAATTCATTTCTGAATCACTGGTTACATCCATGACAGTATCAAATGAGAGAAATAACCCTACTGCAAAGATGATTTTGGAATTGAAAATACTTACTTTTATTCCCTGCAATTTTTCTGTTATTTTATTTGTAAAATATATGAAGGATAGTTGCAGTGTACGATAGCATAAGGAAAGCAGATTAATTCATAGCATGTAGGACACAGATCTTGTACTGCAACCAGAAAGGCTGACAAAGCTTACATCTCTCAGTTTCCATCTTGATACAGAATCCCAGTTTACAAGATACTCTGAAAGTGGAGCATTTTATTAGTCAAAACACCAGATGTTTCATGCCAAGATGGCAGCATGGTCACAACATCCGCAATAATCTACAATTTGTAGAAAACCCACACTTGAGGGGAGTAACACTGAACCCTTCTGTTCAGAAAAAAAATTCTAAAAACAGAGTTTTTCATAACAGTATTTCATTAATCCTTTGGTCATGAACAGTACAAAACAACAGAAAAATAAGAAAAATAAACCAAGAATCTATGAACCTTAAGACTTTTTATCACCTTTGCTGGACTTGCTCCAGCACCTCAGTGTCCTTCCTCTAGTGAGGGGCCCAAAACTGAACACAGAACTTGAGGTGCAGCTTCACCAAGACCAAGCACAGGGCAACAATCACTTCCCTGCTCCTGCTGCCCATCCTCCAGCAAGGATGCTGCTGGCCACCTTGGCCACCTGGGCACAGTGCTGGCTCATATTCAGGCAGCTGTTGAAAAACACCTCCAGGTCCTTTTCCCTTGGGCAGCTTTCCAGGCAAGTCTTCCCCAGTCCTGAAGCATTGCATGGGGTTGTTGTGGCCCCAGTGTAGGACCCTGTACTTGGCCTTGTTGAACCTCATACAATTGGGCTCAGCCCAATGACCCAGCCTGTCCAGACCCCTCTGCAGAGCCTTCCTACCCCCACTCAGATCAACACTGCCACTCAACTTGGTGTCACCTGCAAACCTACTGAGGGTGCACTCAAGCATCTCATCCAGACTACTGATAAAGATATTAAATGGAATTGGCCCCAATACTGTGCCCCTGAGGAACACCATTGGTGACCAGCTGCCAGCTGGATTTAACTTCATTTCCCAGAGCTCTTTGGGCCCAGTCATCCAGCCAGGTTTTTTTTTTTTACCCAGCAAAGAGTAAATAATGCCTATCCAGCCTAACTTCATAATCTCTAATAACCAGATGCAGGAATTTTAGGCATATTTAGCCATATCATATTGTTCCTATGAACAACAGCTACAAAAGAATCTAAAAAACCCTAAATTATTAATGACTAGGTTGCCTATATACAATGGATTCCCAGAGTCACATGTTAAAGAATAAATTCACGCTATGACCCATCTGGTTTAAAGCCAAATATTTTTCTCCTCCACCCAGAAATCTTGTATAAACATAAAAATAGTACATCGCTGTTTTCTCAAGAGGAACACACCTACCAAAAGTCAACAATTCCTTCTAAGCCAGCTTCACAAACACATTTGATGAGGATAAATCTGCAGCCTGCCCATTTCTGAGAGCAGTCAGAAAGGAAAACTATTTCTAGACAGGAAGCTGAACTAAGTAACTAAATTTCAGAATCTGGTCACGGGCTATTGCCACACGCCTCATTGTCAGTGCAGGATTTCCTATTCACAGTGGTTTGGGCTCACGCAAACAACAAGGAAATACTTTCCTCACTTCCAGGTTATCCCACTGCTCTTATGTTACAGCCCCATTAGTAATTGCTCAGCTGTGTATGAGCTCAACAGGCACTTTGAAGTCAAATAACAACAGGTTTGCCTCAGATAAATAATGTCTGATACCAGTGTTTAGATTACTCAAGTGTTTCAGATCCCTTGTCTAATATTGGTTTTTGTCTTCACAGTCATAGACAGTAAACTCTCATTTACTAACAGTTCTTTAGTTCCCATTAATTTGACTGAGTACCCTCAAAGCAGGAAGAAAAAAAGAAAAAAGAGACAGGTTTTTGGTGCTTTTTTTTTCAACCATGTCTTACCTTCAGAGACACAGCTGTCAAAAAAGGTATAACCAGTCAATTTTGAAAAAAAAATGTCTAGGAAACACTACACTATCCAAACTAAAAGTATATGGAGTTCTGAACAATTATGCCAAAAAGCATTTGACATTTTTGATTTGCTAACCTTCCTACAGTTTTCTCCTAACTCAAAACATTCAAGGTATGCCCAGCACTACCAGGAAAGGAAAATCCAAACTGCCTCCCTCCAAACAAATTATTCACCCTTTCATCTGCTTGTCCTTACACCATGTATTGACTCCCCTGCTAATACCCAGCCCGCTCCTCATCCACTCATGCCAAGTGGGAGATCTGCAGGTTCCGCTTGCACACCTAGAGATTTCCCCCTAAGCCACCCCCTGGAGTGGGACAGAAGACCTTCAGTCTTAAGAAGACTTTTTGCCTGCAAAGCAATCAGAGTATCAGTTTCTCCTTTTTAGCAAACAATAGTTGAACCTCCAGATAAAACTGAGGCACCTCCAGCCTGCCCCTTTCCTGATGAAATTACTCCTCTCTTGCGATGACAGCTAAGAAAGTACATTTTATACATCAACCAAACAGAAACAACTAATGTACCATCATCATCATTCACACGTACCCCCAAAATTTCTCATTTTGATTACTAACGGGGGCCATGCAGAAACTCACATGCCAGCCATTTTACAATTTCTGCCTGTTTTCCTCTATGTATTTAGTTCATGGATACCTTGTACAGAATTTTACAGTACTGCTTCAAATTCAAGATTTGCTAATTTCCTTCAACCATAACACTTAAGGCATCAAAAGCATTTTCACTCTGTTTCAGACTAAACCAGTTTGGCCCAGTACTCTGCCTGTGACAAAGTCCTTCTCTACAGGAAGGCACAAGATCCTCAGGACAGAGTGGAAGCAATTTGCCTCAAATAAAAATTTCATCCTGTAATACACAGAGATAAGATTAGACCTTAAACCATAAAGTTCAAGGGCTTTAAAATATATGTTGATAGCAATTCAAGATGAGGATAGTGCAATCTTGAGTCTTAAGCTTTTAAAAGGTAGGGAGAAGTTTAGAAAAAAGATAAATTCCTTTTGTCTTAAATTTCTCCCTCTGAAATTCTTGTCTGCTCAGAGCAACAAGCAGGAAAGCTCCTCCCAGCACCCACTGCAGAGCAAGTAGAGGGCTTCTGTCCATATAATAACAACTTGTTTCAGACCCGGGGGCATTGCTGAGAACAAACTGCATGGGTAAAAAGCCTTCAAAATATGTCAACTAAAGGAACACACCTCAGAATGTGTCTGATCTACCAATCTTGCTGCAAAAATATTAATGAATAAATGAAAACACCATAGGATGAGAGTCTTAAGAGGCAAGTTTTCTCCTTTTGCGGGATCCATTTAGTTTGGGTTTTTTTGTTTTAAAGTTACCCCAAATTTTAGTCAGCAACTCCAGCAAGTTACTTGCTGCCAGATTTCTATTCCTCAGTGACAGCAAGCACAGCTGAGACTTCCCACCCGGAAACTAATTATCAAAATTACAATATTCAGATTACACTATCTCAATTATTTCATTAAAAATCATGAGTGAGGATGGGAGTAGCACTGATGCAAAGCATATCATATCATGTATCTTGTCATATCATAAAACATTAGCAGCTGCATCCCATAATCTCACTGAGTTTCAAGACATCTGTTAGAAACAAGGGACACAGAACCTTTTATCAGAAGTGCTCCACACTTCCATCAGTAAGTCTTTAAAATACCATTTGCAGGGAAAAGCAAACCAGTGAAATAAAGAGGAGTGGATGAATCTCCCAGTCTAGAAACAAACCCAGAAAAGTAAAACCAACAGCAGACCAGTGACACTAAAAAAACTAGCAAGTTTTTCTTATACTTACCTATTTTAATACTATAGCTGGCTCCACAGCCATACCATGTTATGTTCCTCTGGACAAACAGGAGGAGCTGACATTTGATGTTTACACACTGATAAAAACAGGAGCAAGGTGGGTAGACATGACACTATTCAGAGAGTTTTCAGACCTGTGTAGACTAGGAAAAACCATACAATTACACTGAATTTTTAATTGTGCACCAGTTATGGTTTAATTACTTGATTTCTGGTTAAAGAAAATGGCCTAAAAATTGTGTCTCTCTGCCTGATGCTGGAAAACCTATTCAAGAATGAAGTGTTTAAATTAGCATGTTCAAGTTTATGAGCTCTCTCTTTTTTTGCCTATTGCCTTATCATTACAGAGAGGCATTTTTCTCAAATTCTACCACTTTCAATTTCTATAATCCTCTACAACAGCTTAAGGAACAATCTCAGAAATGTGTATTTGAAAGTGTTGCATAATGTCATTATTAGCATTTTATTTCAAATCATGACTCATGGATATTCATTCTGAAAAGCTGTAAAATAAAAGCACTAAGAATCATGCCAGGGCCATAATGAATATGAGAATGGAAATCAATAAAGAGAAAAAGAACTAGAGCAATGGGACCTGGACTATATCACAGACCATAATTCACTGGTGACTAACTTAAAGTGAATGCTAACAACTGAATGCTGGCTGGAACACATTAGATCAAAAGCTACCTGACACAGCACAGAGCTCAAAAGGCAAATCAATCTCTGAAGCTACTGTAATTAGAGCTGAGCAGCGTGACCATTTTTGTTCCCTCCTTAAAGGGAAAAAGAAAAAAAATGGGGAAAAAAGAAGAAAAGAAAAAAATACTCTTAAAGCTGTTTGTCTCTGTGCATGTTTAATAACAGCTTGGCATTGTATCATAGTGCATCTACTTGCCCAAAATCCCACAGAAATGAAATAAAGTTTGCTTGCTCATATACCCTAAAGACTAAGATCTGAGCATGGCATTGCAGACACATGAATGGGAAGAGGTTAAGTGATTCTGGGACAACACACATATTTAATAACATGAAGGCAGGGCAGATAACATCAGGCAGTGGAAAGAAACAATGAAAGGAAGTCAGCTGAAAGCCTCCAAGCCTTCCCTGCTGACAACAACTGGGCTCAAAGACAGACCTAATAACAACTGGCCAACAGGGGAATTACTGGAGTAGAACCAAAGCTGTACAATCCAAACCCAAGGGAGAATAAAGACTTTTTCAAACACAGGCCCCTACAAGTCTGTCTGTATAGAGCAGCCCCCTCAGGTAGTAGGGAAGCACTATGAGGGAGCTCAGGAAGGGAGCCCTGGGTCACCTCGACACCACAACAAAGCAGGAACACAAAGGTACAGGACAGAATTTCAAATTGGTAGGTTAATATGCTTCACTGCCCAACAAACATGTCCTGTTCATTTCCAGACCATGGCCAAGAAAAAATAATCAACCACTTCTAACATTTGGGTGTGTGAGTGAGCAGCCAGTGGCTTTCCTTTTACTTTCATTCCCTGGGGGAAACTGCATAGAATCTGTTTTAATCCAGTGAGAACTCAGTGATCAGCAACAGTTTACATTCAGGGTTTATTTTCTGTCTTAAGGTCTTTTGTTAAAGTTCACAAAGAAGAAGAAAGACTATCTTCCCTTGAAATAAACTCACCACTAAGTTCTTTGTAAATAGTTTTACAAGTTCAGGAGACAGAGCAACTGTAGCTTTCTGCTTATGAATGAAACAGTAAACCATAGAAAGAAAATGCAGTGTCTCCAGATGTCTTTTTAAACCTCTGACAAGTAAAGAGGGATGTACCCAGTCAGACCTTCAGTGTCTGAAATGATACCAATGGCTCACTCAAACCATTAGGAGGAAAAACCTGTATTTTTTTCCTTCTCTAAAGCAGTGCATAGTCTAGAGACTGGGTTTTTATTAATATGTTTGGGGTTTTTTATAATATCCACTTGCTTTAAAGGGAATTTTTTTAACAGTAGCAATTCAGTGATTAAGAACCCTTTCCCATCATCAGGAGGGGCTGAGCTATGGATCTTTCCATAGGCTTAGCACAGGCCTTTCTTATTTAAATCAGGAGTAAATTTTTACCTTTCCACCTGCAAAATCTGTTTAAGAAGATTTCAGTACGTGCTATGTTGGCAATTTATGTATCTAGCCAAAACAAAAAGAGGATTCCTGATCTCCATCTTCCCCAGTCACAGAAAAAAAAAAAAAATGGCACAGCGATTATAAGCATGGCAGAGGAACAGAGCTAATACTCTTGTATAGCTATTGTACAGGGATGTGGAAGGGCAGAAGTGTGTCTGCTATTCCAGAAATAAAATTTCCTTTCCAAAATTCAGATTGAAAACAACTTTTAATATTTTTATTATTTGAAAAAGGATCACAGATGACCAACACTTAGCATCTGTCATGTTCTGGGCAGAGGCCACAACGATGGAGGACCAAAGCATACAGAAATCAGACCACTCAGAGGGAGAGACTGAGCTGAGTCCTTCCTCCAGTTCTGCATTCTTTTACTGAGACTACCGAGTTAATTTGACAGGAAACCTCTTTTCCACTTCCTAAACTTTTCTTCCCTCTTGTGGAAAGTCAATACAATCATGAACCAAAAGGAAAGACACACTTGCTCTCCTGTATAATCCAGTATAGCTGAGGAGTGAGAAAAGTGGAGGACAGCTGGGGTGAATGAGGTTTGCTTACGTTTGTGCAAGTAAACCTCACAGAACAAGAACCACAGTTCCAAAGTGATTCACTCATTCCCTAGCACAACTGCAAGAACTGTTCCCAAGGAGCACAGAAATAATGACTGATCTTCAGAATAATTCACAGCATGTTCTTTGTACCGCTTTTTTCAAAAACTGTAATTATTTAGAAGTGCTGAGTAGGAGTAAGGCAGACAGACCAAGGCTCCTTGCAACTTCCCAGTGCTAGGAGATGCCTTTACCTCACTTACTGGGTACTCCAGCCAGGACAAAAGATGCAGTATACCCAGAAGTCATACATGTCTGTGCCCAGTTCAGTGACAAAGTTGTGATGTCAGAGGAAGTTAGGAAGGAAGCACAAATCTATGTGTTTTGTTGCATAGAAAACCAATGTTTAAAAATATCAGTGAGTCTGAAAAATAAAAACATTGCCCACAGTATGCTGGATAATATTTTAGAGGAGAGAGTTACGTGGGAATGTTACAGCATAATTGCACTGTTATATATGTTGTCTGCTAGAAGCATTCAAGCTGTATGCAAAAGTACAGTAAAAATTCACAAGTCAAGTGGCTTTCAGTGGAGAAATCAGCATGTCCTGACCATTTAACCTCCTGTGGTCAATGAAAAGCTTGACTCAACACATGTTTGTTAAACTTGTGTTGCAGCTTGCCAAATGTATCCAGGGCAGAATGCCAGAAACTTAGAACTTTAGAAACTTATTGGACAACTTGGAACTCAGAACTTTTGATAGCAGTTGGGCTAAAAAAAAAAAGCAAAAGCACAAAGTAATGCTGCTACTGAATGTAAGCTGTGCTTCTGAACTTAGTTCTTTATTACTGCAGCACTTAATTATTTTTCTGAGCTTGCTGATATGTATGGTGATTAAACATGAATTCGGTCTCAGAGGTTTGTATTTTGTCAGAAGGATCTTTTTAGCCTGGATCTTAGAAGCATTAATTCTCTACATCAAGGAATTAGGAGGATTTAGTCTATTGAGCCATCTAGACTCAAGAGTCAAGACCTGAATGAGGAGGCATGAAAATTCCTTAGCAGCTTGAAAGTTGTCCAGCAAAGGATGCAAAAGTAAGGTTAGAATCAGGGTTAGTAAGGTTAGAACTGGGAACCATCTGAATGGGATGGATTAGTCATACAAAGTCACAGACTTGAGAGAATTATTTAAAAAATGATAAAATCATTTAATCCATTTTCTTCTCATTCTTGCTTTCTGGCGAAAAGAATGCTGTAGATCTTATCTAGACAACAGTTAAGCTGCTGAGACACTGTCACAAAGGGGAGAAAAATCCACAAAAAAGTGAGGTTAAGTGTTGAAAGAAACAGCAGGCCTCTGGAAAGGTAGCTGCAAAGTTTTGGAGGGCTGTGCCTGCAAATTAAAAATAAATGCAGTATTTCCAATTTATTATAATAGGGGGAACAGGAAAATGACATTGTAATCTTCTGATTTTGAAGATTGGTACTGATATTCAAGGCTGTGATACACCAGCACACAGAATGGATGAGAAAACTGCACCAGAATACACAACCAGCATGGGAGCTGCAGTAACAGAAACAGGGTGAAATTCAGCATCTCACATATTTCATGCCAGGACTCACTAGAACTTCTGCAAAAGTTTCACTCACTTTATCTTCTCTGAGCTGAAGGCTCAGATGTAGTGTCTGGGTGCACCCCAGGCACCAGGCTAATGTGAGAAGGACACATGAGAAGGGTGCTTGAATTCCAGCTGCAAAATATAACAGGGAGTGGCCATTAGGATAAACGGAGAAGGAGAGAGAGTTCTGCCTCAGGGTTGGTTCAGAGCTTGGATTGTTTCATATATGAATGAGACACCATCCTCTATTAAATCTTCCAGGGAGAAAAGGTGTTACTTTACCTGAATGGCAGAGCTGACAGAACAGCAAGTGTGTATGAAAAAAGCTGCAGATGGATCCAGTCTGGAAACAGAAGTCTCAGAACTACTAGAGTAATGAAAAATGTGGATACCAACTAGCTGAAGTTTTACCTGCTTATAAAAGAGACAACAGATTTTTTTTGCATATGAGACTCCCTCAACCCAGAAGCTCCCTTCCTATTGAATGAAAAACTACAAGAGTAACTTCATGTGTGTTGAAGATATTTATCAGCTTTGCAAGATAAGCTTTCCATCTGACAGCAGAGCAATACTTTCATTCAGATATTATATATGCTAGGGTGTTTACCAGGTGTATTTGAGGCACCATAGGTTTGCTACCCTGGCTTATTCCACTTTCTGTCAAAAGCAAAACATTTAAATACACAGGTACTGCTAAGGGCATAAATAAGGCAGCAGAGTTGTTTGACAATAGAGATGCTATTCCCTGGTAATTGTTTTGTGATTCAGAAAGAATCTTCTGGACTGGCAGGCAGATAAAATACCTGTTTTAGCACAAGAACTATTGAGGGACAACCTATAAATATCCTATTTGTGCCACCTTTCAGAAAAAGCCCTTATTATGGTTCACTAAGCTGTACGCACACAATTTTTAAACACACACATGAAACTGCTTAGAAGCTACTGAATCAGTGTCCCTACCACAGCCTGTCTCAAAGCATCCATAAGTTTATGATTCCTCTTAAAAATCAAAAAAATTCCTCCTGCATTATATGCCATCCCCTCTTTAAGACTGTACCAGTTTAGTCCATTCTGATCTTTCACAGTCTTCTACACTGATTGCAAATTTATTTACTTGCTATAGCAAAAAGGATGAAATTACTTCAGCATTTTTGGGTTTGGACTAGATGCCCTTTAGAGGTCCTTTCCAACCCAAATTATTCTACGATTCTATTTTATTTCCCTTAAAACTATTAGATTTTAAAATCAGGAAGCAACTCACAAGCATTTTGATACAGTTTGATAATTTTTATAGTACCCTAAATTCTACTTTTTTACATACATATGAATGTCTGTAGTGAATAAATATTCCCCAACATTTGCCTTAAACACTCAAATGCACACACTGTCCTAGGATGAGTTCACTCAACTGAGAAGGCAATCTAGTTTCTCACTCTGACTCTTTCACTCTTTTTGAAGGAAAGGATTAAAGGTTACCTATCTTCTGATGTTATTATGCAATTCTGTCCATTTTCCAGGCTCTCCAGCATTATAGATTGAACTGGATTTGCATCGCTGACCATCTGCATTGCTCAGAGCTTCAACATCTCATACCTCTTTACTCAATCTCAGACTACCTATCATTCCAGCTATTATAATCAGTGTGCATTATGCCATTTACTTATTAGCACTGAGACAGTGCTAATCACTGCTATGAAGATGTTGTTCCACTCCTACATCACTCTTAAAAATTAAATGGGCCAAGATTTTTTGTTTGGTTGGTTTTTAACCCAAAGAGTGGCTGATGACAGCTGTGCCATCTACTCTGTAGCCTCACTACAGTCAGAATGAGAAAAAAGTAAGACCTAGCTACATAATTGTGTAACACAGGGGGGTAAATTTTTTAATTTTTTTATCGTGGTTTTTGGTCTTTTTAATCATAAAATCAAGATAGCTGTTTTCCTGATGGAACTAATTATTTTTTCACTAGGAAAAAAATAGAAATTGAATCAAATTAGCAAAATAAATTACCCTTCACACTGAGAACACATACTGTATTTCAATCCACAGTAAGTTTCTGCAGCCAAGATATTAATCCATTCCCAAACAGGAAAACAAATCAGATACTTAAGTCTTATGCCTGCAAGACTTAAAGAGCAGAAATAATAAAGTAGAAATTTAGTGCACTGCCTTCAACAGGGCACACCCTGAGCTAGCCCTCAGGAATCAGACGATTGATCAACCTCAATCATAATAAAAAATATAACCTGTTTTGCTAACAGAACCATAGAAACATCTTTGCTCCCTTATCAAAAGGTTGAGCAGTTTCATTTTACATGGAGTAGCTACCAAACTGAGCCAAGGCAGAAATATCAACCCACAGGGTTTGTGGTATTGGGTTTGTTGTTTTGGGGGGCTGGGATGAAAGGTGGGTGTTATTTCCTGTTAAAGAAAGCAAATGGCAATTTACAATTTTTGCAACAACAAACAGAAAATGATGTTTCCAGAAGAGCAGTACCATCCAATGACTTGTATTCAGCGTTTTACACTGTCTAACCTCATTTTATACTAGATCATCACACACTATGGAGAACTAATTCTCCTCCCTGATACCAGTATCTGTAACCTTTTTCCCCGCCCCTCCCATGCATACACACACTCTCCCTCCTTTTACATATAACTGTACATATGAGTACTCTGCCTGTCCCATAGGGAATTTGGCAGAACCACAGCGTGCAGAGAAGCAAGGATGCACCAGAGGGATCCCCCTGCCTCAGTCCCAGGGGATGGCCATGGTCTCCCCTAATGTCTGCTTGACCCGATTGTTTCCCCTTTTCCAGAATAAAAATACATTCAGTTTTAAAACACACCTCCTTACCAGACCAAGCAGACACTAAGCAATTAATTACAACACACAAAGAGATACTGATAAAATCACTGAAGCCCAGCACAAGTAAAATACACTGTAGAGGGTGTGGATATTTCAGTTCTGGGTCCTCTCTGTGAACATGAATCCCATGGAAAGGGGAGCTCACTGCAATGACCACAGATCAGTCCATGAGAGTTCAATATGTCTGTCGGGGGGCTGGTCTCACAGCATCATTACTTTAAAAGGCACCTGTGTTCCTCTTGGCTACTGAGAAGCAGGATAGGAAATTACACGTGGGTTTCTATGTGTCCAAGCACTTACAGCTTTGTTATTCCTAATCTAAGTTTCTATAAACATGTCAAAGTAATTGAGGACCAGGGCAATTTAAAACATTTAAATTTATAACTAAGGAGTGCCCAATTAGACAGGAACACCCAAACAGGTGCCTGGATAAAATTTAACCCCTAATTAGCTCCTCTAAAGAATTACTAAAAAACAACTCGTTAATTGGGGCAATTTAATTTTTTTTTTGAGAGGAAGATAAATCTTTAAACTTCCCATTTTTGTTCTGTCAGATGTAATTTTCAGATTGCTATTTTTTCAGGAGTGTAGAAAAGAGAAGTGACAGTCCATTTGTTGGCCTGTACACTTGACAGCCAACACCTGTCACTCACACACGTGCTACCAATCCACAGAGAGGATGCTACCTAAAGGGCCTCTCCAAGATCTCACTTGACTGCATGAGTAGCAGACTATTGCAAAGCCAGCCACTAAAACAAAATACTTTATGTCAGCCTACTTCGTAAGCAGGTTATATTGAAGTCATACATTTTTAAAAAGAAGGGAGCATTTGATATTAAAATGGATATAATATTCCTATTCTACCTGTCATTCTACCCCCATTAATCCCTACCTCAATGCTAGAAAGTATAAGCACAGTGATCTCTTGCAAATCAAGTCAGGTCTATCTGCAGGATTAGATTCAGTGGATGGCTCAGGGTGTCACAATATTTTCCAAGGGCACTTTATTTGCTGTTTGAAGATACTCTTGAAAATGATTTCTCAGTCATTAATTATGCATTCTCTTTCTTATAATCTGTTCTTTTAATTAGTATCCCAGGCAGCTTTGCTAAGGATCCCACACTTTTAGTAATTAGGGGCAGTTTGCTGGCCCTAATTAACTTCAGGCATAGCAAGACTCTGTTACTTCAGCTGTTTTTATGTTTGCATTGCATATTCTGTCAGAAAGACTGCCCTGTTGTGCTATTTATCTCATTTTGGTTCTATTTTTCTTTCTTGACCCTGTGTTAGCTGCTGTGTATTTAAATCTCTGACTCTCTCTGAGCTCACATCTACAGTGTGACACCAGAAAAGTGCATCTGTACATTGAAGCAGTTTATATTGAGGACGTAACACCCCCCCTAAATGCCTTGCAGAATAGTTTACCTCAGTCTGGCTGCAGAGCCTTCCTGTGCTCCCAGTATGTAACTTCTGGTTTACTTTGCCCACGAACTGTCATATTCATGCAGTCCAAATGAAAACTTTGCAAGTGGGACAACTGCTAAATCGGTGACACAGATGCTGATGCTGTCACTGATTAAGTGTCCCACCTTATAGGATGGTCTTACTTTTGAAAAGTGTCTCCATTATCCCAGCAGACCTGGACAGTAGCCATGACCACTGCGTATCAGCCCAACACCCTAAGACATGGATTAGCAAAATACAGCACTCAGGTTTAAAAACAGGTTTCATAATATGGGATGAACTCTGCCAGCCTGTAGTGCCTCCTTCCCTTGTGTGCTGCTCTGCATAATTAAGTGCTCTTGTAACAGACCCAGCTTGCAATACACCAAGAGGGTCATGTATGGAGGCTTTAGCCTTACTACAACTCTGTGACCTCTTGAAGCACATTCCAGACTGAGTTCTAACAACTCTACTTACCAAATTAAAATGTTAAGTACCTGTTTGAGTTTAAATATCTAGAGCACATAAACCAGTTAGCAGTTTAATGAAAACCTGAATATTGCTGTTGCCATTTTAAAGAAATAATATTTCTCATTAGTACATGATGCTTTTCATCTACAGACAGCAAGCTGTGTTACAGGAAAGACTGTTACAAGACAGAAAGACTGTCATAACCCAGTTGCTCCAATGCAGCTTTTAGGTAAAGCCAAGCAAAGACCACTGAAAATATCCAGCCCTGTTCACAGGGTATCACTGTCCTCCTCATGATTTAAAAAGTAAAGAATGCATAAAGGTTCTCCACCCCAGCTTATGGGAGGTGGGAGCGAAGAGGGAACAAATGTAACTTTATTTCCCTGTAGCAGCAGTCCCATAAGGTACTAACCACCCTACAGACAAGGGGTCCAAGTGATAGCTGTGTGCAAAAATACTCACATATTCTGATAGTAAGTAAGGGTACCTAAAAACTTAAATGTCAGAGAAAGCCAACTGTGAACACTGTCCCTAAAAATCTCAAGAGATGTTTTTTTAAATTATTTCATTTGGGAGCCTAAGCATGTTGAAAAGAACCCAAAACCAGAAGAGGAGATTGGTAGAATTTGTATCACAGAATATTTAAGCTGAAATGCTTCTAATTACTTCATAACTTCATAGCATGCTTAGAACCTCCACCATCTGTAGCATATATATCTTTACAAGAATTATACTGCATTTGGTGTTAGGTTAGTCCCAATTGAATCTGAGTGCCCATACAGGCAAATACTCTGCAAGGTGAAGATTACAAGAAACAAAAATTTCTAATGCAGTTTCTTAACCCTCATCTCCAAATAATACTGTTATTTGTTGTACTTCAGTCCCCAATGGTAAGAGACTGAAAAATCCTCTATTTTTAATGGCACTGTAAGGAAGGGAGTCAGAGGCAAACTGAGTGCTAAGATCATTTAATATCACTTCTTTATTTCTTTCCTTTGCGTATGCTCCATCCATATGGAGATCAAAATAAAAACATTTAAATAAACTGGTCAATATTAATATTTTAATACTAATGCATATTTGATGTACTAAACAGTTGGAATGGTGAAACATTCATAGAAACATTCACTTTAGAACATGAAACAGCTGCCAGTACCTTGCTACAAGACCTCAGAATACATAATTTAGAAATAAATGAAGGAACATATGAGCAATAGGTGCAAACTGGGGATGCTCCCCAGGAAAAGCTAGCAAGATAAATATCTGGCACAGATTGCCTGGAGGTTTTTTGTTTGTTTGTTTGTTTGTTTTAAAGAAAACTCATGAATTCATTGTATGAAAAAACCTAAACACATAGAACTGCAGCCTTATGCAGAAAAAAAATCCTGGGACCACAAAAACACTCCTTCCCAAGGCACTATATATGCTACCACTCTAACTGGGCTCTTAACTTCTGAGCACCAAGATTCTCAACAAGTTTTTACCCTTGCAAGCCTGTGATCCACTGACATGGATATTGAGAGTATTGCCTTCTTTCCATCTTTATCATTTTGTTTTTCCTAGCCTTTTATCTTTCTTGCAAACTCTTATCCCCATGATGTTCCTCTTTCATTTCTGTTTTATACTGAAAATCATTAACTCATGACCAGTACATTTCATCCCTCTTAACTCTGTCAGTGTCCTTTCTTAACATTTCCTCTACTCCAAAATTAATTCAGTTCCACATACTTTCCCAATACCTTCAACTCAGTCCATGAAACTCTGAATCACTGATATACATTCCTCTCCCTGAATTTTGTAGTTGAACATCATCTCTTTGAAGATGATGTTCATATATATATATAAATATATATATATATATATATATATATGTATATATTATCTGAGCTTTGTCTTTTCTTCCACATCCTGTCTATGGTCCAAAGAGGTCTATATAAAGTACCATCCTGTGTGTCTATACTATCACTCAGAGTACCCCTCCAGCACTTTCATTAAACAGAAACTGGCAGCCTTGATTTTCAAAACCCCACGGCAAAGACATTTGAACATAAATGAATAAGTAATGCATGAGAAGAAAATGGAAGCAGCACTGGAGGAAAATTCTTGTACGATCAACTTCTTATCTTCTAATTTTTCTTCAACAGGTCATATATTTAAAGAAGTATTCACTGTAGCTCTGTTCATTCTTCACAATGCTGTTAATTAATGCTTTTCCTCTTCCTGACAGGAAAAACACTCAAAAACATTTTTAAACTTATGCATACAAGTAATCACGCTCGAAGAGAAGCATATGCTTTATCTCCTTGCTGCAAAATAAATAAGAACCAGAAATAAATTCTTCTGGGCAAGTACCATCAACTTCTAGAGAATTTTAAACAAAAAACGAAAATCCTTCAGTGCTTATGGAAGTGAAAATAACCTTCAGAACACAAACCTAGGCTGATGCAGGCTGGTAACCACATGCAAACACTCTGCCTCTCCTGCTGCTCAGTTTCCCCCACACAGCAAGAAACCAAAAACTGCCTTTTCACAGCTGCTATTCTAAAACCTGTGGGAATCAGCTGCACACCCAAGAGCTGGGCTGCTATCAATTCAGTGCCAGCACTCCTAGGCAGAAGCAGGCACTGGAGACAGGCGCTAGGCAAAGGGAACAGAAGTTCAGGAGATGCTGTTACTCTCCCTGCCACCCCTCCTCAATGGCAATTGCTAAAAAGCAGTAAGTCTGAGTACCAGACTGCACATACCACAACCATCAGCAGGCAGCAAGAGAAGTAAGTTGGAACGAAATATAGGAGGCATCTTTGCAGACACTGTGCCAAAAAAGCTATATGAAGACACTTAAAGGTTAAAAAGTTTAAAAACCTCAGAGGGTGGCATCCATTTCAGAGTACTGTACTAACTGGGGCTCAGCACAACTAAATATAGGATCAGGCTCAATGCACAAAGACCAGCACCCCAACACACATTCCTCATTAGCAGAGCAGAGACAGGCACCTTCCTAGAGGAAGATCCATCATCTCTTCTTGCTCCATGGACACCTCTTGGGGCTCATAAATGGGAAGCAAGTTTTGTCCCTGACCTGTTTGCTTTCCAGTTCTAGGAAGCATACGAGTAAAATGGCAGCGGCAGGAGAGAGTTATGTGTTAAGCCAGCAAAGCAGCAGACATCTACACACAAAAGAGGAACAAGGATAACATGAAAGCAGAAGGAAAATACAGAGGTATAGTAAAAAAGCAAATCAGTAATATGAAAAGCAACTTCAGGGTGATCAAAGAACCACAGAACAATGGAAGTTGGAATATACCTCAAAGATTTCCAAGTCCAACTGTCAACATTTCCCCTGAATAAAATATGTTTATCAGTATCTATCACCCACTAGAGCACGTCCTGAAGTGCCTCATTTACATATTTTAAATACCTCCAGGGATGGTGACTCCACCACCTCCCTGGGCAGCCCATTGCAATGCCTGACTACTCTCTCACTAAAGAATTTCTTCCTCATACCTAGTCTAAACTTCCCTTGGTGTAACTTCAGGCCATTTCCTCTAGTTCTATTATTATTCACTTGAAAGAAGAGGCCCTTACCTCCCTATAACCCGCTTTCAGGTAGCTGAAGAGATCAAGAAGGTCTCCTCTCAGCCTCCTCTTCTCCAAACTAAACATTCCCAATTCCCTCAGCCTCTCTTCAGTGGACTTGTTCTACAGACCCTTCACCACCTGGGTTGCCCTTCTCTGAACTCCCTCCAGCAGCTCAATGTCTTTCCTGTAGTGAGGGACCCAGAACTGAACACAGCACTTGAGGTGCACTACTCATCATCACTAATGATAAGTCCAGGGACATGATCACTTCCCTTCTCCTGCTGCCCACACTATTGCTGATACAAGCCAGGATGCTGTTGGCCTAATGATATTCAAATGATACTGTTGAATAATAGTCAATCATATTAAAAATAAATGGTACAATGCCAGAAAAAGAAAAAACAAGTATAACAGGCAGCATGCAAATGGAGAGGTGACTTGTAGTGTCCCCAGACATGAAGTGCTGACAACAGGTGTGCATGGGAGAAGAATACAAGCAATTGTAAGTTTGCTTTTATAGGAATACATCATTTCTTGAATGTTAACTAACAACCAACAAGTATTTTCTGCTCTGGCAATATTCTACAGTTATGTAATAAGTACAGGTACATGGTAATGAATATTTTGACATACTGCCCCTCTCCAGATACAGGGAAAGGAATATAGTTCAGAGGGGGAAATATTTTCACCAGCTTTGTTTTGTCATGGCAGCGATGAGTATGTTTTTCAAATTCCTACCAGAGGAAGTTATAAGATGAGCAACAAGATGAGCTGATCTGTTATTTCTGCTAATCTGTCACCAGTTACCAATGGTTCAGATACACAAAACGTAATGTGAGACTGTCCCTGCATGTCCACTTCACTACAAAGTTGTTTGCCAAAGTCTCTTCTTCCCAAGCCACTGCCCACCTTCTGGCTAAGCCACACCAATCAATGCTGAGCTGTCAGGGCAGCAGAACAGTTTAAGACTAAAACAGAACTGATGTATTGTAATTTCTGAAATGGTATTTGTAACTAGAATACTCTGATTCTTTCATCATCCTTCAGTATTTCTTCAGCCATGGATGACCCAGTTGCCCATTGTGAACAACTTTCCTACTTCAGGCAGGAACTTCTTCCCCAGAGAGCAAGTTCTGACTTTGATAAAAAGATCTGTCTGCCAGCAATCTTCCTTCAACACAAACAGAGCTCTTCAGGCCATCATGGGAACTGGCTTTGCCATGAGTTACCAATATACTCCATGCTAGCTTGACTGAAACAAAATACACATGGCTTATCATGACAAGGTGTTATCAAGGTGTTTGTGATGAGGAAAAACAAAGAGGCAAATAAACAATTTAAAATTACTTTCTGAGAAATATCTGAGAAACGATGTTGAAGGTAGGAATGGAAGATATCTTCCTAGAAAGCTCTTTCATAGAATTCTGAGCAGCTGGCCAAGTTTTACAGTTTCCTCTGAAACATGTCTTGGGTTTCTGGCAAGAATGATTTCGGAAAGACCCTCCTTGCTACCTTAGCAGTGGGGGAAGAAGTATTTTATGAAGGAGGTTCAGAAGCCAAGTTTTTATTTCCCAAAACATGCTCAGCCAATCTGAAAGTAGCCACACCTCACCAGCTCAAGAGCCAGGAAACGTGGGACTTGGGAAGGAGAAATAAAAACATGGAAAGTAAAACTGTGACCCTGAGAATGAAGTCTATCCCTGTAAGCAACACTTTCCTTATAAAGCTACACATATCATTACAAACCTCTCCTTAAGAGATGAAGTTCAAGAAACAGGAAAGAACTTACCACTCCTACTTTTGAGTATTAACTAGAAATGAGTGGTTTTGACATAATCATGATTAAGTAGGTGTGGAGAGAAGAAATGGAAGCAACATAGGTCAGCAAGTGTTCAGGAAATAAACTCAGTTATGACTTCTAAACAGCCAGCTCAATTACTTCTGCTACTTATCACCTATGAAAGCAAGACCTGAATCAGCTTGAATGTACTAAGCCTTTCATGCTTTAGGAAGTTTTGTTTAGCATAGGAGTGTTACTTCACTCCCAGTTTTGGGTTTCTACAGAGTGACCACTTGATCACTAGAGTAAAAAAATCTGGAAGAACACCTTTTTAGTTAGTTAGTTGTAGCACTTCACTGTCCTTCACTGTTCCCCAGGAACTTTAACTCTGGCTCATCTCTCAGATACAGAACCCAGCTTTGGCACACAGTACCTAGCTTTGGCACACAGTACCTGAGTAAAAGTGAGTATTACATGCAAGTGTACAGCTAGCTACTATAAACCACAGCTACCAGGGTCATCATTTTAATCACTGACTGTCTCTGTCCACATATACCACCTTCCCTCAGTGGAAGGCAGCCACACAAGGAATGTGTTCCTTTTCACCACCTAAATCCCATTCTGAGGACAAATTCAATCTGTCAGTACCAGATTCAATTTGGCTGAGGAGGGATAAGTGAAGAAGAATGAAGAAGTAGGAGGAGAAATGGGATTAAAGAGCTATTCTCTTCTTTTCTGCTGGACTAGAAAGGAAGAAGAGCAGAGAGGAAAGAGAAGGAAAGGTGCTGAAATACGGTCCAGAAGATTCGCTTTAAAAAGTGTAAACTACAAAAAAGTGACAAGGTCTCTTTAAGCGTGACAGGTAATGCACAGATGCATTTATATTTCTCTAGAAGCTTGGAAAATACTTGAGCAAATGTCCATAAACATCTATTGAAAATATGTTACTAAGTACATATTTGTTCTACGCTGTAGAACTACTTCCATCATTGTCACTATTTGATACCTCACCTTGAAAAACAATGCCATACTTCATTTCCACATCTCCAATATCAGTTTATTCTTCCTTCTCCACCACAAATCTACCAGTAACCAAAGACAGGATGTAATAATACATCACCAACTAACTGTTAACAGTTAAAAAATAAGTATTTCTACCACATATACTATAGATTAGAAAAATAAAGGCAGACAGATTACTAAAGTATGTGTTTCAGCAAATTCTGGACTAAATTACATTGAATTTGGCATTATAAACAAATTAGAAGAGTTTATGGACTCTGGAGAGTTACGATGGTTCTTTTTTTTTAAGTCTGATTTTTTTTTTTTTTTCAATTAATCTTCTAACACAGTAGAACTGAGCTAATTTTACTTACTGCAAAGCAAGAAGGATGAATGCATTTAAAATTCTTTACCTTGACCAGTATAACTCAGTCTATTAAATATGATGGTTTTAAGCTACTATAACATACATTTTCATCTGCTACTGAAGGAAGAACATAGGAAACCAATCATTCTGTAAATCATTTCCTTACTGATATTGCAGTGCAATTGAGGATATTTGATATATGAATTCCATCTCATTACATTTATGTTCCATATTAAAAAAGAAGCAAGCTGCATTCTGCAATATTTGCTCAGCAATATGCCAAATGAACTTGCAGAAAGAACAAATTACTTCTGCTCTCAAGCAGGGCGGATACTATTCTTAGGTTATCAGAAAGACTGCTGGTGCAAAAACATTACAAAGAATCCACAACCAGGGACAGGGATACCAGGCTGGAAGCTGGAACCACAGGGCATCATAAGTTCTGGTTCAAAACCATACCTTGGATCACTTATCCACTGATGATGGACAGGGCATGCAGTAGGTGATGGCTCCAGTTAAATAACACAGAGAGGGAACCCCAGTCGAGGTCTCAGTGGACAACCAGCCACATCACACAAGTCAGACGTGAGGCAAGAGAGTAAGAAATTAAGGAACACTCCACATCTGTATCAAATCTTGGCAGTAAGGAAATTAATATGGGATATCAGACAGACTTCTACCCTATGGAATACAAGCCAAGCTATCACCCAGCCAAAAGTGTATCACACAGGATAGAGTTTAAGACAGGTGGCTGCACTCTCATTCCTAAGGCTGATGCAGGGCCACCGTTCAGCACAGAGTACAAATATCAGACCACAAAAGATGGCTCCTGTGTACAGCTTTCAGCAATCTTGAACGATTAAAGCAGGTTTTCTGAACTCTTGAATCTCAGGACCAGTTCTGCTACCCTATATCCAGTAGTTCATTGGATTATGTATCAAACTGCCTATTGAGAGGAAGGAGGTTTCCATGCATTTCTTCATTACATAGGTTTCATTACTTTCAAAGAGAAGTACCACCCTTATAAAGAATTATTTTTTTGTATTAGGTCTTATTTGAAAACATTAGTTCTGGACCAGCAAAAGACAAATCATCCTTGTTCTGTAGCTGAACTCCCAAACATGACACAAATTTCTTTCTACAGGAGTTGAACCAAAAGTCCCAGTTCACTTAAAAAAAAGAGTTAGCAAGAGTAACATTTTATTTCAGGTATAAAGTCAATTCTGTCCATCTGTTTATTACTCATATGTTAAATCCACAACTGCTGCATTTTTGTATTTGGTACACCACAGTTATCTTTTCTCATATATCTTATTAATAAAATATTTAAATCTGTAGTTATTTTTAAAACGTAGTTACTGACTGAGATTACTGAGAAATTCTAAACCTTCAGTATCTTCTGCAGTTGATGGCCACAAGTTGCAAGCTGGAAGTCGATTAGGAAAATTTCATCAAGAAGAGGGCAATGCAGCACTGGAGCAGGTCACATGGGTGGGTTGTGGAAATCTCATCTCTGGAGGCTTTTGAGCCTCCTGCTTGAATCTAGACTAGCATCAACACCACATCAGGATAGCTTTGGCTATGTCCAGCTAAGGTCACAGTTAGATTTCCCTTCAAAGTATCATTTCTGTGATGACTGTTGTGGGGTGAGGAGTCCTGAGTGGGATGGTAGAACATTTCATTTTGCCAGATTTTCTTTTACTTACTGCTTACTTTCTATAGGCTTTAGAGTTTAAATACCCAGCACTTAGTAAGAGCAAAATGTTATTCCAAAAATAATCTTATTATTACTGCCATGTTAACTTGTCATTGAATTCACTAAGCACAAATTACTTACAGCAAGCATAATTTAGATACTCCAAAACATTCAGTTATTGGATTTAACAAACCTTTAGAGATATGGAAGTACCAGGATCATGAATGACAAGCGGAACTGAATGCCTTCCCTTTGGAAAGTGATGTGCAGGGGGAGTTTGTTTTCAGCTGTTTCTGGGGTTTAGTTTTTCTTGGTTTTTTCCCTTTTCTTTCCTGTTTTGATTTGTGCATGTTTGTTTGTTTGCAAATTAAAAGGAAAACACACACACAAATTTTAGACCAAACATTACAAGAACCGAGCTTTTAAGTGGTTTACCAGAAACCTAGGCAAAACTTTAAGTATTCTACCTATACAATACCTCAAAAGTAACAGGGAATAAGAACTGCTACAGCAAAAGCACCTATCACATACCTGCCGTTTCTCAGGTGTTTGTCTTCAATACAGAAGACACGAGTCAATCATCACTAGAAAGCCATTCTCATTACAAACACGCACGTCAATTGTTCCTCTGTACACAGAGATCTCACTTAATAATTAATGAAACAAACCAGTTTTCTCGTTCATTTCTGTATAATGGCTGAATTTGCTTGAGCTGGGCACAGACATTCAGAATACGATTTCCTGGAGGCACCTCTGCGAGGTTTAACTCCATCATCCATCGCACAACGCCGAGAGGCTGAAACATCTCCCCCTGCACAGCAGCCCTCACGGCCGCACTCCGCGCTCCTGCGTACGGACACTTTTTAAGCTCAGCTCTGAAAACTTAAGAGACTTTCCCCCTGCTGCCTGACGGGCTCCCAGGTAAAGCTCCTGCTTTGAAGAAGCCCCGCTGACACCCAGCTCCGCAACCCCCTGCTCTAACCTGATCAACCTGTTGCGGGCCGGAGCGCGGCAGAGGAGGCAAAGGCAGCGACCGGAGGGCAGGAACGGGATGGCCCGGCCGGGAGCAAGCGCAGGCGGCGGGGACGGGGCGGGGGAAGGCGGGAGCTCACCTTCTGCTGCCGGCGGGCCATGTCCGTGGGCTGCTTGGCGTTGAAGGGGTGCGCGATGCACCTGGCGATAAACACGTAGAGCTGCAGCCGGAGCCGCTTCTCCCGCTCCTCTCGCTGCAGGCGTTCCTGCTCATCCCGGCCCTCGCTCAGCACCGAGGGGCTGGGGCTGGGACTCGCCGCCCGCGTCGCGCCGGACTCCCTGCCCCGCGGGTCCCGGGGCGGCGGCGGCAGCGAGCGCGGAGAGCCACCGCCCGCCGCCACCAGCACGTCCCGCCGCTCCTCTTCCAGCAGCTCATCGGACTCTTCCTCGCTGGAGGACGGGTCCAGCATCGTGCTCGCCGGGCGGGCTCCGCCACCGGGCAGAGAGCGAGGCGAGGAGCAGCGCGCACCTTTCCGGACACGTCGAGTTTACACACAGACTGTTTCCGACCGGCTGCGGCCGCCGGGCGGGAGCGGAGGGGCGGGGAGGGGAGGCGGGGTTTGGGAAGGGGGTCGAGCCTGGGTTGCCGTGGGAATTGCTCCGAGCGGCTCCCGGCAGAGGCGGGGCTGGGCTGGCACCTTCGCCCCGGAGAGGGGCCGTGGCCCGCAGGTGGCTGGGCCAGGCGAGTCTGCTCAGCACCTGTCTTGGCGCGGCTCGGCTCTTTCGGCAGCGCTGCCACGTTCGGACTCGGACGGTCCTGGCGGCGGGTGCCCCGCTGCGCCCTGCTCCCCCTGCCGGGCCCCGCCGCTCGCAGGCCGGCACAGCCGCACGGGGGGTTCTCCGTGCTGGGGGAGGAGAGCTCTGGGCTGTGTCCTCGGCATGGCTCTGCTCTGCTCGCTACTGACTGACCCCGAGCTCTCTGGCATCCTCCACCAGGTTGTTTGGGGGGGAAACGGAAGGCATATCACATGCCCCCGTAAAAGAAGCCACTGACCCCGTGGATGGAGAGTGAGCTGACGCATTCACTCGCAGTATAGCTCTGCTGGGAGCCCACCACCACTAATAGGTAGTTCACATTTGTCTGAAATCGTTGTCCCAGGCTACCTGCAGATCCAGGCAGGCTCGAAATCACCATAGGTGTCTTGACAGTTAAAGCTAAGAAACAAATGAAAGCCTACTACCATCAGTCTCTAAAATGAAAGAAAAAATGCTTCACCATGTGAAAGCTAAATTTCTGGAGTCTGATCAGGGTGCTGTTAAAGGGTAGCTCTGGGGGGAGGAAGACAAAACAGCTTTCATGTGGACCAACAAGTTCTTCTGCTCCCCTAAACACTCAGGCATGGTGGTGGTGGTACCAGGGAGAATGGGGGGGTACGGAAAGGAGAAGGATCAGAGATAGGGAAGAGAAAGACTGGAGGGATAGATTGGCTTGCAGAAAGGCAGTGTCACTGTATGCTGCTTAAAAAGATGGGAGCTGAGGCTCTGCTCACACAGCTCTCAGCCTCTGTTAGTAGTGGCAAGTTTTCAGACCTAAGTGGAAACTCAACAAACTCAGGTGGCTCACTGTATGAGCTGGTGTGGGTTTAGAATGGTGAAAGGCATCAGTCCATTACCAGTATCTTCCGAGTGTCAAGTCCTCTAGTGGAAGATTTAGGAAAGGATCTTTAGAGCCGGCAGTTATCTCATGAGGGAACCAGCTTTGAGGTGAAGCTACTCCTGCTGGGGGCAGCAGCTATTAGCTCAATGGCAGCATTAAACATCAGGAGTCTGGGTTCTGCCAGTCTGGGATCTCTTCCAGAGGAATGAGGTGAAGCAACTGAGGAAGACCCATGCTGACAAACACACTGACTTTCTTGTAAATTTGGGTGCTAAGTGTAGCATTCATACAAAAATAGGTGAGTTATGCATATGGTTGGCTCGTGTCCTTAACATTAACCAACAATAGTAGGAAGAATTTGTGAAATGCAGATAGTCAGGAAAAATTTGTATGTCAACCTTTTGGACATATTTGGTTACACTTCCTTAGCCTAGGAATATCTAAGGCCAGGTTTTGTAGGTGCTGTCACTACCACCAGTCTCATGTCAGTACTTGCATTTCCAGCATATCATAGCAAGTAGTCCAGGTCCTGTAGTAGATAGGAGGTAGTTCTATAAAAAATTATGCAACTGGTAACTGTAAACTTCTTTTTCACTAGGAGATATTGCCTTTTACAATAACTTGTTCTTATCCTAATGGCAAATAAAAATAAAGTAAGACTATAAAAAACTTGCCATCAAAGATATGGAAAGCACCAGCTGGGATATGAACTCTCTGAAACTTCAAAGCAGTAAAATCCCGAACATTTTAAATGCACTAGTTCAGTCCAGCAGTGTCATCTCACAACTGCTGCTGCATTTAGGCCAGGATGATTATGTTATCATGTATAAGGTTACAAAACCCTTCTTTACAGAAAAGGTTATGTTTGCTCCATTAGCTGCCTGCTAACTTTTGGAGGGAAGATTTATCTTATTTTCCCTCATGTTTTGTAACAGTATCAGAGTTGTTTGGATTGGCAGGGGTGGCCAACTACCATAGCAGGGTCACTTTGAGCATGTTGCCTGGGGCTGAGTCCAGTCAGTTTTTAATATCTGAAAGGGTGGAGCTTTCGCATTCTCTTTGGGTGAGTGTTTGACCACTGTCATAAGAGGAAAGATTTATCTTAGGTTTAAATGGAATTAATGTCCCATAGTTCCTTTTGCACCATTACTTCCTGTCCTCCCCTGGGTTCTACAGAGAAGAGGCTGGCTCAGTGTTCATTACTCTCCTCCATCAGTTATTTGTATAGATTGATAACATTCCCTTGAGCCTTTCTTCTCCAAGTTAAACAATCCCAGTTCTCTCAGCTTTTCCATGTAGCTCACATGCTCCAAGCCATTAATTCCCTTACGACCTTTTTTATGCTCCAGTATGGCCATGTCCCTCTTGTAATGCAGAGCTCAGGACTGGACCCATATTTTGGATGTGGCCTCACCAGTGCTGGGGAAAGGGGAAGGATCACACCCTTGGCCTGCTGGCAACTCTTACCCTAATGCAGCCCAGCAGGCTGTTGGGCTTCATTGCTGAGTACATTGCTGCAAGAGTACATTGCTGGCTCATGTTTAGCTTGGTGTGCACCAGGACCTAAATCTTCCTACAAAGCTGTTTTCCTGTAAGTCAGCCCCCAGCCTGTTCTTGTGCATGGGATGTTTCATCCCCAGGTGCAAAACTTCGCACTTCCCTTTATCAAACTTCTTGAGATTTCTGTTTGACATTTTCTCCAGCTTGTTGGGGTATCTCTGGATGGACACACAATGATCTTGGCCACTCCTCCCAAGTTCCTATTGTCTTCAAATGGTCAGAATGTGTGCCCTGTTCCACAGTCCAGGTCATTAATGGAGATGTCAAACTGTATTGGTCCCTGGGTACATCACTACTGACTGGCCTTCAGAGGTAACCTTTGTGATGCTGATCACAGTCCTCTGGGCCACAGTTCAGGCTGTTTTCAGTCTACTTCACTGCCCATTTATCTATTCTGCACTTCATCAATTTGTCTATGAGGATGTTATAGGACAGTGTTGAGAACCTGACTGAAGGCAAGATAAATGACATTTGCTCTCTCCTCATCCACCAAGGCAGTCCTGTGGTCATAGGAGCCCATCAGGTTGGTCAGGAATTATTTGACCTCTGAATGTCCTGTACTGGTTACTCCCAGTCACTTTCTTTCTTTGAACAATTTTGGTAAGTTTCCAGAATTAGGTGTTCCATCACCTTGCCAGGGATATAGGTGAGACTGTCAGCTCTGTAGTTCTGTTTTCCTACCTTTAATGAAGATAGCAATGCTATTTGCTTCTTTCTTTAGAACATCTGTTTAAAATTTCTTCTCTAGACCTGCATGCAGAGGACTTCTAGTTAGGCAGCAAAGGTCAGTCCTTGTCATTTCTTACTGTGTGTTCTTCTTGGGTAAAAAGATAAAAACAAGTACAATTTAGATTTTGTTTTCTATCAGACTCAGCTCAAAATAGAATGTTTTCAACTTGGATTTGACTGTATGGATAAAATGAATTGACATTATCTATCAGCATATCTAACAGCTTAGGACAAACACTCCTACCTCTGGCAGCTACTTTCAAGACAGCCTTTCCATTCTGTAAAGCTGCTCTCATCTGACATTGAGTTTTTTGTTCTGATCTTTTGTTGGTTCTTGGTGCTATTTTTTTGTATGATACATTTAAATGCAGTGTATCTTCTTTTGTATTTAAACATTTCTGCAGTACGTTACTCCTAACACTCTTTGTCTGCAAATGTCATGCTAATACCTCCAAACATTGTTGGTGTCAGCCTTGTAGAAACACAACTGAACTCCTTAGATGCTTGTGTTCAAAAGCTGCTCAACCAGTTAAGTACAAAAATGTCCACATGTAATGTTTATATTCAAATACTTATATGCTTGAAATATCCAGCAACAACAATGAAAAGTCATTCTTTAGTCCTCATTAGATGATCTAAGAAACCCATTTTGTTGGTATTCATTTGTGTATTTTTTCTGCCTAGATATTTTTCCTAATGTATATCGTGTAGCATATTTACTTCAACAAAAGGGTGTTAGGAACAGGACTGCTCTTTTTTATATGGCAATGAAATGAGAATTTTGTCAATAAAACTTTCCATTTAGGAGATAAAAGAAGCAGTAAAAATAATGGTGAAAACCTTGTTTTTTAACTGATCCAATATTTTTATTTCAAGATGCTGATAAAAATTTTGGCTATGTTTTCAAATCTTTCACTTGGGAAAACAGATGATTAAAAATAAGGTGTATGAAAATATTTTTATTCTCAGTAAAGAATTCCTAGTATAGAATCAGTGCCTTGTAATTCACTTATAAACTGTGTTTTGGTCATAAAATTTATTATTATTTTGAGGCTCGGTAGTTCCCCATAATGAGTTTTAGCTTCATGCAGTGTTGTCAGTTTAGACACTTCTTGTACCATTTTCCCCTAATGCTTTGGCTTAACAAATCATGTGATTAAGCAAAAATCTCACCTTGTGTTTTTCGTAAGCAGGTTGTACACAAAGCCAGACATGATGGTGATGTTTCTAGGGTGCTTTTAATTGCTGTATCATGGGAATATACTGCTGCAGGCACTACTGGGTGGTAGGTGAAGTAATTACCCACTGTGACCACCTTTGTTTGTACACAGTGAATTTGTGGAGAAAAACTTGAAAACATGAAGGAATACTGCCATACAAGTGCAAAAACTGAAAGTAAAGTAGAAGAGATAAACACTTTTTAACTATTATTTTAAAAACAAAGTGGTGAAGCTAAGCATATATCACACTGTGGCTTGGCTTACAGTTTCTGAAGGCCTCTGACTGTTGACACTATTGCCCATTGATATGTATGAGTTTTTGCTAAGACAAGAACACATAAAGGCAATGCTATACAGTGTATGTAATAAGTAATATGGATCTACAGTCCACCTGGAAGAGTATAAGTTTGAAAGAGCAATAGAGATTGCATTCTGCTTTGTAATAAGCAATGTAGAATAGATCTTTGTAATGATAAATTTATCAACATTCATGTGCAGCGCTCTATATAAAGTTTGTGCAGAGCTGATATATTTTCCCTGTCATCCAACTTTCTCATGCAGCAGATTATTTTATTCCTTTGTGAAAAAATTGCAAGACATGGCTATGCTTTCTGCAGGTTTCATTTCTGGGATGTAAGTTCATTTCAGGAATGCATTTCTGCCAGAGACATGGATCATGGTTTAAACCCAGCAGTCACTGAAGCCCCAGGCAGCTGCTCACTCACTCTTCCACAGTGACATGAGGAGAGAAACAGAAGACTAAAAGTGAGAAAACCATGGGATAAGATAAAGATAGTTTAACAGGTAAAACAAAAGCCACGAGCACAAGCAAAGAAAAGAATGGAATTCGTTCCCCTCTTCCTAAAGGCAGGCAGGTGTTCAGCCTGAAAAAAGAAAATTGACTCTTTCCCAGCCAAAGTGAGCATACATGTCAGATGGTTCATCTCCATGAACTTAAGGTGTTCTGTGCAGATTCAAGTGGGTGTTTGTGAAAAGATACCTCTGAATTCCATTTTGGTGTTGACCACACCTAGTAACTAAGCATTCAGTGGAAGTGTAGAAGACATTACTTCACCTTTTAGCATGGTCTGCATGACAAGAGAAGGGTTAATGGTTTTAAACAGGAACAAAGTAGATTTAGAATAGATACAAGGAAGGAATTTTTTTACAATGAGAGTGGGGAAACTGGGAACAGGTTACCCAGGGAGGTGGTAGAAGACCCCATCCCTTGGAACATTCCAGGTCAGGTTGGACAGAGCTCTGAGCAGCATGATCTGGCTGAAGATTTCACTGCTCATTGCAGAGGGGTTGGACGAGGTGACCTTTAAAGTTCCCTTCCAACCCAAATTGTTATATGATTCTATGATTCTGTGATTCTGTGATTTTCTTATTCTGTGGTTTTGTATCAACCTAGCAGCTATCATCATCACACTGATGATCTACTGCCATGTATGTAATACCTTCTTCTATTACTTTAATCAAACACCTTTGCTCTACTGATCTATATCAGAATTGCAGAGCTTAGGAAAGTTATCCTCCCAAGCTGTTCCATTTGATTTGACTCTGTAAGATTAACCATGGAAGAAAATGGCCTTCATGTCCTGATATTTTCATGTGCCAGCACAGGATCCAATGTTCATGAGCTAGAAAAGTCCCAGACAAGAGCATAGGGAAGAAGAAAGAGCATCCACATGGTTGATTCCTACTAGCTTTTCTAATCCCTAAGAGAAGTTTCCATCTTCTCCTCTGGTGAGTCCTGAGGGCAAACCGACCGGGGTAAATGATGTCAATAGCTGACCCATATAAAGAAAAAACCCAAGGTATATCAGAATGTTTTCTTGCATTGTTGCATTTTGTCACTCAGATTTTGTTCATGCGTATGGTTGTAAATGTACAGAAATATGTGAGAAAATCTTAATCATATGTCCTGCTCTGACACTTTGGAGGAATTGCATTACTCACAAGCTGTGAAGTATCAAAGTAATGAGCAGGTTATTGCTAAGAGCCTAGATTAAAATTTATGTCACATCATCAGTACTAAAAAGCTATTCTGAAAAACTGAGGTATTTTGAATGAATTATTTCAGAATAGTCTTGTGTATGAAATGTAATGTTCTCCACACTTTAAGTTCAAGTAGTTAAGGCAGTCCGATTTTTCAGTGTGGCATTAACACCCCTTCAGAATTCTAAAGGAGTATCCAGATCAATTTTTCTTAAAGGAATGTTTCTACCCACAAGAATATTTCTACCCACCCTCTACACTGCAACCTTGTTTTATTGGCAAAGGATGTTAGGCAGGGTCTGTTGTCCTGTTAGCTTAATACCACCAGTGGAAATCTTTAAAGTAGTCTCATTATAGGTTAATAAGCTTGAAAATTAACAACATCAAGAAACATACAGACCCATAACAACATCAAGAAACATACAGACCCATAAAGCAGCTGTTGTTTAGCCATAATGTATTAATACTTTCATGTGGTTGTTACCATTAACACAGAAATAGCATTTTTACTAGGGATAGTTACTGCTTTCTGAAATGCTTGATTTCTCAGCAAATCCAAATGACACACAACTTGGTGATGTGAGTGGTGTGGAGTCTTGTGAGCAATATAGTAGAATGTGATATCTCTTACAGAATGGTACGGATGCTGCACCACCAAACTTTGCTAGTGAGTTCCAGCGCATCCTGTGACATCTCCAGAGAAATGAGCTTGTGAATGTCCTGTTTATGTCTAAAAAGAAATAATAGAAAGTAGACTTGGAAAGGATCTTAAGAAGTTATTGGGATTGTACTTCTGCTCCCTAGACTCATTACAGCTAACCCATTTGTGACTGGTGCTTGTCTAACCTATTATTAATGCCTTCTTGTATTTCACCTCCCTAGGCAAACAGTTCCAACACTGAACTCTCTCTCAATTCAGAAAACTTGTCTAAATATTACTCTAATCCTTCCATTCTGGAAACTTTTGTCACACAGCCTACCCTCTGTTACTTTTGCTCAAAAAAATCTCAAACTCTGTCTCTGCTCACCCTTCACTGTTTTCTCAATTCCTGAGCACTCAGGAGGCCAGAATGACTTTGCCTTCTTTTTCTTCTGGGACCTGTTCTGCTCAGACTAGACAAGGGCAGACCTTAGGAACTTTCCCTATGTTGAAGAGAAAGACCCTGAGGGGAATCTCCCTGGCTGCAGGAGGGGCTTACCTGAAAAACCCACAATGTTCATCTTTTTGTGCTGAAAAGGCACTTGCAAAGGGGGCCTGACCTGGCTCTCCACTTGCTGCCAAGAAGTGCAGAAGGAAGTATGGGGTGGGTTTTCAGGGCAGCAGGCAGAGGTCAGGCATGCATTGAGCTATTCCTGGCTGTGCTCCTGCTGAGGTCTTGTGGCACTTTTTGGGCTGGAGCAGAGGAGACCAAGTGTTCTTCTGCTTCCTTCAGAAGTGTCTTGGAGCTTGGTTCCAGACCCACAGAAGACCAGACAGGAGCAAGATGGGATGGTGACTGAGAGGCACTGTAAGGAAGATCTGGAGAAGTTCTCAGCACATTGCCAGCAATGTGCACAGAGACACTAAAACCTACACCGTGTCCCTGAGCAATTTAAACCTATTAGTCTCATCTGTCTGCAGCAACCATGGAAAGCAATTTATTCTCTTTCTATTTATAAAACTTTTGTATGAAAAGGAATTCTTCTGCTCAGCTTTCTGTAGGCTATATGATCTCTCAGGCTTTCTGCATAGGCAATGGGTACAAATTCTGATTATCCTTGTTTACTCCCAGTTGAAGTACACCTTACTTGCTGTGGTGGTCTCTAAGATAGGTGCACCTTACCACATCATGCTGAGCAGGCAGTATGCTTTATGAGTTCTTTTCATACTTCCAATGACAGAGCTGACTTTTTTTTTTTTTTTTTTTTTCTTGAACTGTGAGCTGAGCAACTATGTCAGCCTGCTTGTGTTGGGAAATTTGGCCCTGCTCTGCAGCCAAAGTGTGAGCTTTGTGCAGTGCTCTTGCTGGTGAGGACAGCTGCATCATCATGAGAAGAATAAGGGTGAGGTAGGGAAAGCAATAGCTGTGATGCAGGAGCAGCTCAGCTTTTGCAATTCTTTTTACTCTCACCACACAAGACTGCAATTTGGTATACCTGCCACTTCAAAAATAATTTTAGGTCGTTAATATCCTGTTATATTTATTTCATGTGTGAGCTCACATTCCTGCCTGTGTACATAAGCACGTAATTAAGTAAAAATGCAGTTCCTGAGGACTCTTACCAAGACACTGGGCCTGAAACTGAGTATTGGGATGGATGACTACTTGCATAGTTCAGGGAGATCCTCTCTTGTTTGTTCTGAAGTCTGAACTTCAGACATTCTAGTCACCTACAATGAATTTGTCTTCCTTTAAGGTGTAAATTGGAATTGAGGTGGATTAACAATGGCCTTTTCATATCTTCCATTCCATTTGTTATGGAAATGAACTGTCATCCAACGTGGCCCTATTTGGCACTGCACTGACTGATGAGTGGAGAATCAACCTTCTGGAAAATACAACAGATTAACTTGAAGCATTCGTGCCCTAACGTCTAGAAAAACAACCAGAGTCAATGTTTGTTTTGTCAAATTCTGGATAATGAAATAAATGGTGCAGAGGGTCATTAACTCATAACCTAAACGATTCGTATAAAAAAATATTCCTAGATGGTGAAACAAAATTAGCTATTTAATCAAATCATTCCACAAGGATGATGAGAGTGCATGGAAATTTCTCCAAGACTGTGAAATGGAAACAAGATGTGGATATGACCACATCTTCTGACTTCATGCAAGGAAACCAGCTTAGTTCAACCACTTAAGCAGTGATCTAGGAATAAATTCTTTAATTTGAGGGTGATGAGACACTGGAATAGGCTGCCCAAGGAAGCTGTGGCTGCCCCCTTCCTGAAAGTGTTCAAGGCCAGGTTGGATGGGGCCTTGAGCAACCTGGTCTAGTGGGAGGTGTCCCTGCCCATGCAGGGGAGTTGGAACTAGATGGTCTTTAAGGTGCCTTCCAACCCAAGCCATTTTATGATTCTATGATATATGGTAATTTTTTGTTTCATGATGAATCCCTGTTTGTCATGGTTGAAATCTGCATTTTGAGTACTTGGACAGTCAAAATCTGCTCAGATGCTTATGTATGTTTGCAATGTATGAACTTGAATTTGATTCATTTTCTTCAAGAAGAATAATTTGCAAACAGCTTATGTACTTTATTTTGAAAAAAAAAAACTTTGCAGAGAATACAGATAGAGGCAGCTGTAGTGGGTGTACCCAAAGGCTGTGCTCTGGGAAGGGCAGAAATCTCACCACTGTGATTTTGCCTCTTTGAAAAGCCTTCTAATCATAGCCAGTTGTCCATGTTTTGAATGTAAATGAAGTCAGGACTTGATTTGAAGTCCACTGATGACAGAAATTGCCCCTTTTTTCTCTTCTCTGTTGGTTTTCAGCAGACTCCTAAACTCTGCCCTGCATGTGAATTTAAATGCTAGTTGGATATGGGAGATTACAATAATTTTTAAAAGAGGGATGGGAGAAATCTTGTTAGTGTCTGGATTTATCATTTAGAGGACTTTCTTACAGCCTTGTGAAGGGGGATATTTTTAGACTTAGCAAGCTGCAACCATTTTTTAATTACTATTTGTGGCCAAACTTGAATCAAATATTTCTTCAGATTTTATTTTGAACCAGCCCAGTAATTTAAACTGTGTAAATGGAAGTGACATTGTAGTCTTTTCTCTGTATCACCATGTGAAAACTTTATGGTTTCTCATGCTCTCAGTGTCTTGGTCTTCTAACACAATGCCTTGGGTTTGCTGAAGGCCTTGTTTAAATGCAGTTGTTTTAGTACTGTTTTAGTATGGTTTCAGTAGAGTTCAGCTTGTTTTTCCCAGGTGACCTGATGATTCCTATTCCCCAGGAATTTTTCATTACAACATGAAATTGCATTATTGCATTATTCATGCAATTTGCTGCAATCTTAACAGTAGCTAGGTATGTTATCTTTGGTTTTCTCAATCACAGTTAATGTATTGAGTGAAAATTCAACTTTCATAATCCTTCTACACCCTCCTAAAAATCCCTGCCCTTCTGCTTGTGAAGTTGAAGTTGCTGCTTTTAATGGCTTGTCAAAAAGGAGGTGGTTAAAAAATGCAGTGGGAGTCTGGGTTTTTTCCGATCTAATGATTTTAATGGTTTGGGAATCTGGATTCCTGGGAACTTGGGCTTAGTAGTACTGCATATGCCTGTATGAATCTTTTTATAGTGTTACATTGGCTCTTCAGCATACTTTTATCTTTTCACTGTCATTATTATAGCTGTTTGTAGTGTCTTGGTGACTGTCAGGGTGGCTGTCATAAATTCATGCTTCTTATCATTCAAGACAGGTAAGATTTTGATTTGTATCTTGAATGAAGCTCTGAGGTGTTTTTTGTGGAATTACCAGCTTTCTGTCTGTCAGTAACCTGAAAGGAGAGCTGGAAACATTTACCAGATAAATAATTATTGCATTCACCAAATACATTTTTCAGTTAATTAATCTCTTTTAATTTCATTCATTTTTTTCAAAAACTAATTTGAAGAGTGAAGAGTCCTAGATAAAACATGTGCTTCAAAACTAATTTATTGAAATATATTATAATTTAAAATAGATAATGCAAACAGGTGACACAGTTTCTTCACACTGAATGTGTTTAAATATTTGTGTTAAACTAATTCCAAATGCAAACAACAAATACAAATATAATTTCTTTTTGCTGTCCTGCATCTTGAAATCAGTGATTTGAATTACAGACTCTGGGAATTTTTTCTAAACCATGGCATGAGTTTACTCTTAGATTGAAACCTAGCACAGTGAAATGGAAGGAATAATTCACCTACCACTAGTTTTTGCAGCTGGGATTTTGATCACCACCTGCATGGTCACCTGGGGAAGGTGGGATCTTACTGTTTCAGTGTGAAGCTTCAACACTGTTATCCATTCCAAGGATACTGCTCTGGCTTCCTGTTGCTTTCCAGTGGAATTTAAGATGTTATTGTAAATCACAAAGCAGTAAGTGGCCTGCAATAGACAAGTGTGGGAGAAGTTACCTATATGGTCTAAATGGCCTAGAGACAAAGAAAACCTTTCTCTTTAGATGCCTCTCAGTGCACATTTCAGGAAGACTGTGAAGATACAGTCTAACAGGATTTTTGGAGCCCATACTTCCAAGATAAACAAAATCCTGGACAGAAGTTATTCTAGAAATCAATTATTTCGAAGCTCCTAGGATTTTACTTTTAGTGTTATTGAATCACCTGGGAGATTGGAGTTTTAGATTGTATTTTAGATATAACCTTACATGCTTTCCTAATAAAACTTAACTGATAACAATAATGTAATTTAAAATATTTTTGTATGACACACACACAGAGGCACTTCCTGTGTACACTTTTCCCATCATTAAGGAAGGTGCTTCATTTCACATGTAAACTTAACCCAAATGAAAAAAGTACTTACAAAACTTTAGAACAGTTGAGTTTAATGAGACTGAAACCTAGATTTATGGTCAAACATATACTTAAGTGGGTTTCCAAAGAGACATCTTCTTTTTTGAGGAATAATGTATCTTATGATCAGATCCTCATTAGTAGAAGAAGCCAATGTCTGTGTACAAGGTCACTGTTGATGAATTGGGGCATTCAATGGTGTCACATACTTTATATAATACTTTAATAAACAAAGCATTAACCTTAGCTAATGCTTTGCTTTCCAGGTGAGAAATAGCAAAAATTAATTTACTTTTTTTAAAGCTGATGGAAGTAAAAAAGTTAGGGTCTGTTTTTTACATACACGAAAGATTCTTTATTACATTTATTAATAAAAATGCACAAAATGGAAGTGCACATTTACACCTCCTTTAATTACAAGGTTCCTTAAATATCTGGGAGTTAAACTAGAAAACAGGATTTCCAGTCCTTGCTATTTAAATGTGTTTGGTTTTTCCTGGATCTTCTGAAGTCACTGTCATAGGAATGAACCTCAATGCTCATTGAAAGAAAAATGAAGATGTCAGTATTATTTAAAATTGCAGAGAGAATCTTGAAAACATGACCCTGCTCCATCTTAATGGTTCAGAAACCAAGAGACAAGCCAAATGAGATTTAAATGTATTTCTCATGAAGATTAAGAAAAAAATCTGGAGTGTTTTGAGACTACTTGAAATTTTGAAGTTTTAGTACTTGTTAGAAGCTGTGATATTAGAATGCTGGGAATACTTGATATCCTGACCATCGACGTGGTAGTTAGATGGAAAATTTGCCAAACTGAGGATGATAGAACAATTTCCTTTCTCATTACCAGAGTCATTCTGACATTTCACATATAAAAAACTGCACACTGAAAGTGTACTCTTCCTTGCTATCCTTTTTTTAGCAAAGAAGCATTTTTGCCAGCAGACAAACAATTGCACTCATTAATCTATGCATAAATATCCATAAGATGGTGCTCTATCTTAAATCTGACCAGTGTAATTTGCATTGAAAAATAAAAGTATGTTGGAATTATAGCTTAGTGCTATTGCTATAAGCTGAGTGTTGGTAACCATTGTTTTGGCAGTCATATTGCAAATGTTAGTTTCCATTCACTACAATATGTTAATTTACATGTTAAAAATGTTAGTCCCAGAATCTTTGTTCAAGCCTGCAAAATGTAAAACCAACTGAAAAGTAATTTCAGTGTTGCCCAGAATATGAGCTGCCTGTAGCTTGCTTTTTCACAACGGAATTTCCTTCCATCCTTTTTTGCTAAAGGCAAGTGATGGTCCAAGGACTCCCCCCGATATGACTTTAATGGAAAAAGAGACAAAACAGTGCAGTGGGAGTTCAATTTAAAGGGATAAGATGAGTGATAATGGCCAAATCTGGCCAGTAAATGAAAAGACTGGGGGAGAAAGGAATCTGAGACATATAACTGTCCACACAGGCAGTGAGAGCAGAAATTTCATGTGCAACCAACACATAGTATTGCAGGATTCTGGTGAGAACAATGATGTTGGGAATGAAGAATTGTCTGGAGAGCAACCAATTATATTATTATCCTGCTGGAGCCTGGGCAGTGGATTATAGCTCACTGATCACCTTCCCCCACATCTCATGGCTGTAGTAATGCACAGCCAGGGCTCAGCTGCTCTGGTACCTTGGCTCCCAGCCCAAGGTAGCCAGGTAGCCACACTGTTGACATGAGGAGGGGGAAGAAATGGATGGATTGGAAAAAGGCTGTCACATCTCCCAACATCCCTGCAATTCACCTATGTTCCAGTTAGAAGGCTACTATCCTCCAAACCTCTTGTTGCACTGGGAAGTCTGCCTGCATGATTCACTCAGGTTTGCCTGAACATTTTTCTCCTTGCTTGTTTGTCTGAATGGTCAGGATGACAAAAGCAAGTGATCAGCTGATATATCTCTGCTTCTCAATAGAATATATTCCAGTTGCACATTTACTTCTGGAGTTATTTGCGGTTAGTCTGAGCCAGTTTTTCTCTTTGAAAACATGAGCTGGGAAAGATGCAATACACAAAATGGCTAATGCAAAAGTAAAAGAAGAAAGAAAGATGGGTTGGTTGCATCATCGTGCTGTAGGCAGTAAGGACAAAAAGAGAATGGTGAATGAATTATCCAGGATCAAGGGAGAGGTGCACTTAGTGTCAGCAGTGCACTTGAGCAGATCCAGGCTAGACCAGGAGTTGGAATATGTCAATTAGAGACAGATAACATCTTCACTTTGGTTTGGGGGGGTAGGGGTTATATTCTCAGCAGATGTCATCTTTGGATAAACCTGTGACTCTGTTTATTCCAGACCTGGTGGAACTCAGATTACTTCATTAGAAGAACAGAGACTCCTTTGCAGCTGGCAAATTAGTTTCATTCACTGATAAATATTATGGAGAAACTGTATGCTTGTACTCCTAGCTTTGATCCCTAGACTGCAAAAAACTTACTACTTTTGGTAAAAGATACAGCACACAAACTTAAAAGATATTTTCATCTTTTTCCTTGCTATTTAGCTGTTAAGAAAAACTGAAATATCATCCTTAATATCACATGATCATGTGTTAACACCTCTCTGCAGGCAAATTGATTCTGAACAAGTTCAGAAGGTCAAGGAGGAAAAGAAGGAATCACAAGCAACTTTAATGTAGCTAATATAAATTAGAAGCTAAAAATATATAAAGCAAATGTGGTGTATGCCATACTATTCATTAGCTGCTATAGGATTAGTTTCAAGATGCTACATACTAATGCAAAGCTAGAACTTCTACCTTGCATCATGTAACAAATGCTATCAATATGTTTTCATGTACTTTAATCCTGTGAATTCTTGTTAAACACACTTCAGAAATTTTTCATTCATCCTACAGTGCCATCTTTCAAACAGCACTCTGACCGCTTTTCGGTGTAGTGATGCAAGACCTGATTATAGAGACAGCTTCCTCTGCTGATGCACTGTGTTATTAAAATGCCACCTGATACCTCATTCTTTGATACATTAGGTAGTGTACTACATCAACAAAGCAAATGCTCACATGGTTTCTACAAAGATGAAATGTTTCAGCGGAGAGCATGAATTCAGGGTAAAAGCTGTCTGTACGCAGAAGTGCCAAAATGCCCCGTGGCTTTGTCTTTTTCGCTTTATGAAACTGGTTAGACAATTCAAAACCAAGAAGACCTATTAAAAGAAAGAAGAACTCATGAACACATCCATTATGATCTTAACATGACAGAATTCTTGGTTTGCTTTGGGTATACACACGCACCGCTGTCAAAACAAGAAAACGAAAAGAGTAAAGTGGTTTTGGACTGTATTTATTGTTTTATAAACCAGCTATTTCCAGGAGAGCTAATGGCTAAATGCTGTGTTTTCAGTAGGTATAGAAGTGACAGATAAACAGAAGTAACTTATAAAACAAATCCATAAAATGAATGCCATAAACATTGTAGAAGATTTCAGTTGAGTCTTTCTGACAAATGAAGAGATGAGTGTCACATGAGGAATAGATTCCCTCAGCAAAGGTCCCCTCTGGAAATGCATACTCCAATGAGTCCCATTCAGCTGCTACAGCAGAAGCAAATTACTCCTCTTAGCTCAGGTTCTGTGACAGAAAATAAAAGAGAGATAAAAAATCAAGCAACTGGGTTCCATACCATTAAGACTGTTTAGGTATTATCCTCTGTTCCTGATGTAAGAATTCTTGAGCAAATACCAGGTAGGGGTACAGCCTGCATCAAATTTACACACTTCCAGAACTTCTGTAATTCCTCAGGTGCCACTTTGACCACAGCTGGGGGACATCCTAGGGCATTTCCATGGGGTACCCTAACTTACACTATTCCAGGCCTGGACTGTAGTTTTGTGTCTCTGCTGTCTCTGTCTTGAAGAGACACTGCACCTGGTATGAGACAGGGAAGGAGCAGAGGCTGTTCCTGTGGGTTTATCACCACAGTCCTTGTCTACCTGAGCCAGATCTCAGCTCTGATGGGTGCTCTGAAAGGCAAAGAGGGCAGGTGTCCAAGAGAGGTGGGACAGCCCCCTAATCAAAGCCACACAGTGTACCTATTTGTGACAGGTACGTGCCTTTCACACACCACCATTTCTTTTCCCTAGCCAGGTTCCTTGGTCATGTTTGTTGTTCTGCATGTCCTGGCTTGTTGCTCGAGTTCCTCCAACTATTCCCTTTCTTCTGTAGGCACCAGTGGTTTGTCGTGGGCTGCTTGTAGAAAGCAGAGAGTTGTAGCTGCATAAAGGTGTATGACGTTGTAATGACCTGAACTGGACAACCCAGGGAGATTCAGATTGGACCCTCTTGCTTTCTAAACTCCTTCTCAAAGAGGAGCCTAGGTGTGGCTGGATCCAATCGTTATCTCAATCATGGCTCTCCCAGGGAGAGTGATTAAAATATTATGGTCCAGGGAATTGCTTGACCATCAGATAACTCTTGATTTGATTAAGATGAAATTACACTCAAGGTCTGTATTTAAATATTAGCTTTAATCACAACTATAGAAAGAATAGCATGGCTTCAATTATTATACATGTTCAGACTGCACAATCATAAAGGCTGGTATTTTGATTCTGAAAGTCAAAATACACATATGGTCAAGCTGCATGACCTGGGAAAAATTGTGGTAGGCCTTGAGTTACTTAATGATTTTAGGTAGTAAGAGAGAGAAAGAAAGAGAATTGGAGAGAGATCATGTAAAATCACCATTTCTGCATCCAGTGCTGGTCTGGCCAATGGGGGAGGGTTGGTGTCAAGGAAGCTCCCAAACCCCGTTATTATAGCTCTTACAGGTCTGTTTCACTAAAACAACTATTTTGCAACAAGTAAGCATGGCTGAGACAACCTCAGTAGAGCAACTATAGTGTACCTACACCCACTCTGCTCCTTCATTGTTCTCTCTGTCATTGTGTCCCCATGCAGTCTTGTCTCTCACCACTGTTTCCATAGGAATCAGACAGTCCTCTGGTGTGCAAATGAGGTTTCATTCAAGGGCTTGAAGTGTTGTTTCCACACCACTTCCCACAATGGGTCCAGAGGGCTGGTCTATCACACAGATATAACTCCCATCCTCTTTGGAAGTGGACTGGAGGCTGTGGTTTGGGCATCTTTCAAATAATCTTTTCCATGCACGTGTATGAGCTCACTGTCACGGTTTTTCTGGCAAAGGCAATTTCTGAGGTATATTTTCTTCCTCTGCAAGTGGGACTCTGCGATCAAGAACTGCTGTCCTTGGCCTGACTGTGGGCCTTCTCCAGTTTTTTATCTTCACTTCCCATTGCATCCAATTGCAGTGCTTTCCATCCCTCTGGAAGGAGTGCCTCCCAGAAAGCAATTTCAGGAAACTGAACCACAGCTGTCATGTAGGAAACCATGGATGATCTTGTGGGCAAAGCCACCATCACCTCCATGAGCTGAGGGCTCCTGAGTGCTGGGGCTGGCTGAGCTGCCTTAAGACTGCTCTCCTTTCCCTCATACTTCAACATCTGAGCAATCAAGGTGTGTTTGTCAGGCACTCATGACAGGTAGCTGGATAGTGAGAATGATGAAGGATGGTGATTTTCTGGGAGGGTTGATGGTTGGATGCTGTGATCTTAGAGGTCTTTTCCAACTGTGACTATTCTGTGATGCTAGCTTCATGATGGCAGCTAAGGGGATATTAGTGGGATATCCCACTATGATTGGGATAGAGAATTGACAAATGTCCCTAGCAGATTCAGTGTAGTGGAGGTTTTATCAATTGCAGCGTGGGTCTGGGAGGCTACAGCAGAATTCTTCTGAGACAACAGCTACGAAAGACCAAGGGAGCCATATAACAGAGGAGCCTGGTTTGTGCTGTTATAAAAATGTCCTTGTTCTGTCTCTTCTAGCTCTTTGAGTGTCATCATAGACCTTAAGTGTTAAAATGTGTCTAGTGCTGGGAGGCTCAGAGGTATTTCAAAAGGAAGTGCTGAGCATAATGAAGAGCTGGAATGGGGACTGGGAGCTGCCCTCTGTACGTTTGCAGTACACCTGACCATACAATTTCACCTGACACCTCAGCTGAGAAATAATTTGCATGGACTTTAGCTTTACAAGGAAAAAATACAGTGAAAAGCAGATTTGCCTTTTAGAGAGCACACTTGAGCAGAATTTTCTGTGCTCAGTTGTCAACTAATTCATTAGGGGTCATGCCATGCTGTCAGGGTGCTTGGCTGTGTTCTGTAACAATATTTTTTTCCTCTTTTGAACAGCACTTTTGCTATTTCTGTGTCAATTATTACATGTAAAATATTTGATATACTATTAGATGAAAGGTAAACTTGTGCTAGGTGTTGCATCAGAATATAATAAATGCACTTGATACTCATTGGGCTTTACAGAAAGAGGCACTTGAGAGTAAACTCTCTAGAATGAAACTACAATCTGGAAATCAGTCTGAAGCCTGATTACAGTTGAGGTTTAAAGAAACACCTCAAAAAATAAATAAAGCTTATTTGAAGGAAATATATCTGTCATATATATATATATATATAGGTCATTTGAAAGCCAACTGAATTTCAAATTCTAAAATAAATATCTGAATTCTGATAAGGTGGAGTTGAAAACCACTATCTTGTCTGTATTCCTTGTATACCTACCTTTCAGTAGGGTCTAAATAAGTTTATAAAATGCTCCACAGTATACCAGATAATTTTATTTGCATGTAAAAAACACTCATATAAGTTATTGGAAGATTTTAGTTGTGAAAGGAAAAGATACGTTTTATGTGTTTTCAGTATTCAGGTTTTTTTACACTAAAAGCCTCATGAAAATTAGGTACTTCAGAAAAATAACCACAATCCTCCCTGAACTTGAAGAAATTTGGTTTAGAAATAAGAAAGGCCCAAAGTTTCAAGCATTTATATGATGTGTCATTATGGAATCACAGAATGGTTTGGGTTGGAAAAGAACCTCAAGATCATCTAGTTCCAACCCCACTGCATGGGCAGGGACACCTCCCACTAAACCAGGTTGCTCAAAGTCCCATTCAGCCTGGATTTTAACACTTCCAGGTATGGGGCAGTCACAGCTTCTGTGGACATCCTGTTACACTGTCTCATCATCCTCACAGTGAAGAATTTCTTCCTAGTATCCAACCTAAATCTACCCTATTTCATCTTAGAACTGTTTCCCCTCATCCTATCACTACACGCCCTTGGTAAAGTCTCTCCAGCTTCCACAAAGTCCTTTCAGGTTCTGGAAGGCCACTATAAGGTCTCCCCAAAGACTTCTTTTCTCCAGGCTGATCAACCCCAACTCTCTCAGCCTCTCTTCATAGGAAAGGTGCTCCAGCCCTCTGATCATCTTTGCAGCCCTCCACTGTACTTGCTCCGACAGATAAATGTCCTTCCTGTGTTGAGGGCTCCAGAGCTGTACACAGTACTCCAGGTGGGGTCTCGTGAGAGTGGGTAGAACAGAAGAATTCTCTCCCTCAAACCGCTTCAGCCCAGGATACAGTTGCTTTCTGGGCTGCAAGTGCACATTGCAAGCTCATGTTGAGCTTCTCATCATTCAACACCCCAAAGTCCTTCTCTTCAAGACTTTTCTCTATGCTTTCTCTGCCAGCCTGTATTTGTACTTAGGTTTACCCCTAAGGGTGCTGGACCTTACACTTGACCTTGTTGAACCTCATATGGTTTGCACAGGCCCACCTGTCAAACCTGTCAAAGTCCCTTTGTAGGGCCATCCCTTCAGTATGCCAACCACACCACACAGTTTGGTGTCATCCAAGCTGTGGTGCCATCCATGTCATCCATGTCATCAACAGAGCTGTTAAACAGCACAAGTCCCAGTACCGACACCCAAGGAATGCCACGCATCATTGAACCCCACTTGGGGAGTGGAGATGTCAGGTGCTTTTCCTGAGGAGCCAAGGTCTGTCATAAATATGGGGATTTTC